>NC_090923.1:602548022-602852080 GCF_040938575.1 Ambystoma mexicanum
GCGATCTGAATGACACCTGGCCTAGTAGGATTGTTGTCTCTGCCTTCCCTCTGTTCCCTCTCCCTTGCCGCGTCGCACCTTGAAACACTTGTGTATGGGCGCGTTGTAAATGCCATATCATATCCCTTAAGGAGCGTGCAGACAGAGCACGCTACTGGCCATGTACAGGCACTTGTCTGGCAGAACTCATGCATGAGTGAGTCGACCGGGTGCATGCAATTGACATAAGCCTGAGGCCCAGGCCCAGCCCCGTCAGGAGCCTTCTCAAATGAAGCCCTGATGCTTCACCCTCAGTTGAGTTTAATGACCTCTCATGGTGTGTTTTTCTGTTCTCTTCTCCCCAGAAACACTGTAAGAATCTCCGTGAGAATCTGATCGAGTCCCTGGGGCCGTATGTGCTGAATGTGACGAGGGCGGCTGACGTCTGCAGTGTGCAGCTATGTGGGAGCAATGGTCGCTGCCAGCGGCGGAACCCTGAGGAGCTGGATGCCTTCCTTCACCTCAACCCGCAGAGCTTCTACATCATTCCTGGGGATCCAAAGGAGGGTGGGGACCCGGTGGCTGTGGGGGAACCAAGTGCAAGTGATCTGGATCAGATGGGGAAGTCCTTTCAGTGTGTGTGTTACACTGGTTGGGTGGGAACCCACTGTCGGGAGAAGGAAAGGAGTTGATAGACGCAAAGCCCCTGGAATGAAATAGGATCTTCGTTTCAATAGCCAGCCCCTTGTGTAGCTCTCTCCAATAGATCTGCTCAGACACTCCTGTGTGACACCTTCTCTTCCCAACCATCTCCAGCCCTTCCCTCCCCTGCCACACAGCTCTCCAGAGTCTTCCAACCCGCTTTTACCATCCATTTCTCTGTTCATACAGCTCTCACCTATAGTGTTTGGCCACTCACCTTGCTATCCAGCTCTCAAGCATCCTCTCGTTTTCCTTAGTCTATCTCTTCCAGCTCTCTCAGGCCCTCTTTGGTTAGCTGTCCTTGCAAGCACGCTTCCAGTTCTAACCTTCCACCCTGGGCCTCTCTGGTTACTTTACCTCCCACCTCCCTGCCTGAGGTCATCCCTACTTCTCCACTCCACCTGAAACATTGTTATTGCAGTGTCTAATCAAACTCTGCCCCTCTCCACTTAGTCATACTGCTTTCCACCCAGCTCTGGCCATTCTAAGCCTCCCTTCTTTGCAACTCTCCACCCTATTCAGTCTTAGGCCTCAATTCTTTCTGCCCACCTCGCTCACTCCCGTACAGGTCTTTCCACTTGTACCCAGCGTTTACCCTTCCCTGCAGTATTAGTCCTTCGTTCTATGGGTAGAGTGATTTCCAATGATGGGACATGGAGGGGGGAATTGGATACGTGTTCCTTTGTGACTAGCCCTACTTTGAGGCCACTGGGGCAACACCCCTTGCCTCTCCCTAGGATGGGAGATGAGCGACCTGGCTCTGAACGGGCTGCAAGCATGTTAGAGGAGCATCACGTGCCCTCTGTGTTCTTATTGAGACGTTTCTCCCATGGAAACTCTGTATAGGTCAGTTGGCTCCCTTACATCGCTGTGCACTTTACCCGCTTATGTTCCTTAAATAAATGCTTTTCTGCAGCAGCATAACTTAATGAGACTGTTATTTGCTTTGACTGAGGAGTAATTGTGCCAAAGGGGGACATCATGACTCGAGGGCTTTGGTGGGATTTTTATGATGATAATTGTGGAATAAAGTGAGTAAATAAGTGCAATTTCAAGTCACCTTTTACTAACCAAACGCAGATGCTGCTAAGAGAGAGTCAACACGATGACATGACAGGATAGCATCCGAAAGCGGGGACGTCATTTCGGGGTCGCCAGGGGCGCAGTTGGGACCCCTGAGAGGTTTCCCTTGCTACCCCTGTGGTCTCTCTAGCAAACCCTCAATTTTTATTTTAACGTGTTCTTTTTTTTCTTTTCTTTTTTAAATGTAATCTCCTGGGCTGTGGCCAGCGCCATGTGGCTCTTTATTTTTACAGTGGCTGGCTTTCTTGTTCAGGCCTCTTAAAGAAAAAAACGGGGGTTGCACAAGTGTAACACTTAGAGCAGTGACCCTAAATAACAAAGAATATGAATAACAAATAATTTGTCTTTCTGGAATTCTATACAATAATTGCTAGACTCATTAAAGGTTTATTTCAGGCACACCTCAGGGGGTGAGTCCCTGATTTAGTCTGTTCTTAAACACCTCAACTCAGCCTTTCATTCTTCTGAAGTCAATAAATGAGTGATATTGTATGTGTATTTGCTATATATACATTACATCATTATCATTTGGCCTTGGATGTCTGCTTCACAGTAGTTTGGTAATATAGGCCTATACACACTGATATGGACGATACATATGGTGATCAATTCTTGTATGAAATGTATCTCACATTATAGTGAAATCGTAACCATATGTTTAGTAGTGTATTTAGGAACAATGCTATGTGATGCCACTTCCTGTTTTCTCAAGGGGTGAAAGGTCGTGTTCCATCGCTTCTCGATGTCACTTTGGGGTGGGCGTCAGATGACAAAACTTCCTGTGATGTCATCGGAGGTCAAAAGTCATGTGATGGTACTTCTGCTACCCCTGGCATTTTGATGAAATGACGTCCCTGTCCAAATGCATTATACACAGCCTCTAGATCTGCCTACAGTACAATAGATACATTTTAGAGGCCCACAGCAGGAGAAGTCTAACTTTTCCATAAATAGCATACTAATAGCACATCTTGTCATTTTTCATAATACGTCCTCAAAGCACAAGGACGATGGTGGGTATATTTGCGATCATTCACGGCTGCACCCAGTGGCTGCATTCCCGAACCTGGCAGTGAAGAATGTGGAGGGGGTCAGGATTATTCAAAGCTTTTATAAGCCTGGAGGATGCTTTCCAGAGCGTGAGAAGCCAGGAACAAGTTAGAAAGAGAGGACCAGATGGGGCGGGAAGGTTCAGCTCTCGCCTATGTTTGAGGGTTGGAGTCCATCTAGATTGTGATGAAGGAAGGGGAATTAATGACGTTCCCGGGTCACTGGGTATACTTTCCAGGTTTCGTTCAATTGATGCCCAACGGCGGACCCTGGCATAGTTCTTGCTTTGATATGCTTAGACACTATTTTTAGTATAGAATTTCTCACCATAGGCTACTCCTGCTGGCAGTGCCAGAGGTCACTGTGCAATGCTGTGGTGTGTGGGGCAGTGGAGACTGTTCCTAGCTGTTTCAGGGATAGTCAAGTGTTGCAGCGACTCGCTGGAGATGGGTAGAAGGACCAGAAAATTACACAGTGGTACATTCATGTCCAATTAAGGCTGGACCCTGCTCTCTTGATGTGTCAAGATGCTAAGGGAGGGCCAACCTGTAGACACGCTTCCATATGCAGCAACCCCCAGAACATGGAGGAGGACCTCACCAAATTACGATGGGCAACTTTCCAAGAGGATTTTCCAGCACAATGTATACACACTTGTAATCATTTATCAGAAAAAAATCTTTGTGTGCATTTTCCAAAGTTGCAAGCCTGTCAGGCACATATGGTTGCTACGTATGAGGCATGGATGTTGAGGTGTCTATCCCTGTGACAATGCCACAATAAGGTTATGGTTTGAGTATCTGACCCACTTAGAGTCCACTAGATGTCCCATGAGGGAACCTGAGTAGCCACATGTAACTGATCTCTGAATTCTGCAACTGAAAATGTCCAGGTTTGGTTGTGGTCCTAGTGGACCTCTACCAGATGGACACATGTAGCGGAGTACTGATTAATGGGCACACAAACCATGCATTGTTTAATTGTGAGGGGCGGAGTCGTATCACACCATTCTTGAAAGGAGGGAGATACAGATGAATGCTAGAGTAAAAGGAAGAGGCAGCCCCTAAGAGAAGGGTAGAGTTGACAAGCTAAAGGGGGAGTCCCGACCCACTCTTTGCCAATCTGCATTTGCACGATTGCAGGATCTCAAATGTGTGCCTGTTTATTTACCACATAGACGGTATTCCTCACCTCTTCCCCATATATTGCACCCCACACACACATGCACTTTCAAATTCGTTAATATTAACAATTTGCATTTTTCACTAACAAGTACTTTAAAATAAAAATGGTTTACCTTCTGTCGGATACTGCCTGCATACCACCAAAAAGCCTGAGCTCCAAGGCTTCTAATGCTGCACGGGCATTGAAGGCTCTTGAAGGAATAGCCAATGTAGCGGATGGTGTATTTAAAACAGTGCAAGATAATCGGGAGACGGTCAGGGTTTTGGCAGTGTGCCCTTGGATCGATCCTTCAGCTGGAGTCTACAATGGAGACATTGGCAATCTTGAAAGAGCTGTGAATCAGAGGCTACGGGGGTTGTTGAAATTATCTGATGGGAGCGATAGCAAAGAGTATGTCTCAGCCGTTATCGTTGCAGATGTAAATCCCAGAAGTTGATGGGATCCTGAACCTGATCAGAAGGGCAATCAGTCTTCACCCAAGAGAAGGTTTACCAGCAGCCATTCAGCAAAAGATTGTACCTGTCATGCCCCAGGACTCGGGCAAGAAGAAAAGATCCTGGAGCCAGCTTCTGTGAAGGCGGACCTAACAGCTGATGGGTTGGGTGGCATGTCTTAGTATTCCCAGATTTTTGCTGTAAGGCATTCATGAAGCGACCTTATCGACAGTTCCTCAGGAAGCAGTTCCTGGATTTCCGAGTCCGGGTATCACTGTGTGACAGACTGAGTTCAGTATGGAGAGAAGGTGTTTGTCCATGAAGACGCAGCTAGGAAAGCGTTCATATCAGAGGTTCCGTCTGACTTAATTGTGTTCATCTAGACGGTGCTGGTCACACAACTAAGCTGAACACTTTAGACGTAGTGCTCCGATTCGTTCCCTGGGCCAGGAAGCCCCTTTATCCCACCACCTGCCTTTTCCAATTGGATGACATTATTGCCTTCATTATTTGAACACTCACTTATAGGCTATACACAAGAAATGGTTCTTGGTGGGGATGGACTACAGAGTGCATTGTGGCAGTTCTTTTTGGCCTTTTTTTTGGCAAAATACTAAAAGTTTTTTTAAAGGAATACAAGGATATCCTAATCGTGAGGCAACTTTTCAGGGAATATTGGATCTGGACTTTTGCATCACACTGAAATGATTTCATATTTAATACAAGTGTGAACATAAAACGAAGGATTGCAAATTTTTTTTTTGTAAAGCTTTGCCATTCATTGTTATGATCCTTTATATTTATATTCCCCCATATGGATTTTAGAAGATTTGTGTTTGTTTTTATTGAGAGCAAAGGTGTTTCTACCAGAAACGCTTACAGCAGTAAGAGGTTTTCAGAGCAATCCCGAAGCGGGTGCCTTATAAGAGGGGGCAGTAAGGAGGGACAGACCTACCGAGTGTAGCTGATGCGTCATAGCCCAGAGAGTGGAGAAGATACAGAATTGAAAGGGGGAGTGGTCATATACAGGGAGGAGGTTATAAATCATTGGTGACCGGGTGTCTGATTTATGGGAGGATCACCTGTAATCGGATAAATGCAGACTGGTCTTCCTGCATCCTGATAAGGAACTTCTGGGGGGAAATGGCGAGAAGAGCAATCTTCTGTGACCTCTCTAATGTGCAGGAAAGAAAGAGGAAGTTCTCGGACTCACACCCTCGGGAAGAAATACACACATAAGGCTCATTAGACAACTTAGCCTGTGCCTACGGTGGCGGCCCAAGATGGCATACAGGGCCGCAGCCAATTGTATGCAGTGCTTGAAATGGAAAAGAAGTAAAGCCTAGATTGGTGAGCAACTGCACTTCAAGTGAACTGGGCTCAGTGCTGGAAGGGTCTTAAAATTGCTCTCACGCTGTGGCCAGGCCGATGCTCACTGCCCCATTTCAAGTCATCTGCGTCTGACTCCGTCTAAAGCAAGATGTATGTCTCGTTTTCTATTTGTATCCATTTATATTTGACTCTGTGTCCACACTCCGACACCAGTCATGTTCTCACACCCTGTGTAACTCTTTCTAGGTCATTTTAAAGTATATGGTAAACGAGTGTCGGGGACCACCAATGCTTACAGTTACGTGTGGCTGGCTGGTCCGCTACATGCAATTTGTCATCACTCTCAAAGTGGAGTTCAAAAGAGAAGTGTAAAGCAAGGCAACATTGCCCTTGCCCTTCACTGTTACTCCACTTTGAGAGCAATAAATGTAGCTTGCAAGTTACGTTTTGCAGGTGACATTTTTATAATGGATTCCAATGGAATCTGACTGGCCATTATAATAATAGGTTATTTATAACACGCTTAATACCCAGAGGTTTCTAAGTCCGGACCCGGGGATCAAACCTGTGGTGCTCCGTGTCCTCTTCGAGCGTCTTGCCCCTCATCTATGCTCCCGATTTTGGCAGGTTCCAAGGCCACTCCATTGAAATCTTTAGTATTATGCCTGCATGAAAATCTCATACAGGCATTACACCAAGTGCTCTCCCGAGACGGAGGAGGCGGTAAGGAGTGCGGACATGGTACCTCCACTTAGCTGCCCTTCTATGCCTCGTAACAGCAGGAAATCTAGCTGGAGCAGAAAATTAAAGCATAAAGCCACTTACGCTTTGATTTTCTGCACCTCTCATTATAAAATGACCCCCTCTGTGTCAGTCAATATTCTTTTCTGAGCCTAGGCTTTCGGAGCATGAGGTGTTGAAAGATCGCAGTGATTCCAACCAAAGTCTCAGTAATGATTGAAGTCATTAACTTTACATTTGATTCTGGCAGCCTAATGCAACCATCTCTCAAAGACGCTGAGTAATCGCAGGCTGATTTAGGCCTTTTTTGACACAAGTCTTGAGATGTACAAAAGTTGGCAGGCTTGGGGAACAGGTAAGGCACAGGGAGATTGAATTATTTGCCAAGGATCACACACTTTGGTTAAGCACTGAAGCTGGAATTCTTTGACACATACTTCCAGTTTGTTATTATGCATGGTGTGAAAGAAAATTGACTATCCATAGAAGCAGACTTTCTTTTCAAACTAGAAGACATCATTGATATAAACTAAGCTTTAACCTGGGAAGGGGTTTGTTATTGTTCAGTGTCATTGTCTAGTAATTGGGGATTTAGTAGATGACTGGAGCTGTGTGTGGGATTTCAGTCCAAAACGTTCCACCACAATTTCAAACACTTAAATGTTCACGTATTAGAAAAGGCACTGTTAATAACAAAGAAATGTGTTAGTAATTGCCCAGGCTTTTTTGCGGTGCTTCCCGTGCAGAGATTTCCATAAAAAAACCAATCTGTACTCCACATGAAACTGGTCATGGGACCCGATGGCTAAAAAGCCAAAATAGCAAAATTGCATTTCACGCCTGGTGTGCTAGCAGCTCTGGAGCTGCGCGTCCCGCTCTCCTTGGTTCTGGAAGGTGGACCAGAAGGTGACATTATGGACACTGCCTGTGGGGGAGACAGGAGTAGGGAGATGGTACTGCTTCCCAAGGCATAGGTTCTAGGAACGTAGTCCTTCATTGCAGTACAGTTAGACAGAATGTTTTCATTTTCACCTCGCCCGAGATGGAGTACCGGTACTTTCCTTCAAGCTTTAAAAAGTGCAGGTTCTCATATTGTGAAAAATAGGAAGAGCAGGTACTGAGGGCTGGTTAGTACCAGTCCATTTAAAGTACTGATTATATGCCGTTAACAACCCGCATTTGCGGTCGGTCTTGGACATTAACGGCTTACCAGCCCGACCAAAGGAGGACTGGTGAAGGAAGCCCCTTGTCACTGTGTGTGGCAGCTGGGAGTGAAGACTCTTTCCATCGCACACAGATTCCTCTACGAATCCGCCCCACCCTCTCCCAGAAAATCAACAGAGCCCAATCAGGCAGACCACTCAGATCGGCATATACGAACAGTCTGCTTCTTCCTAAATTCACAAAATCCAGAGCAGGTGGGGCAAGCTTCCCTACCCTTGCAGCTAGACATTGGAATGCTCTGCCCGCCATCTCTGAGAGCAGAACAACCCTACTGGGTGTTCAGAACACTAAAAACATTGCTGTTCCACTAACTATGCCTCTGCCTGACCGTATATCCCTCCCACTTTTCCCCCCGACCCTCTCCCCCTCTACTCTGCATGTCAACTCAAGACTAAAGTGTAACTGGTTGTAACAGCGCCTTGATGCCTACGGGTTTAGTGTGCTTAATAAATGTAAACAATAAATAGTCACATCTCAGACTTCTAAGGTAGCCCATTGGTTTGTCGGGATTGTCTTTATCTTATAGTTCCCGGGGACACTTGTCACTTCTGGTTTGCAGAGTAGCGGACGTCTCCACTTCTGATTATAAACTGCCAAGCAGTAATTCTTCGGGGCCACTGAATCTCATTGACGAGGGGTCTCAACTGCCCATAAAGGACTCAGTGGCTGCAGGAAGGGAATGAGCTAGGCAGCCCTCTTGCCTTATAACCCCTCCCCAGAGCCCAGCCCGATGTGGCTGTGCCCAGGGACTCCCCTTCACCTCCGAGGGAGGAGGCGAGGTGTAGGTACCTCCCAAGGGGGGCAAAAGAACGGTAAATGAGCAGCCTGCTATGCAGGTTGTCTCTCTAGTGCCCCCTCTGGAGTGGGGGATTATGTGGGTTAGAAAATAAAAGGGAAAGGGGATAGAGGAAGATAATGATGTGCCAGGTGATATTAGCCCTCCGCCACGCCAGCTCGGGGGTGTCTTTCAAGGTCTCTCCCGAGCTGGTGTGGTGGGAAAAGGCGCAGCAGGCACCCTATTGAAATTAAATGTGCCCCACTCTCAGGAGCAGGGTGCATTTAATAACAATAGGGCCTTGATGGTTTGGCATCGGCACCTACTGAAAAATGTGCCCCACTCCTCTGCATGACCAGGGGTGTGTGAGCGGAGGGGAGGTGTCACCAAATGTTTTATTTGCTGCCCGGGGCGCTGCCGCCGCTAAGGCTGGCCCCATGCTGTAGCGCAGGGTAGCCAGCAGCTCCTTCCGAACGCAGGCTGTCACTGTTCGTTCACGTCCGGCATGAGATGGAGCTGATTGGTTGGCTCTCTCGCGTGCTGGGTGGTAACTTCAAGTATTCCAGAGACATCATTCAAATGTAGCAAAGAGGGGGTCTTCGAAGTTTACGGTTTCATTTTGTCACACTAAGAAATGTGACAAAAAATGTAATAAAACATTTCCCTCCAAAACACATTCACCTTTTAAAGGGTTACATTTTGGGCTCACGGAAAATTATCAAAATGTTTATATGGTGAAACAAGGATTTATTTGTACTCTTAAATATTGAAAGTGAGTTGGGAAAAATGGCCAAAAAGTTGTTTCTGTTAAAAAGCTTAACACAGCCTGCAAATTCATGGTCACTGCCATGACTCCAACCCAGCAGACTTCATTCATGAAAATCACACCATTTAACTATGATGAATTAAAAGGAATCTTGCAGAGATACGTTTTTGCGTGGTGGGGGGTTGGGGGTTGGTTGTATGTTCTATTTCCGGTTTTATATTCCCTTTGCCCTGCAGAGAGAAGATCATTTTGTTGTTCGTCAGGAAGGGAGTTTGGTGGGGGTTGGCCCGGCTGGATGGAGGACGCACATCAGAATGGTTTCATCTGACTTGTAAATGCCATCATCCAAAGGTTGGCGGGAGGCACATTACGCATTCCCAGAAAGGTTGAGCGGAGTCAATCCCTTGTGTCCCCTTGAATTAAACCCATGGTTAAAGAAGGCATGTTCAGGTCTTTTTGTATTCAGCTGGTGGGTAACTATAGAGAACAGCATGCCATCCAGACTTCCCTCCCCTTGCACTATGTAGGTCCGCGGATCGCTGGTAGCCCCCATAAATGGGGCACCCTCTCAAGTCTACCTTTGGGAGTGGGGCAAGTGGCATACAGTACCAACTAGTGATCCCACTGGTCACTCCATCTTTCCGCAATGAGCACAGCAACCCAAGGCCTTGCTGCACCACTGCTCCCCTCCCCTACATCGGTACAATACTAGTTCACTCCAGTGTCACTTCCAGGCCTGCGATGAGTGACTGACATCATGAGGAACTGCCTACACAACTGGCATCTCTTCCACAATTAACACAAAGGCTCTCATCTCCTGGGCAGGTCCCTCTAGTACACTCTAGTTCCTGCTCTCCTGCTTTCCTAGTATGCGTGGTGTCATTTTTAAGTCAGTTTAACTGTACTGTCCCTACTATCAAGGGCTACTAGGGACAACAGCAGGGTCGTTCAATCTTTTCAATTGAAAGGGGCTCCCCAGAAACTGGCCACATGTTGGCGGTCAGCAGTCTTAACATGGAAATCGATGCCTTTTATGTGCGACTTTGAACGTGGCCTTTGCAGTGTGCACACATTGCAAGCTGCATTTGCTTGAGCCCTTCAGAATGTCACTTCCCTTGGGCCTCTGTGGTACCTTTTACTCCAGTTTCTCTTCATTAGCCCCTTGCTAACAAAGAAAGATAAGTAGCTTTTCAGTGGACTTTTAGTGATTTCGCTCCCTGCTGGCTCGCCGTCTCATGATATTTGTGGCTATTAACACCCAGCTGCATTTCTTTGTCTCCATTATTATGTATGCACCCCACAGGTGCCTTAGACTGTTGATTGCTTCTGTAGACAAGCAGGGCCCCTACCAACATGTTGAAATGGAGCCCCCGTGACACATCAGCCTGAAAATATCACCTGAATGGCCGTTTCCCCACTTCTACGTAACAAGTCGCTGCTACACTCGTAAACATCCGCCAACCTCCAGAACAGAAGCATAACGTATAGCTGGACATGAAACACAGGCGTCATGGTAGAAATATAATAATACCCCGTAAAGTCACAAAGTCACACATGTAATGTAATACCATCTCAGCAATGGAGCACATTCCCAATTATGAAGAACTGACACCATGTGATTGATGGTAGGTTAGTGTTGACTTGTGAATTTTATCTGGTTACTACCATTGGCACCCTCATATCAGCATTTCACAATATTTGAGACAACCTCTTTAAAAGTTGTTACAGGTGGACCACTTGCAATAACTGTATAAGAACCTGTAAAATTATATGTTTTATTGCAGTCTAATTGCTACTCGCCTAAAGTAATAAAATGGCATCGCTTCCAAGCATAACTTAATGCAACTGAGTTGTGAGGTGACAGTGTCTGCTGCTAGAAGCCTAATCCAAGCAGAATCACAGCCGCCACTGGAGCACTTAGTGAAAACCGTTAATAGCTTTTCAAATCCCTGTAGTGTACAGTGCCTTTTTGGGGCACTTTGCAATCATTAATTGAACTATCTGTGGTGCAATATTTATTTTAAATGTAGCTCAGGATAGCAAGAATCTGCCTACATATTATTCCTTCTTTTAAATCAAAAAACGGTTATGAAATTCATTGCATTAAATTGCTTCAAACTTTTTTCAGCAATATATATTACAAGCTGCATACTAATATATATGATACATTACTCACCGTAATCATATTTCTGATGCTTGTATCTGCTTAGATTCACATGCTATGCATAGGCCGACATCTAATGTAAGCTGCAGTGTATTACAGTTGTTTTCGAAACTCGAAAAAGGACGTTGACACGTGCAATACCAAACTTTAAACATTCAAATAAATTAGGCAACTTGGTACAGCATATCAATATGTTGATCTATGCGGCAGCACGCAGAGGTGTGCCTTTCACCACAGTCCATTAATCCCTCCCCACCAACTCAAATCACATTACAAAGTGCAGAGAAAAGCATGGAAAATCTTAACCATCTCACACAGAGGACCAGAGAAAAATAAAGCAAAGAGTGTCTCTGGTTTGGTTTTAGAAGGGGCCCGTGGGGGGTGGATGCAGAGGAGAAAAGGGAGTGGGGGGAGATGCTGGGGCAAGGGAAGAATTCAAGTAATTTGAAAGAGAGATGGGCTTGCCGGGTACCGTTCTTAAGCACTAGCTTTGAGACTGCGGCTACAAAGGGCTGCTCTATTTGCCATAGCAGATACATATATCCCATTCACTATACTGCCATTACTGTGGAATGGTGTCACAGATTAGGGACAATGTGCCACAAGCCTTTTCAGTTTGGTGAATAAGGGAAGGGCAATGCAAAGAGAGATTGCATAATGTACAGTGCTCTGGACCCAGCCATGCTGGCTTATTATGCAGTAAATTGCACAAAACATGATCGTTACAATTTATACGCAAAAAACGTGCAATACCAAACTTGAAAAATTCAAATAAATTAGGAAACTTTGTACAGCATATTAATATTTCACATTTCAGAGTTTATCTCACATGTATAACCTTTTTTATCCTTTTTTCATGTTTTGGTTGTGTGTTTAATTGTGATCAAATTAGGTGAGTGTGTACTGCAAAAGAGGCAATAGGTATGGTTGGATTAATGAGATGTTGTAACCAGAGTGGAATGATTTTTTGCCGCACGAAGAATGGAACGGATAGGAAACAGAGTATAAAATATAGATGAAGTAGACAGTCTTTTTTAAATTCAATTTTAAACATCACTATGCATTGAGTATGTGGTGTAGTTGTGGTGTACGTGCGTACAGACTGTGTTTTAATGAATAATTGTGTTCTGGAAGATTTTAAAGCCATTGTCTAAAAAATGGCTTGTCCAAATTTCACCATGTTTGGTGGGGAGGGATGGTGTTAAAGTTCAAACTTGAATGTATCTGGACACATTGGGGACAACGGATGCAGATACGGTGTTGTAAAGCTTAATGGTAAATCAGAGCTTTGCACATTTCAGCTGGCTGAAACTATTTACACCACTTGAGAAGTGTGCACTAGTTCACAGTAAGATCTGTGAACTGTTGTGCCTGTCACAAATGATGCCGGCAATATCAATCTGCTCCTGCAGTGGGTTTTGCGTAAACCGCCCTGTTCCTCAGAAGCCTGCAGTCCAGCTCAGGAGAGCTGCACCATCTTCCCTGCAGATGTGGAAGAAACGACAAAACTTTACCCAAAGGTAAGTCCAGATGGGCTACTAATGAAGGAATTGCCTTTCATTGATGTGAAGCAGACCCCTGTCGAAAAATATCTAGATTTGAATTAGTCTACAATCGAATTTGGGTCTGTTATATGGTCGCCGTGCTTTCAGCTACTTGCTCCTCTGATGTGATGTAGGCCCACAGCCTGCCTCCTACTACAGCCGTTTGGCTCACTCCTGCTAATATTTCCAGGACCTATGGGAGGTGGCTGGGGTTGCCAGCCCCCTGTAAAGGCCAACTGCTAAGGCCTCAGACCTCCCGTGTCTGTCCCTGTCCGATCCTGAATGGCGACCTTAGTACCACGCCACAACAACAATAAATGCACAGTTCCGAGTCTAAAGTCTATGCTAAACTTTCTATGGCACTGCATTTGTCGTTGCATTCTTCTACCTCCCCTCCCCCGACTGCCCTCCTGCCAACTGCAGTAGGATGCTCGGCACTAGCACCCTATGCCCCTAAATACACCAATCAAGTCACTCACTGCCGTCATTCACTAACGACATCCGAATTCTGCTACCCATCCTAAACCGTGCCTTGGAGTTCTAAGGCTCCATCGCCTTACTGCATGGATAAAAGTTCACCAGAGCGATGTAGCCACCGACCAGCAGCAGAAATAAGCGCCTCCAAGCCCACACTTCCCATACCCATTGTCCGACTTGGAACCGCAACCTTCCACTCCAATGCAAATTACCATTAGGGACCGCCAATTATATTGTGCCACTCCAACAAGCTTGTCCCATGCCAAGATCTGCCACCAGCCTTTTATCAAGTAAACTCACCTACCTGTCCAAATCCCCCTGCACCATCATAAGAAATAAGCGACTTAAATCTCACCTCGCCAATTTATCTGCAGCCAGAATGGTACAGAACAGCTCACTCGGCACCTTGGTCATGCTGCGCTGCCTCCAACTTATCTCAGCACCATGCAATCATGCCATATTGGCCGTTAAACCTGCACTACCTCTAACACTATGCCACACATTGCCCAGCGACGGCAGCAGCCGACTGACTCAGGTCTTTACAACATTAAACTCAACCACCACTACTGAATGTACTGCTGCCTCTACTAGTGCCGACACACTGCTACCCCATTCCAAGTCTCATGGATGTGCCTTACCAGGCTCATGGCCTTCTTCGCCAGCCATTGCTGCCTGTACTCCAATGTCCGGCCCCAATCTGTATAAAGAAAGACCTCCTGCCCCCTGCCCCCTATCGCCCATACTATCCTAACTCATTTGGGGTTCCCTACACAGACTGGACTTGAGCTGAGCAAGTCTGCCAGAACACCTTTCTACAACCGTAACCTAGCATCTTCTATGCCCACTCTGGCTGCTAGCCTACTAACCGAGCCAACATTGCCTAGAGCGGGAGCTACTGACCCTCCTGATACTAACCGAGCATCACCTCACACCCACTCCCAACACTGCTCACCTATAACTCATGCTTATACAGTGCCTACGGTACCACTCTGCAACACAATATCACCTCCCACATGCCTCAAAACACTATCCGACCCCTCGCCCCTAATTCCCATCCCAGAGGCTCTCAGAGTCCATAACACTGATCACACCTGTACCACAGCTAACTAACTTACCTTCCCATTGCAGACGTATTAAAGACATTGTGATCAAGGCAGTCCTCAGTAATGCAAGATCATTGACACCCCATGCACTGGACATCTGTGACCTACTCACTGCAAATGACTTAGACTTATTACCCATCACAGAAACCTTGCTTCATGTGGCATCTGGCCCATCTCTCTCACTTGCTATCCCTTAAAAACTATACCATCTATCGCAAAGATAGGTTGGATACCAGCGGTGGGGGGGCGGGGAGGCTTTATCACTAAAGACTCACTAAGCATTAGAGAAGTCAATAATACTACCACCACTGAAATAAGTGAATCACTCACTATAAAACTCTCATTATCACACACCATCACTACAACCCTTCATCTTATTTATCGACCACCCGGGCCAGTGTTGTTCTTTGAATATGACATCACACACCTCCTTTCAGTGGAAGCCGAGCCTTCCTCCAGAATCATTCTACTAGGCAAATTTAACTTAGGCTTTAATGACAGCGCTGACCCCAATGCTCTGCCTTTAGCAAGCACCGTCGAAAATACTCTGTATGAACAAACGTGCCGCAGAATCTGTCTGGAAGAATAACTCTACAGATGCAAATAAAACACACTTCACTACACTAGCAAAAGAATATAAATGAGCCATAATCGAAGCAAAAAGCTCCACGTTTAATGCCCGAATTAATAATGCCAAATCATCTACCAAAGATCTTTTAAATATTGTAAGGTAATTAGAATCCCCTGCTCCTCAGCCACAGAATTGCACCGTCTACTTGGTGCACACATTTCCAAACTACCCTCCAGGATAAAATAGCCTTGATACAAAAAGAAATACTAGCCAAAAATAATAATCTGACTTCAATAGTTATCCCTTCTGGAGTAAAGCCCCTGCCATCCCAAAGCACCAAAGACGCCTTTAACTTCAAACCTGTCTTAAATCTGGTTGTAACTAATATTATAAAAGGCCTCAAACCTTCCAGATGCCAAGGGGACATATACTCTGCGTCAGTCATAAATCATTGTGCATAAGCCCTTACCCCATTCATTACCTCTGTTATCAATGATTCATTTACTACCAGCTCAGTGCCAGCCAGCCTAAAAGACGCCTGGGTACTACCACTATTAAGCAAACCAACTATCCCCACCAACATTCGCCCTATCACTACCGTCCCTTTCCTCCTCAAAATGTTAAATGGAGCCACCTGTCGGCAATTTCACACCAGGAAACCAATAACCTCTTGGGGTTACGCCAATCAGGATTCCGGGCGGGACACGAAATGGAATCTGCACTCTACGACTTAAATAATCAAATGGATACTTTCAAACATGGTGGCAGAATGGCTCTCCTTCTCCTGCTAGATCTCTCTGCAGCCTTCGATCTGGTTGACCATCAAATCACCTTACTTCAACTGCTAACTTCTCCACAGAGTCTTCCATCTGGATTACTTCTTTCCTCTCCAATAGAACAACAAGAGTTGTCTCTCCCGCATCCTCAGCACAGCCCACCCCAGTCACCTGTGGCGTCCCACAGGGATCCTGTGTCTCACCCACATTGTACAATGTTTTTACAAAGCTGCTGTTCGATCTGCTGGACACACAGGGTATCACTTACACCAATTCTGCTGGTGATACCCATATCCTACTGCCATACACAGGCAACTATTCCATTGACACAATAACGTTACAAGACGTCTATCATACCATCCAATCCTGGATGGTGCATTACTCACTGTGCCTCGATGATCAGACTGAATCGGCCTGCAATCTCAGCTGAAGAAACTTGACAGAGCCCATAAATCATTAATCATTGACGCAACACCATCCCAGTTTCTCATGATGTCAAAACTCTAGGAGTCTGCTTTGACACTAACCTGACGCTAACCAAGCAAGTCAATGTATTTATTGTATTAATTTATTTATTTATTTATCCATTTGTAGCAGAGCACAAAGCCCACAGGCATCTAGGTGCTAGTTACAGATCAAATACCAACGTTCAGTAGAGGAGGGGCGGGGGAGGCTATTGCCTCTTCAGCAGCATATACCACAAAATTAATCAATGCTAGCAGACCCTTCCTTTCATCTGACAGTTGCATCATGCTAGTAAGGGCCCTTATAGGATCCAGACTAGGCCACTGCAACTATGTGTGCGCGTAATATCAACAAAATGCAAGTGATCCAAAACGCCTTGAGAGCAGCCTTGAATATTCCCAAAAAAGATCACATATCTGCAGTCAGAACAAAGGTGCATTGGCTGCCATTCCTGGATTGCATCTTGTTCAAAACTCTGTCCATCACCCATAAGTGCCTAGCCAATAATGCCCCAAAATATCCCTCCACCAAATTCACTAAATGCCAATCCATCAGACCTACCCGCTACTCCTACCTGCATCGTCTCTGCATTCCGAGATATAACCATCAAAGGTCTGGTGGAACCATTTTCTGGGTAGTTGCTGCTAAGAATTGGAACACCTTGCCCATTTCACTTAATCCAAACTGCCTTACTGGGTTTTCCGCAAGCACCTAAAAATGTGGCTATTCTGTGAAGAACAGGAAACCAGAGTACACCACTAGAAGAACACCAGCCGACAATCATGTAACTTTCTGGCTGTGCTTTAAACTTTTCCATCTCTTGATTTCTCCCTGTGTAACATGCAAATATCTATGTAACTGAAGTAACTCTGTTTCGGTGACATGAATTCTCATATGTAACTAGCACTGTGATTCCCCTGGGCTTATTGCGCTATAGAAATGCCAAAATAAATAAATAAATAAAAAGAAAGCCTAAAACCCTACAACAAAGTTCACCAAAGTGAATTTGTGCAAGTAGATGTGGTTACCCCCCAAATCTGGTGATGGTCAGTCCAAGATTTAAAAAGTGTAGGTTTTTAGGGAACCGTGCAGGTTTGCCTTTACCCATTATGCACCAAGGATTTAGAAGTGTCTTAGTTAGTGCCGGCTCAAGGGTGCCCCCCCCCCCCCCCCGGCACTGCAAATTAAAGGGCTCCTTGCCTCCAACTCTTTGTCATTTAAACTTCAGTATGGGTCTGGCCCAGCGCCTATTAAAGAATCACGCTGCCTTAAACACACTTTACAAGAACAGCAGTGGGCTCAGTTCTGTTGTTTGGCGCACATATTTGGGAGGTTACTGGGGCTGTGTGGGGCTTTCATTTGTAAATGTCCCATAGCAGTTCTAATTGCCTATACAATCATAAAAATGGGCTGCTGATGACCGAGATAGGTTTAACAAAAGTAATCACCAGCTCCTTTGTTTAGGTGCCAACCAAACACATCTTTGAGTTGGGGAGGAATCGAGGCCCCGACAGGGGCTGTCAGAATGTTGGGCGGGAGAGGCACCGACAAATCTTGCACAGGGCGCTGGCAGATCTGGGGCCGGCACTGGTCTTGTATGACGGTTTTAAGAATTGGGAAGATCTCAGGCTGTTATGGCAACGCATCACAGGCTTAACAACGGTGTCCCCTCACTGTGCTATTTTCACTGATGTTCAGAGCTCTTTCGTGCATGTTTCTGTTGCTTCCGCTCCTTTCTGATGGATGATGCATCTTCCTTTGGTACAGGCCTGCCTTGTGTATGAAGCCCCCAGCACCCTGCCCGTGCCCGTTGATGAAGGCGAAGGTAAGTAGTGATGCCACTAGAGGAATACCTCACCCTTCACATGGGACAACTTGAGATCTCTGCTGCCCTAGAGGCCTGGAGTGGTTTGCAGTGGAAGTTCACTGTTAACGTGATTTTACTGTGCATTTACATGTGTAGGACTGCAACAAAACGTATTCGATTACTACGGTCATTCTGCTTGAGTAAATTCATCCTGTGCCAGGTGATCAAACATTCCAGCCTCCAACAGCTTCAAAAGGTGCCCTCGTGTGGCATCAGCCAAATAAGGTCCTGCCCTGGCAAGAAGGTTGTTGTCAACAAAGTGGAAGAGGTCGGCTTCTCTTCCCAATAATATAGTCCCATGGTACTTGCTGCTGAAAACAGGTGGCTCTCTGCATGCCCGGCTGTCAATCCGATGTTTGCGTCCACCACCGGAAGGTGGGTTCTAGGGCTTGAGTTCGCTTCACGTGTGTCCCAGAGGATCACTGGCATTCAGCCACTGCCACACGCGCGAGGTGGCGAGCCTCAGCTGCCGGATGGACTTCTCCTGGGACGCCAGCTTCGCAGAGAGGGCGCTGATGGACTCGCTGTGATGTTCTGTGGGGCACAAGAAAGGGCAAAATGCATTATTTACTGAGTTCATTTTTTTACATTTTGAGTTGGTGGGGGCTGGTCCTCAAAGGGTCCCAGGGTACTGTGCCATGAGAAACTCATTATTATTATTGATATATGTTCTACTGCAAACCAAGCTCGGGAGCAACAGAGCGCTGTGCAGGGCACAGAGTAAAACATTGGAAGCGAGAATTTAACAAGTTATCATTAAATAATTACCCCTGTACAATACACGGAATATAATAATTGAAGCATTTAATATAATTGCAGAACAAATCATATAACAATGGAAACGCACTACCTGCACTTTAGCATGGATATGATAGGTTATTTATAACGCGCTTAATACCCAGCGGTTTCTAAGCGTGGACCTGGGGATTCAACCTATGTTGCTCGGTGTCGTCTTGCTTCCAAGGCGAGCACGTTGCCCCTGAGCTATCCTCCCGAGACACGTGATGTAAAAAACTACTAGTTTGGTAGTATTGCTATTGGAAAAACTACCATAATCTGGTGACATTATCACCGCTTACATCATGAGTTCCCATTCATGGAGTCCATAGTATTATATAGGGGACCTGGCGGATTTATCATGGGCGCCAATTCCTCATTGTGAGGTCCCACATCATGAGGTCTTGAGCCATGATGTGATTGCACACAGTTGACTTGTGCTGGTGCAGATCAGCAGGCCATCAGGCCGTATTGATCAAAACGGGCGCCTCCGGGAAGTGCTGCAATTATATTCCAGCCTGAAGTGGGTGGTGGAGGGCTACAAATCTAGTAGGGGAGAGCAAGGAGTGGCAAAAACATGAGCTGGGGGAGGAAGAGGCAGTGAAGTGTGAAGCAAATAGCCAATCATGTTCCAGGAAATAGGGGGGCAATGAGGGTAAGCATGGGGCTAGGGCGATGGCGATGGGGTTTCCCTCAGAAACAACAGGGTGGGGGGTAGTAAGGCGTCATACTTGAAAAGGTGGCTCAACCCCTGCAAAGTTGGTTGTCAGTTAACTGGTATCAGAAGCTGGAATGGGGGTGCAGACTAGCGAAGAGGCATGGAGGAGAGAGCGAGGATGTCACGAGGGGTAAAAGAATTAGTAATTACGCTATCTATTTCTGAGTAGGTCGTGGGGTGGGGGTGGAATGAAGAAGTCTTAACGGCCCTAAATTAGGAGCATAGCTCAGGGGCAACACCCTGGTCCTGTAAGCAAGAGTACACTGAGCAGCACAGGTGCGGTACTGCGCTTCGAGGCTGGAGACCGGCATGTAGCTCAATATAAGAAACCAATTTAATGTATCTCTTCTTTTGTAAAGTAAGCATGAAAACTGGTAGTATTGAGAGCACGAGGTTAATAATTGTATTTGTGTGACTTGTACAAAAGTGTGATATTAAAGTTGTAATATTAAAAATATATGAATGGGCATGTTTCTGATCCTGGATGAAACGCACTGTGCCAATGGATGAGATCTGGGAGGGTTGTGTGATTGACAAAGTTCATCGTCTGCTGTGTGTCACATTGTCCTTGGGGTGGTGGGCTGGTCTCCTTTAACTATTGCGATTAATTACTATACTGACTACCCTCGTGTCAGTAGCCAGAGTGCATCCGTTTTCCTTCTTTGAAATGGTTTGTCCTCTGCATTCCTTCACAGGGTTGGTTGTTTTTTGTAGTGTCCTAGAACTGTCTGTTGTAATAATAAAAAAGTAGATATTTTAATACAATCCTGACTGGACAGTCCCTTTTATCACTGGGTAATAATTGTATTTTCGCTCTATTTTCGTTGTGTGGCAACTAACCAACGATCCATGGCCTTGCGAAGATAAGCTGCCATTTCGTCCACGTTAACAAAAATGGACACAGAGGTTTATAATTTGCTTGTGTTTCCAATCTGTTTGGATCCCTTCTGGTGTATTAGAGGTGTGGCTCCGATTGATGGGTTTGATGGTTTTGGAAACAGATATTCATCCCTAGACCACTGGTGCCCTGGAAGTTAATTTGTCACACTCCTCCTGAGGGATAAACCTAAAAATGATTCAATTCTGAGGGTGCGTGTACTTTCCAAGCAACAGACAGCCTATTGCTACTGTACCCTCTCCGCCCTCTCCTTTTCCTTCTCAGTGCTTTGATCCAGGCTTATGTCAGCATGAGCAAGAAACACGCTGAAATAACATGGGCCATGAGAGGTGTGTTTCTACAACAGGTGCACTGACAGCTGCATATGGGGTGAGTACTGCAATATCAGTGAGCAATGTGGTTTTGGACGAAAGTTGATTGACAGGTTTAGGAAGGGTCATACTCGCAAGGCAGCAGAATCATAATTGAGGTGTGCTCTAGAAGCTTTTTTGTTGGAGGGCTAATTGGTATGTACGTACCACTCAAGACGACCGTGTAAGCAATGAGAGCTATGGTCCCTATAATCAGGCTGGCAAGTACAGTATACAGGACCAGGCGGCAGCAGGTGGGTCCACAGATGGGCCACTGGAAACAGTCCATGACTGTGAACGAAGGCTGAGGCGACGGTGTGTTTGACTCATCTGTCAACAAGGTTTTGGTGCTCACTGGAACACGGGTGTCTGACGTTCCGGGGGTGCTGGGCTGTGAGCTTCCTAAGAAGAAAGAGAAGAGGGCATTAGAGGAAGAGGACAGTTCTTCCAGACATAAGGACCAAGAAGTTAAAGAGACAGTGGTGTCTTTCAATATTCATAAGTACCCCGTCGAGGGGGGATGGAGGGTAGCAGCCTCCCAGCCAATGAGGAGGCTTGGAATGGGGGCCTTACCACACAGGGTAAGACCCCTCTCCAAGCCTCCTCGGCATGGGAGGCTGCTATCTTCCCTTGCCAGTAATCAGGTAAGTTTGCTCCCTGTGCCCCCTTCCCCACCCCACTTTTCCACATATTTAAGGCCCCGCCTCCCCACTTACATTCTGATGTGTTGTCTCTCACAAGCACCGGGAACAGGACTGAACGCTGCACATCTCTGTTCCGCGATTAGACTCAATGGAAAGCGAGAAGGGACTACATGTAGTCCCTTCCCCCTTCCCATGGTGGCCATTTTGTTTGGCTGCCATGGAAAGCGAGAAGGGACAACAAGTAGTCCCTTCTCGCTTCCCATGGTGGCCATGTTATTTGCTGATTTTTTCTCTATTAAGTTCAGTGGCTGCCATGGAAAGGGAGAAGGTCTGCCTGATCGCTGACAGCCATTTGTTTTGCTTTTTATGAGTTGAGAAAAGGTTTCAATGCTGCTTCTCAGCTCTAGAAAATAATATTAGTACCCAGGTATAATATGCCAGGGTACTAATAGCAATAGTACCCTCTGAGGGGGGCATTACCAGTCCGACCCCTGCAGCTACGCTAAAGCCCTCGTTTTGCTCGGGCTTGTAATCATCACCTTGGGGCAATTCCAGAGCGATAATGCCCCCCTCCTCGGGTTCTATTGCTTCATTCTTTCCCTGGAACATCAGAACTCCACCCAGTGGCAGAGCTAGGAGGGAGCACGGGTGGGGGGGCCTGACCATCACCATACAGGTCTCATCCATGATCGCCAGTGTGGCAATGCCATACAACTCAATGTGGAGGATCCAAGAACAGAGCATGCTGGGTCAATCAATCTGCATCAACAACATTTTTGCCCCACATGTGCATGAGCAATACATGTTTGTCTACACTCTAGTACAGACACAGAATGTTGGTGCTTTCTCAGGCTACAACAAGCCTCAGGGATGTCTCCGGTCCCATAGCCTGAGCTTTCACCGGCACTGAAGCTGGACGCCTGGTACTTTCGGGTCAGAGAGTTGGGTAACAACCCCTCCCTCTCCCTCTTTGCTGTGTCCCATAGTAGGGCTGTTTTCTGTATGGAAGCCACAATGAAAGGAAAGATTGATGTGTTCTGAGGGAAATATGAAACTAGCAATTTTCTGCTGGAAACGTGATACTAAAATGACAATTTGCTAAATCAAATGGTGCATTTTTATAGTGGTAATATGAAAGTAATATGCTCATATTCAGGAATTTGGAAACTAGCATAATAACTTGCATGGATGGGGCAACGTTGGCATGGCATTGGAATTTTCTTTTGTGTTTGCAGTGTTAAACTGGCATAGCACTGGAGACTGTGGAACCTAGGAATATGGTAAACGGGAGCAATAGTAAAATATTGCTCTTGAGGTCATGGGTCATTTCTTGGGGCAGTGCAAAACTGGCACTTTTATTTTCCAGTGACAATGCAAAAATGCCATAGACATTTTCGGTGGACAATGTGCCTAAATGGTACTAAATCAACATGCTTTTATCGAAATTGGCATGCACATTTTCTGAGGGCAACTTGAGACCACCAAGTTACACTCTCATTGCTGTCTACCGAGAGGGATTTATCCCTTTTACTTGGAATCCGAGGTATTGATACCTCCTCAATTAAGTGAGCTCGAGACTATTTTATTGGCCATTGTGCCTACTACATACTCAACCAGGCACCTATGCCATTAATTCAGATGACCTATTACAAAGGTATCTTTGACTGAGGATATATCCCTGCAGTGCAGCTCTCAGCTATTCTATTCAAGGAGTAATAACCCAATTGGGATCTTGCTCAGCATTACCAGTTTGCCTTGATAACGACCCAGTGGTCGAAACACTTGTCAGCTGTGCTTCGATTAAATTCTTTTCACATATATCCAATGGCCTTATTCATGTATATTTTTCTATGTTGTCATGAATTCTGAATTGATAACTCAAGTATTATCTACTGCAATGAAGGTCTATGTGCGCATTTTTAGTACACTCCATACCCTTTAGTATTCACCAAGTTAATCACATTGGTGCAGGTTTGGCTGTAAGAAAAAGTTACAATACATATGGCCAGTGCTACGGTAGCGGTGGCCATGTGTATTGTGACTTTTTCTACCACATCTGTTTCTCGTACAAGGAAGGAGAACCTCAAAGACTACAATAGTCTGAACCAGAAGCTGTAATTTTGACTGATCTTTCAAGCAACAGTACGATATTGTGGCGTTAACACCTGATCCAGTGGGCCGGATCGGGTGTTAAGGCCATTAGCACCCCGGGTTACCAAAGCAGCTACCATGGGTGCTAAAAAAGAAAGTTTTTTCATTCCTACAACAGGACACGCACAACATCCTGTTGTAGGAAGGAAAAACCTTAACCAACATGGCCCCATGCAAAGAGACGGTGGGGCCCTGTATGGAGCCCCAATTCCCTTTCCATTGTGGTAGTTCTGAGCAGAGAAGAAGGTGAAGGTGTGGAAACGAGTGCCGCCGCAGCTGCAATAAAGTCAGTTTGGGGGCTGAAGGAGAAAGAGGAGGGAATGCAGAGGGTGAGGAGTCAGCATGGAATGGAAGGGCAGTAAAGTGGTGTTGCCAGTGAATTTATAGAGATGTCCGGAACCAATGATTATCATTATCTCATATCCTGCCTTGGTGATCAGATGAATGCTAGTGGCATAACCAGTGATTGGGTTAGGCACATAGTACATTCGCTTACATTGATGTTTTCATGAGGGAACTTATTTTTTTCCGCAGAATTTGCTAAATGTAGGGGTGCATGAAAAAGAATGGTGCATAAGGAGGCAAGTTAAATAGCAAGAGCTCTAGGAGCCGACTGGACCGAATGAATTTGATGTCAGTGCATACATGCCTCCACGGTATGTAGGGCAGGCACGGTCAGAAAGAGAGAAGCGATTTTTCATATGTTCATCGAAAGTCACTGAGGAAAATGTTCTTCCCTTTTCATCTCAAGTGACCATGGCTGCATTGCAGTAGTCGAAGTGAGCGGGAACAGGCGGAGCAGAGTTCCACTACCTTTATTTTTTACTATTAACAGCTCCACTCATTTTTGCAACCATTTTCACCATTCCGGAACGGTTCGTTGTGAAATTAAAGCACACTTCTCCACTTTACCACCCGATCAGTTACAGCGAAGCAGAAATCTATTTCAACTCAATTAGCTATCAAGCAGCATGGCTGCAACCCTTGAAAAATGTGTTGCACGTTGCTCCTTTCCTACCTACTATGTCTCCTGCCGGAGTCACAGTTCCACTACTTTTTTGGTACACTTCTTTCACTGATTGTAGGTAGGTTCAGGAGTGCTCTGCATCCTCCACGGGCAATAACTGAAAGTCAAACCAGACCGCCTTCTAGTGCAGTGTATTGGGGTGGTTGCAGCTGAAGATCGGAGTCGAGCACATACTATCAAGATCGAATGAATTGAAGTGGGGCTTGTGGGTGGACGTGACCAGGCCAGTGCGACACCCTTTATTTTATTTATTTTATTTATTGTGCATTTGTAAGGGACTTATACATCAAGTAAATTGTGTTTCAAAGAGTCCACAAGGCAACGGGGAGGGAACATTGGAATGAAAGGAATACAATAACAATGAGGAGAAAGAAAAAGGCAGTCCTAGTAGGCCTTGTGAGCATTCAGAATGTGCACGTGCATTTTTACAATATCTGTAAACACATCATTAGATGGGCAGACTATATCACTATACATGAGAGTACAATGTGACCCCTAATGCGAGGCTTTGACAAATTGATGCTATGGTCTGTGTGTGGTATTGGTCACCATTTGTGTTGCATAATTCTGCATACAATTGTGATTGATATTTTGTGCTTAAATTGTGCTTGTGGCACTTAATTTATAGGCCGGGCTGAGCACTGGCACTCCTGCAACTTGCCTTGTGTGAGGTCTGCAGTATGAGTGGATCTGCAAGTTTTGGTTTCTGCCACCTCTACGAGAAGCCAAAGACGGCAGTGAAAGAGGAGCTGGTGAGTAGTAGAGCAGTGACCCGGAGATAGGGAGGTTGAGAGACACCAAGGGGACAGCCTCTGGAAACTGTGGAGTTGCCTCCAATTGGCTCAAGCTCAGGTCCTCAGAGAAACTCTAGCCCTATGTTTGCCTCCTGCAAATAACCTACCTGTGGGTACCAGTCCAAGTTTGAGAGAGCGAGACCATCTCCCCACCAAGCCTGCAGTTTAGTTAGTTAGGATAGTGTATTCAAGGAGGCCAGCCAGTATATAATTTTCTTTGTTGTAGCGCCCCCAATAAATGTGCATATCACTATGGTAAATAAAGTAACCTCCATATTTCTCAAAATCAAGCACGTCACAAAAAGTGAATTCCCTGCACTTTTTTGATTTGTGCAACTCATTGTGAATTGATCCCCTAATCGCTTTGCCAACCATCTATTCTTCTATTGGAAAAACGTGATATTTTTCCCTGCTTTATTCCCCCAATCTATTTCTGTACCAAGTTAGTGAGATGTATGCATAGGTCCCTCATTTCAAGTTGACAGGACTGGGCTTAAGTAATAGCCATACTCGTACCAAGAAAACCAGAGAATCTAAATGCTCTACACCTGGGATATCAAGCAGTTCATCACAGAGCCAACCAACAACAGAGGCAACACACTCAACCTGGTATTCACCGCCTCTCCAGCCATCAATGTCTCTGCTCTGCCTTCGGACCAAATTGCCATACCTATCCCGCTCCACCACACACATCTCCATCATGGGGGCCCTCCCAAATGGATCAAGACACCCACTGCTCTTTCAAGAACTTCCACATGGATGCACTGGAAGGAAACCTCATCATTTCCGCTTCCATATCTGACTCCTTGGAGAATGCCAGTCCCCAGCTCAGCCCATTTATCCACATCCTTACTGAGAACACCAACACCCCATGCACACCACTGTTAATTCGACTCAACAAACATAAACCCCTTGTACATACAGGAACTCATTGGTCGCAAGTGCACAATCCACAGAAAAACATTCTGAAAGAAATACCACCAACAAGAGGACCTCATAACCCTGAGATCCCTGCAAATGATATGCAGAACACTCATCACCAAACCACTAGACAACAACCATCATAGAAGCTTCCAACAAGAAAATAGCAATTTTCCAAGCCATAAGTACTGCTCAACTCACTGTCAGGCCCTGCAGTACCAGAGTCCATCGACAAATGCAACACCATCAACAGCTTCCTAACAGAAAAGAGAGAAAAAATAAGGCAACACATTGAGTGCTCCAGACACATAAGACATCCTGCCCATACCAACCAGCAACATATCAAGAAGGACTGAATTCAGGACAATTACCCCAGGAGACCTAAGCAACACTCTTGTAGTCCTCCAACCATCCAACTGCAGTCAACATTTTCCCATTCTCCATTGTGACGGTTATCAAAAGTCAAGCTCTCACACCTTCTCCCAACATCAACAACACATCCCTCAAGCAAGGCACCCTCCAAAATGCACTGAAATTGTACCAATTTCCCCCCCTGCTGAAGAAATCCACACTCGACCCGGATGACCTGGCTAACATGACCTCATCATGCATCTACCATTCACCGGCAAAGTGATTGAGAAGGTATTACCCAAATTGTTCGAACACAATTGTTCGAATTACCTAATTGACCGAAAGTCGAGGGTCCGAATTGACCACATATATATATATATATATTTCTGAGGCTTGTGGAATCTGCTTAGATCACATGCTGTGCATAGGCCGACATCTAGTGGAAGCTGCGGAGTATTACAGTTTGTTTTTCGAAACTCGAAAATGGGCGTCGACACAGGCGTGCCAGTAATACTATCCCTTGTGTGACGTCCACTGTACCCAAGATCCCTCACGCATCTAGGATCCTCAGATTGTTTTTTTCCGCCATACTGGTCGGAAGCATCTTGCGGAGTTCCCTGGCCTTAGCCATACTTTTGCTAATTATTGAAGTAAAATTATTTATTGACATCCTTCCCCACCCCAACGTCGACCCTCGACGACGGCTGGAGAAGACATCGACCGTCGGCTGCTGCACGACGGATCTGGGCCTCGGAAGGCCGCTGGCCTCGGCCCGGGCCTAGTAGGCCGCTGGCCTCGGCCCTGCAAGTAGGGAGAGTGGGGGGTGGTACATACTCTTCACTCTTAGTATATAGGTACACCTTATATATTTCCTACACTTACCAGCCCGCTGCCTCAAGGTGCGTATGGAGGGTACCCCTTTCCAATTCTGCCCCAAGTGCAACCGCAAATACCCTTGGGTCGACAGGCACGCCACGTGCAATCTCTGCTTGCCGAGGGACCACCCCGAAGCGAACTGCAGAGCGTGTAGTAGGTTTAAGCCTAAGACACTTAAGGACCGTTCGACAAAGCGTTGGGCCCACCACGCCAGGCAGGCAGCCATGGCAGCGGAGGGCGCCTTCAGCGATGGCAGCGACGCCGTACTTTCGGACGGCGACGGCATTACGGCGTCGAAAGACTGCCGAGCGCAGGTCCCCGACCTTGGAAGGTTGTCCGGCAGGGCGGCTATGGGGAAGACCCCCGGCGACGCAAGCGCTACACACCCTACACACACTAAGCACACTAAGTCCAACCGAACCTCGACGACGTCGACTTCTCGGAAAGAGGCACAGATAGAACGGTCCGACTCGGTGTCCTCTGGGCGCTCTCGATCGAGATCGCCGCATGACGCAAGGCAATCATCCACTCTTGCCAAGAGTGCCTCGCTCCCTAGATTAACGGAAGTTCGATCGTCGGAAGACGAAGACGACTTCCACCCCCAGGCCGCGCTCCAGGAGACCGAGGCCGCAGTTAACACCAGCGAGGCCCCACGCTCAAAACAAGGTACCTCTCCCGACCCTCGACGCCAGGCGTCGAAAGTCTCTGAGGCCTCCAAGGGGCAGGGAAAACATTTTTCCACGCACGGGGAGGGGGGGAAACAGCGGAAAGCACAGCCTTCCACTCCTGTAAGACCATCCTTCCACCCTAAGCAGACAGTCAAACATAAATCTACTGGGACATCAACATCCAGCAAGGCTACCCTTGATAAGTCCTCTAAGTTGCCTACTAAAGCCATACCCTGTTCCAAAGAATGGTCCAGTGAAGACATAGACAGGGTCATGTCAAGGATGTCTTCCTTAGCTGATTTTTATGACAAGAACCCAGAACACTTCCTTTCGTATGACCCTCAAGGGGCCACACCCTCAGGCCCCTGATCCTATCCCCCTAAGTAAAAAGGCCCGGTTCGAAAGATCTGAACCCTTCGAGGTGCAGCCTTACTCTACTCCATACTCTACTCCACACCCCAGATACCAAGGACAGCCTTTCCCTGAAGGGGACCAGGAGTTTTCAATTATGGAGGAACAAACCGGGACTGAATACTATGCGGATGATGAGGACCTGGAGGAGGTAGAAGACGAGCAGGAAATTTACAGAGTAGATTCCCCGGTAGAAAGCGAAGCCCCAGTTACCGACTCGCCAGTTGATAACCAGCCCCTCCTTAATGAAGTTCTCACTCGCGCGGCAGAACATTTTCACATCGACACCCACGGTGTACAGGAGGAAAGGGACTTCGCAGAAGAGTTGGTGGGAGAAAGGAGGCCGGTCGCTCAAACCATCCCTATCCTTAAATCCATCCAACGTAGAATAGATCCATCCCTGGTGAATCCAAACCTCACCAGAGCCGTCAACCCCAGAGTCGAAAAACTTTTTCGGGCAGCCCAGTCTGACCCTCTTTATATAAGAGGACAGCTTAAACCAGACTCCCTAGTGGTTACCAACACTCGGAAGAGGGCTGGGACACCCTTATCGTCATCAGAAACTCCTCCCGACAAGGAGAGCAAAAGACTATACGGGTTTGGCAGGAAGGTAGCCTCAACGTCCGCCTACCAAGCAAGGATCGCAAACTCCACCACCCTATTGGCAAGTTACAACTGCCATCAATGGGAAGAGGTCGCGGCGCTCATAGCCTCTGCTCCTGAACCGTTAAAGGGCCAGTTGGCTCGGATCTCGGCAGAAGGGAGAGCCGTGTCTGGTTGCATATTAAAAGCAACTTTCGACGCCGCGGACAACGCAGGAAGATTGATAGCAGAAGGTACTGTCATCAAGAGACATGCGTGGTTACGGCAGTCGGGGTTCAAAACAGAAACACAGGCTTCATTAATAGACAAGCCGGTGGAACCCGATCTATTGTTTGGGAAAGCGGTCGAAGACGCACTTAAGAATGCCAAGGACGAGTACGAGACTCTCAAATCCCTTGGCCAGCTTACCAACAAACCCCCTAATCAGAGGGGGAACAGTAATTTTCGTCGCCCACGCGGCCAAAATTCACAAAGAGGCAACTATGCCCAAGGACAGGGTACACAATGGAACAACAACCAGCAGTCTACCCAGAGTTACAGCAAGGGTAACAAAAGAGGTCGTGGAAGAGGCAGAGGCAGCCCCAACAAGGGAGGTGGCACGCCTCCACCAAAGCAGTGACGCTCAGTTCAGGGTCCCTTCTCACGCAACCCCAGTAGGGGGACGCATTTCCAACTTCACCCAGGCTTGGGAAGGGATCACCTCAGACAGATGGGTGCTGTCAACAGTGTCCACAGGATATTGTATAGAATTACTGCAGCGTCCCCGGAACCACCCTCCACGACAAAGAGTACACTCCTTAGAACATCAGAAGATCCTTCTCGAGGAGATCGCCATTCTGCTAGAAAAGGACGCGATAGAACTCGTCCCAGGACACCAGGTAAACAAGGGTATCTATTCAACTTACTTCCTTGTGCCAAAGAAAGATTTAACAATGCGCCCAGTATTGGATTTACGGCCTGCCAACAAGTATGTCAAGCCCCAAAAATTCCGTATGACCACGCTACAAGAGGTAATCCCCCTCCTAAAAAAGGGGGATTACATGGCAACCTTGGATATGAAAGATGCTTATTTTCATATCTCCATGCTCCCAGCCCACAGAAAATACTTGCGCTTCAAGGTGGACAGTCGCCACTACCAATTCAAGGTACTGCCCTTCGGGATAGCTTCAGCACCAAGGGTGTTCACCAAGGTACTGGCGGTGGCTGCTGCACACCTACGCAGGGAGGCAATCCCAGTGTACCCTTATCTGGACGACTGGCTCATAACGGGGGAAACCCCAGGAATTTGCAGGTCAAACATTCAGAGGACTATCGACCTCCTCCACGAATTAGGCTTCTCTATCAACGAGAAGAAGTCAAGTCTGGTGCCAAGCACCTCAAAACAGTTCCTAGGAGCAATCCTAGATTCTCAAAAAGGGTTGACCTTCCCTTCGGAAGAGAGAATTCGGAATATACTACTGCAAATTCCACATTATCAGTCAGGTCAACAAATAACGGTACGCAAAGCAATGCGGCTACTGGGCATGATGGCGTCTTGCATTTACCTGGTCCCCCACGCGCGTCTGCGCATGCGTCCCATGCAGGAATGGTTGGCGAAACAGTGGTCTCAGGCAAGTGGTCAGTGGGACGATCTAGTGGTCGTTTCGCCAACACTCGTACAGAGCTTACACTGGTGGACAAGAGAGAATCTCGCAAGGGGAAAACCCTTTTACGATCCCGAAGTACAGGCAGTGGTGACTACAGATGCATGCCTGACTGGGTGGGGAGCTCACCATCTCCACCACACAGCTCAGGGTCTCTGGTCTCACTCAGTAGCCAGGAACCACATCAACCTGCTAGAGCTTCTGGCAGTATTCCGAGCGCTTCGGGCGTTCGAGCCCCATCTGCTAAACTTGTCGGTGCAGATCCGGACGGACAGCACGACAGCCATGTTCTATTTGAACAAACAAGGAGGGACTCGTTCGCCAAATCTGTCCAAGCTTGCCCAGAAAATCTGGATATGGGCACTCAGACGGAACATCTTCCTGTCATCGCAACATGTTCCAGGGGAGCTCAATTCCCTAGCGGATGCCCCAAGCAGAGACTCCCTCCCAGAGGAACACGAATGGGTCCTTCACAGAGATATCGTAGAAGATCTCTTCTCTCAGTGGGGTTTCCCCACTATAGACCTATTCGCCACAAGCGAAAACAAACAATGCCCAGGATTTGCATCCAGGTTCCCCCAGCCAGACTCCCAAGGGAACGCCCTGTGGATGAACTGGTCAGGGATGTTTGCGTACGCTTTTCCACCAACTCCTCTCATCAGGAAAGTGGTGTACAAGATGAACAAGGAATCGATGACGCTCATCCTAGTTGCTCCCATGTGGGCGAGACAACCATGGTTTCCACACCTACGCAGGATGGCGGTGTGCGAGCCCATCAAACTCCCAGCCTGGTACAACCTACTGTCCCAGCAACAAGGTCAAACAGTGCACCAGGAACCCAACTCAATGAACCTGGCAGCATGGCTCCTGAGGTCATAGAGTTTGGCCATCTCAATTTACCACAAAGGTGTATGGACATCCTAAAAGAATCCAGGAAACCAAACACAAGGCACTGTTATTTTGACAAGTGGAAGAGATTCGTTATTTGGTGCCAGAATAAACAAATCAACCCAGTTGATTGCACTCCTTCCAACGTTGTGACATACATGCTCCACCTGCTGGATGCAGGATTGGTTTTTAACTCTCTGAAAGTACACCTGGCAGCCCTCTCGGCTTACACCACATCCCATAACAAGGTGTCGTGGTGGAAAGTACCAGTAGTTAAAGCCTTCATGGAAGGAGTAAAGAGACTTCACCCTCCTATTTCGAACCCACCGCCAGGATGGGACCTTAATGTGGTGCTAGCTAAGCTCATGGGCCCCCCTTTCGAACCCATGCATAAAAGTAGTCTCAAACACCTGACTTATAAAACGGCCTTCTTAGTAGCCATTACCTCTATAAGAAGGGTCAGTGAAATTCAGGCTCTGTCAGTGCAGGATCCTTTCTTTACTATCCACAAGGACAAACTGGTTTTACGCACACACCCTAGGTTCTCACCTAAATTTATATCAAAGTTCCATGTAAACCAGTCCATCGAGCTTCCGGCTTTCTTCCAGAACCCGCAAAGCTCGGCTGAGGTGAAACTACACACCCTAGATGTGCGTAGGGCGGTCCTCTACTATGTAAATAAAACCAGACCGCTAAGGAAAACAGATCAACTGTTTGTCTCCGTAGCTACAGGCAGAGAGGGAGATCGCGTCTCTAAAGGCGCTATCTCGAAGTGGATTATCAACTGTATACAGCTGTGTTACTCTCTTTCTGAAAAAACTCTGCCTTTTACGCCAAGAGCCCACTCTACTAGAGGCATTGGGGCCACTCTGGCTTTCATTGCAAATGTTCCCCTCGACACCATTTGCAAAGCAGCTACTTGGAGCTCTATTCACACTTTTACTCAGCATTACTGCATTGACACTCATTCCAAGACAGATACGCAAGTGGGACAAGCGGTTCTAAGACACCTGTTTGCTCATGACCCTTCTCACATCCCACCTCCTTCTTCTGGTACTGCTCGCTAATCTATGCACAGCATGTGATCTAAGCAGATTCCACAAGCCTCAGAAGGGATACATTACTCACCGTAATCGTATTTCTGATGCTTGTATCTGCTTAGATTCACATGCGACCCACCCTTCCTCCCCTCCGAGAGAAGGCGCATGATTGCTTGTAGTCTTACCTTTCTGTCTATCTGCTTGGATTATCTGTACTCACGCTACTCCTCATGCTTCCTCATGTCAGAAAAAATACAATCTGAGGATCCTAGACGCGTGAGGGATCTTGGGTACAGTGGACGTCACACTAGGGATAGTATTACTGGCACGCCTGTGTCGACGCCCATTTTCGAGTTTCGAAAAACAAACTGTAATACTCCGCAGCTTCCACTAGATGTCGGCCTATGCACAGCATGTGAATCTAAGCAGATACAAGCATCAGAAATACGATTACGGTGAGTAATGTATCCCATATATATATATATATATATAATGGGGGGTTGCGGGGGGTTTCTCCCCGCATATATTTAACAATTGACCTTCACAATTCGTCAATTGTGCAAAGGTCAATTGTAATTCGAACAATTGTAGTTCGAACAATTCGTATACATCCATTGAGAAGACCATTGCAGTCCAGTTATGTGACAAGATCATTCAGCAAAATCTCCTACAGGACTACCAATCCAGCTTCCAACAACGATGCAGCACAAAGACTGTTACCATCTAAGCTATCAGTGGCACTTTACATATCCTGAACAAAGGGAACCCCTGGTTACTTGTCCTACTTCACATCTCTGTTGCTTTTGATACAGCTAACCATGAAGCCGCCCTCAACATCCTCACCACATGCATGCGCTTCAAAAGAACAGTCCTGCCGTGGTGCACCTCATGTCTCTCTTTAACAGAGGAAAACTCCTCCAGATGGGCCCCAACAGATCTCTGAACTGCCCAGTAATCTACAAAGTTTCTCAAGACTGCATCCCATCTGCTGTCATCTTCAAACCCAACATGGAAACTCTGGGGGAATTTCTCACCAAGAATGAAATTGAGACACACCAGTAGATAGCTGACGCACAGTTTAATGATAAGATGTATCCTTCTCCAAGCCTGGATGCCCAGTGCCTGCCTGAAGCTCAACCCATGAAAGGTTCAATTGGTTCTCCTAGGAAACCCCAAAAAGGATGTCCAAGTCTAGAATTGGCTGACTGACATGTTGCTCAATGGCTCCATGCAGGCCTCCAGATAAGGTTCGTCCCATGCCTTTTTACGCATAAATATCTTCTAATTACAACAGCATTATTATTTTCCGGTGTACATTTACGCACAGGTTTAGAGCAGAGGCCAGTGCAAAGGTCAGGTTACTTGACAGAAACCAGAATGCTTCTTTTGATTTGTATCTACATGCATGTATGTGCAAGCCATGGAGAAAAGCCTCTGAAATAGAATGTATTTCTCTGAAACCTTTCAAAAAAATAAACTGCACACTGTGATAAAAGGAATGGTTTATTTTCATTCAGCTTCTGCTGGGTTGTGTGTAGATGCTCATGGAGCAAACAGAAGAATTGTGTATATTTATTTTCCTAGCATTTTAGGATTGTATAATTAAGAAGATGGAAAACTAAGTTGCAATTAAGAATCAATCTTTTGTAACAAATTATGCTTTTTTTCCAGTAAAAGCAAACCACTATTGCACAATTGTATTTTTCAGAGTTCCTGTGCTGTGTGCATAATCATGCAGAGGCAGATAATTTTTACACTTATAATTTGATTTACACTCTAATTATAACAACTGTATGTAAAATGATAAGTATGCACGGTCTAGTTTACATCCATTCAACCTTGCAGTCAATGGGGTACATTACTATAAATAGTCAGTGGCAGAGTCTTTGCTCAAGGGTGTGTAATTGCCATTACACCAATCACAGGTGTTCTAGCCTCTCAAATCTTCAAGACTACAATTAAAACATCCAAAACCTGACTCTCCAGGAAGTGCAAGCGCTGTTCAAAAACAAACAAATGAAAGCTACATTTGTAATTGAAACAGAAACTCAGCAAAACCTGTCCCTGTGATAATCCAGATGGGTATTTAACTTTATGTAGCGCTTCATAAATGGTTTGTCCAACATCTAGGCACTGTGATTATTATACCTCAGTCGATACTCAGTTTACAGACCTCTGAAGGATGTTGGCCAATAAGATAGCTCAGTCTGTTGAGCACTCATTGCTGCGATCTGTAGTTTGCAAGTTCGAATCCCGGCAAGGCCAACTCAACCTTTCATCCTTTCAAGATTGGTAAAGGAGTACCAACTTCGGTTTGGTGACAATTGTAATAAATATGTTCTATGCACAGGGCTTTTCCAAAAGTGCTATATAAATAACCATTTGACCATGAGATTAAGTATAGAATTTAGCATGGAGTCCTTGCCTCTGCACTGTTGTATCATAACATTGACATACTATTAGGTAGTAATAGCTCCAGTAAATGAGGACTTTCATTAAACATAAAAAGCCAATTCTGCTATCCAACCTCACTACACACAATACAATTCATGTTTGCTTTACTATGGAATTGTCTAGGTTTTTGTGTTTTCAACATTTAAATATGTACAGGAGAGATCAAATGGCCAGACCTTAGAGAAATAATGAAAGGTGTATTCTGCCACAATGCAGAAAGCAGCCACATGGTAATGATTTCCATACAGTTTTTGCACACGTCGGCTGGATGTCATACACATTTTACTCTCTAGCAAAGGGGAAAAGTCAGTTTTACACTCTTGAAATCACATTTACTCTCAAAGTTTAAAAATAGGGAGCAAAACACTCCCACCTCAAAATTTTATCTGGAGCATGACTCGACTCTCACCCAGTACAGAATCTCTCAGCTTTACTATCAACTGTCACCTCTCATTAAAAACATACATCACCAAGAAGATCCAGGTAGAATGGCCCCAGCGTGTGCTGCTCTGCAAAGTCAAGCCTTTCATTCCTGCCCGGAGTTTCAGAACAGTTGTATAAGCCCTGGTGATCGTACACATGAAAGGTGGCCACGCCCTACTCGCAGGAGTCTCAGATGCCATCTTGGCCCCCCTGAAAGTCACCAAGCAAGTTGCAGCACACCTCATCACCGGATTAAGAAATGCAATCACTTTACCCTCGTTCTCAAGGAGCTGCACTAGCTCCCTTTCATGGACGCATCAAGTTCAAGACTGCCTGCATCACCTACAAAGGTGTCCTAACGATAACAGCTGAGAAACACACCATCTCTGGTGGTCAGTGCACCACCAGAAGCCACAACCTTGCCAGGTTGGAAACAAAATGTACAAGAGGGGAACACAGAAACCTGGTCCTTCTATGCACCCTGTCAATGGAACAAGCTACCGATGCAAATAAGATTGGCCCCCTCCATCCTAAACTTCAGGAAGGTCCTGAAGATCCTACTCTACAAAGAACATCTAGCCAATCGCCTATTGCTTCACTCAACTCTATTTCTCAACCTTTGGAGTTCCCATATCCCCCCAGCTTCCTACCCCTCCCAGTTCAACTGCTACCCCTGCACCTTACCTGTGACTCTTTGGGTGTGTCCCCTTTGTACAGTGCTCTGTTACTTCCCAACTAGGGTAACACTTTATACATTCCATACATAGAAACAAACCATGATCAGCAATCTATTACCATGCCATTCTGAGCTGCCTCTACACCCAAAGGGGGTTTACTAGGGAACCCCATGAGCATGTAAGAACTACCAATTGTCCAGGCCTGTTGCATGCATGCAGGGACTCCAGAGGGGTCCATCAGGTAAAAAGCCCTGAGAATGTGTGCAATGAAGAGCTACAGCGGTGACCACCTTCAGTTCAGATGATCATGCCTAGTTTATGCTGATGCATCAAACCTTTGGCCATAATTGAACCACTTCCACTGCATGCTGGAATGTGCTTTCGAGCAGTTCCTTTGGGCCTCATTACCTGTTTGCCGGTATCCTGGCAGTAATACCCCAGGATACCCACAAACAGTATTACTGTTACCGGCGCCTGATCTGCCGGTATTGCCGTTAGATTACAGGTGGCAGCAACAGTAATTCCCCCATTCCATGCAGTCCATAAGACACCACACCAGCAAACTTGGAGTTTGCTCGTCTGGAAAAGTGCTGGCATACGTTATCACCGGCACTTATTTTTCTGGACCGGCAAACCTGCAATGAGCCTTTGTGTTTTGAATACTGATTTTTCAATGGAGTATATTTTTACCACCATTTTCTTACCATTTATTTTGTTCCTGCTGCGAAATTGCAAGGGGGACTCCATGCAGCCCCTGCTTACCCAGGAAACCCCGCACCCCCACCAGTCACTCTCCAGCCTCTACCCATATTACATTTATTACATTGCCTTACACAAACACTCCCTCTGCATTTATGAGGCAACAATTTGCTTACAAAAATGTTGGGGAAAAATACTGGCTTTCTTACAGCATACACTAGCCCTGCACATGCCAAGTGTGGTCACTTGCTTGTAATTCCATTGCATAACCCAATGCTTGGGACATGTGGTTAAGGTATGGATATGGGCAAAGCTGTTTCGCCTGCATATTAACCGAAAACCCATTTCCCAGAATTAGCCTATTAGAGATACTGCTTAAATCCCTTTATCCTCTTCCCGCTGAAGCACAGTCAGCGGTCTCTTTTCTATCAGAGCATGCACAGTTATTTCTTTCCTATCACCAAACGTGCACGTGCAGAGCATTGAGTGGGTTGTTCAGCTTGTGCACCTTGACAGGCCCTGCATTGGAAGGGTCTACTTGGGTGCCTTACAAATGGCACCTAGCATAACACACTGCGAATGCTGCTGCAAAGGTAGATGAAACAGTAAAAGCCCAATGGCGCCCACTCTTTAGCAAAGGCAGTTTGTCATGATAGAAATAAAAAAAAGTACATGTAATGTATTTATTGGGCGTGTTTTAGCTATAAGCTTAACACGCCATTAAAACATGTAACACAAATTACCATACATGTCTTACAGCACATGACACGCTCTCCATTAGCAAAGCATAAATATGCACCAAAATTCGTAAGACCTTAATTAACATGAATTATTTTGTTACCGTACTTCTAAAAATAAATTTAGCTATCACTCGATCGTCGGCCAAGGTACCGTAGATAAAAAAATGTACAGCATCCCTGCTCAACAATGACATCCCGCCGTCCCAATGCTTCATCGGGGCTAGTGTTAGTGCCGGCGCGAGGCCCGTCATACATCGACCCCAGAAAGTAGTTGACAGGGTATTTGTATTTGTTTATCTGTATGGTGCACCAAACCCGAAGGTAACTGGGCGCAGGCAGTACAAGTAGGCTTTAGGCTTATGTTACAGCAGGTTACAGTCACAATATTGTAGGTACAATGTTTAGAATATTTACAGTTCATAGTATTACATGTGGAAGCTATATATAGTCACAGTATTTACAAGGAGTTGTGCGGATGTTTAGTACGTTGTTCAAGTCATTTCGTATATACAATTTAGAATATGAGTAGATGACAGTAGAAGAAAAAATAGTAAGCAGTGGGATAAGTACATAGAGGTCATCCATGTAAGTAGACGTTTAGTATACGATACTATAGGTATGTTTGGAATCGCGCACTGATTTGGTATTGAGTCCTATGGGGCGACGTCATTAGTTCTGATCCATTTCTGAATGTTACGCCTGAAGCTAGGGTAGGTTTGATCAGCGCGGAGTGCGTAGGGGAGTGAGTTCAATGTTTGGGCTGCCATAACTGGGTAGCATCTGCCTCCAGATTTGGATAAATTGTAGCATGGGACATTAAGGCAGTATCACTGTTCTATGCACAAATCTGCCCAAGCATTGCAATCTTTTGCCATGCATGAAAGAGTGCAAGGGTTTCCACTATATCAAGCTCGTGATATAGGCGACACTTCTGTTCCTCCCTTGCAATGTTTAATTGGGTCCTTAGTACACCCAGCTACTGGAGGTTCAAACCTGCCAACATACATTGCCAACATGCATTGCCCCCTTAGCCATGGACTGGGGAACCTCAGTAAATAAGGCTGCAGACTTCCTGGTATGAATGTATGCAGTGGTGGAAATGGAAAAAATGTGGTGGGGGATCCCACAAGTGCCGGGTGGGGGAGGAGTTGGGGAAGAGGGGGCGGGGTTGGTAGTGACCAGCCGATCAGATAAATACTTAAAAAAAAGAAAGGAAAAAAAGCACCCACAAAGGCAACATTGCCTTTTACCACAGGGCTTTAAGTGGGACGGGGCCTGCCGGGGCTGCTTTTAGGCGGGACCCTGTGGGGCCCACTGATCTCCCCTCCCAGCCCCGGCCACTACACGAAAAGGATTTTTTTCTGAAGCCTGAAGCTCTCTCTCGTGTGCGAAAGCTTCAGGCTCCAGAAAAAAAGGCCTTTCAGCCATAATGGTGGCGCCGCACCTGCGAGGCATCCCTTTAAGCAGGAGATGCCCGTGGGCCGGTGCCACCATTGTGGAGAGAAACGTGAGGCCACTGGAAGCTGAGGCCGTCTTCAGGAAAACGGCCTCAGCTTCCAGCGGCCTCACCCTTTCAGCCTTAATGGTGACGCTGCCCCTCCCCAGCTGCCGAGGGGAAGCGTCACCATTAAGGCTGAAGAGAAAGTAAATGCAGAGATCAGCACCCTCTCCCCCATGGGAGAGGGCAGTGCCTTAAGTGGCACTACAAATCGAGCCGGGGCCCATCGAGAGGGCGTGGCCTAACAACGGGGTCTTGATGGGCTGTTGGGCCACGCCCCCTTGACGAGCCCCGGCTCAATGGGCTACTGGCACCCCTGCCAGGCAGCCTTTTGTAGAGATTAGCACCCTCCCCCCTATGGGGGAGAGGGTGCGGATCTCCGCATTTATTTTGTATAGGCTTGCCTGGCAGGGGACAGCGCCTCGCCTATTCAGCCTTAATGGTGGTGCTGCCCCTCGCCAGCTGGGGAGGGGCAGCGTCATCATTAAGGCTGAAAGGGTGAGGCCACTGGAAGCAGAGGCCTTTCTCCTAAAGACTGAAACTCCCGCGAATCCGCGGGAGCTTCAGTATTTAGAAAGCACGGCCTCTGCTTCCAGCGGCCTCACATTTCTCCATAATGGTGGCGCCGGCCCACGTGCATCCCTTGATTAAAGGGATGCCTCGCAGGTGCGGCGCCACCATTATAGCTGAAAGGCATTTTTTTCTGAAGCCTGAAGCTCTCGCACACGAGCGAGAGCTTCAGGCTGTAGAAAAAAATGCCTTTTCGTGTAGTGGCTGGGGCTGCCCGGGGAGATTAGTGGGCCCCGGCAGGGCCCCGCCTCAAAACGAAATTTCGGAGCCTGCCGGGGCCCAGCCCCGGCAGGCCCCGGCCCACTTAAAGCGCTGGGAGAGGGTGTTGATCACTACAAAAGGATGCCTGGCAGGGGTGCCAGTAGCCCATTGAGCTGGGGCTCTTCAGGGGGGCGTGGCCTAACGGACCAGCAGGACGCCTGCAGTTAGGCCAGGCCCCCTTGATGAGCCCTGGCTCATTTTGTTGTGCCAAAAAAAGAAGAAAAGAAAAAAAAAAACGCCCGCGAGGGCAGCATTGCCTTTTATGCGGCTCTGGCACTGGTGTGTAAAGCACAATGCTCGCTACATGTACAACTGATTCCTTTCAGTTGTACATGTAGTGAGCATTGTGCATTACACATCAGTGCCAAAGCCGCGGTAAACGGCAATGCTGCCGTCGCGGACGCTTTTTTTTTTTCTTTCTTTTTTCCAGCGCGGTTCATGGGCTTGGGCAGCTGACTCTGGCCGGATCCCGAGATCCGGCTACATATCTGGTGCCGGATCTCAGATCCGCCGAGAGCCGGCCCAATGACCAGCAGTGAATGTATGTTTCCAGACATTCCTGAGTAGACCAGTAGCTTTTGAAGAGCTCTTTGGTGTAGCAAAAGTCCCACTCTCCATCTTCATGAGGAGTTGTTTATTTTGTTGGTTTAGCTCCAATGTCCAGTCTATTTCCCAGTTAATTTCCTCCACGAAAACAAGGCAAAGATTTCTAGAATTATTGCCATGCTCACCGGCTTCTTTACCCAGTAGAGCATATATCCGGATGGAAGATAATTTAGTAACCCTAAACCACAGTGCCACTCTTCTTATGTTTAACTCCAATGGCAGTACGCAAACAGGCACGCAGTTCTGCACTTCCAAAATCCTCCTCAATATAACTCCCTCGAGACGATTTAAACACCTTACACTAATTTCAATACAGGTTTCAAGCCAGTAAATTAACAAGTCCCTTAACACTGTAGCATTTATAATAAACAGTCTTCTTTATTGCTCATACCAGAATCTTTGCATTTCGTGGGACAGCTATTCCCTAAAGTGGGGCTTTGAGTACGTTGTTTTGAAATCTTAATTAGTATTATGGGCCTCATTCCGAGGCTGGCGCAAAGGGATTATGGGCACCGGTAAGGACACCGGTGCCGGTAATCCCTTTGCACCCTATTCCGAGGTCCCTTTACGGCTCCCGCAAAGGCCGCCTGGTTTCACCAGGCACCCTTAGCGGGAGCCGCAAAGGGTCCAGGGAGCAAATAACGGAACAACAAATTGCGGTACCGTTATTTGCACCTTCCCCATTCCCATTGAGCCCTATGGGGGCTCAAATGGGAATGGGGAATGGTATTTTCAATGGGGATTTACCGGTCCCGCAAAGGTCAGAATAGAACGGTAACTCCCCATTGAATGAGGGCGGACTCGGTACCGTTATTGGAGGCAGCCATGGCGCTATGCGGCCCTATATTTCATTTTTGTAAAATTAGGCCACCAACTGAAGAATAATCTAGCAATTTCTCATTAGTTTAATTACTCCAGAATGTAATCCTTTGGAGGAGTCCTCAATGCCTCGCCTCTTCTTATCGCTGAAAAATCGCCTCCAGTTTGACAACCCAATTGACTGAATTGACACCACTCAAAAACGTGTGCATTGTGGATGCACATAATCCGTTTATGACAAGATTTTATTTCTCTCTTCCGAAATGTTTTTTTGATTTTGCATCCGTTCATGAATTCTCTTACCTTCTCAGTTTTGGCCATTGGTATTGATCATGTGCTGAGCTCCATACAATGCAAGGATGTTTCAGTTTCTTTTACTTTTTATTACATTTCATTCCAGAATATCACAAAAACATAAGCTGCCCCTCATCCAGATTCAGTCCATTTGAACGCAGTCATAAAATTGGACGTCAGCTGACGCACCCCTTTTCTTTAGTTCCCTCTTCCACCTGGGATAATTGCGATCTTTAGGATTCTTAGTATTACATCTATTTAAATGCATAGCCCTTTGGGTATGGCATTTTTTTTATGGAATTTGTTGAGGCATAGATGCAGACCCTAGTTTTCCGGCCCTAGTTTGTGCAAGGGTGTACTCTTCCCTTCCCTGGAGCAGGGACAGTTCCGATGGATACTTCCGTCCCCAGCCTCCTGGGTGGGAAGGGGTGCTGCACCTGCTAAATATAATTTCTGGAGACAGGAGATGCGCTACACCCTGAGTTCTTTGATGACTAACAGACACACACCAGAGTAAACTTTTATAGGGATCCCAATGGCACTCTTTATTAAACACAGCCTTATACTTTAAACCTTAACCCTAGGATTCCCTTGGCGCGAGCTTCATCTAAACGGGGTCTGGCTGCGTCAGCTCACCCTTCCTTGGAGGCATCCCAGGGACCCTAAGGATGGGCTTGCCACAACCAATCCCTTTCAGGATGGCCTCTGTGGGTGGACCCGTCTTGCAAGGCGTCCTCGGGCAGGGCCGCTAACCTATCCCTCTACCTCACGCAAGGGTACATCCCCTCCAGCCCTTATTAACAACAATGGCCATCTACATAACTTCCTATTCCTACTTAACAGTTACCTTATTTAGCAATACCATAATACCCCAACTCTCTACTTCCCCCTACTTAAAATGTACCCTACATGGCATTAATTACATATACATATAATTACTCATACATATAAAGATAGACTTGCAACATGCATGCCACATAAAAAGCTATCTAACGATGGGATGACTGCTGCAGTCAGTCACCCCTTCACAGTACCGTGAAGGTCTGTCGTTGTGGTGCTGGCTTGGATGAAGGGCTGTGAAGTGCTGGCTGCAGGCTGGGTGGCCTGGTCCCTGATGTCGCTGGGTGGGCAGATGGTGCTTTGTTCCTATGATGCTTGGCTCTTCTGACTCGACCCCTCTGGGTAGCCCTCTGTTGACATATAACGGGGCACTGGCCCCTTGTCCTCCGTCAGGGTGACCCTGTCCACCACATGGCCAACCGCCTTGAAACCCTGAGCTAACTACCGACACCCTACAACAACCAAATCCAGAACCCCCCCCCCCAACATCTGAAACTCATTCCTAAACAGACACCACAACCAACCTACAACAGCAGCCCTCAACATCATCACCACCTCAGGATCAAAACCAATGTACAAAGACACAATCCACAGAGTGCACTCTGCTATTGCAATGGGGCCCTAGCCCCTTGTCCTCCTTCAAGGTGACCCTGTCCACCACTTGGCCAACCACCCTGAAACCCTGAGCTAACTACGCACACCCGACTGTGATTCTGGAAATGCATTGGAGGGACAGGGCCTCCTTGTCCTGTAGTCCTTTTTCATTTGTGTTCTGTATTGTTTTCTGCCCAGGAGTCCATGTGGGACTCCTGGCAGGGCAGCTCTTCCTGTTTTTGGTTTGGTGTACAGACCCATTGGATACCCTTATGGCACCCATGGGTGGGGGTGCAACCCTGTTCCCCTAGTGTATGTTTTTGGGCACCTGTGTTTGGCCCACAGAGCAGGGTATGGGCTGGTGGCAGCTCTGTGCTGAATTTGCCAGGTGCTCTGAGTATCCTCCATTTTTGGATACCCAGGCCCTGCCACTGGAATCAGTTGATTCCTGATAGGAAACAAGATGGCCCCTGTGACCTCTTGCTTTCTATTGCCCGTTACCTTGTTTTCCCAAGGTCCTGGGAAGCCCTGACTCTGTCCCTTCCCCCTGACTGGCTGTTGGGTGGAAGTTCCATATATGCTGTTGTTGTGAAGTCCAGGCCAGACTGGCTGGAGCCTTCCCAGTGACTGTATGTTGTGGGTACACCCTGTGGGTGGGACCTGGGTGAATGGAGTGTGTGACCAATATGCACTTCCTGTTGTGGATGTCTGGTTTCTGGTGTTTGACACAATGACTGAGACAGCCCTGCCTGAAACTGGTATGAATGCAGTGTGTAGTGTTGAATGGCTGGGTACTTGTCCCAATACACATTCCTTGTTGTGAGTGTCTGAGAGGGAGGAATACGGCCTGAATGCACTGTATTCCTGATTGGCTGACTGCTGCTGAATGCCCTTCTGAGTGATTGGTTGCCTGAGTGTGACCCAGCAGAATGAATGAGAGATCAACTAGTATATCTGGGGGCCTCTCACTGCTAGAAATCGTTCAGAAGCGGAAGTTGAAACTGACGCTTAATCTCGAAGCCGAGCCTGAAGAAGAAGGTTGAATGCTGTCTCCCTTTGCTGAAATCCGAAAGCCGAAAGCCGTTGAGACTGATCCAAGAGAGGACCCAGTTAGGCACCCTCTTCCCGTGCTCCGAGGGACCATCGAGCACCGCTAAACCTTTGCGGAAGCACCCTGGAAGTCAGACTCTCGAAAGGCTGCCGACCGGAGACTGGGACCGCCGAGGAGAACGAAGATAAGCACCTGACATTCCATCCCCCGTCGTCGACCAGGGTTCGCAAATTTGTTGTAACCGCTGGAGGCCCGTCAAAGCCGCGTCGCCCAGAAGCGCGGACCACTTGACACCTTGCCACCGATGACCAGAGCTGCACGCTGCATTGTCTGAGACTTTTTGATTCACTTACGCACTCGTCTGCACCGCCACCCGCCTTATCCCGCCGGAGAAGGCCAGGCCATCGACGCGCCGAGGAGCATCTGCCAGTGGGTTTCCCACCACCCAACGACCGTAGAGATACCGGACGACTCGCCCCCCTTGCTGGCCCACAGTTCTTCACAAACTCTTTGCGGTCCTGAACTATCAACATCGAGGTGCCTCGCACGCCTCTTCCTTGCAGGACGTCTTCGAATCGTCGTCAACGAGCACCGCTGGGACCAAAGCTGCCGCCTCGATGCCGAGTTCACTTTCTTCGTGGGATCTCAACAATCCGTGGGTCTTGCTTTAAGAGGGGGCCGCTCAAGAAAGAGCTGTCGAAGACCCGACGTCAAACTCTGCTATTCCAGGTACATTGGGGTTGTAGAAACATTATAGAAGGAAATAAGACTTATAGAACACTATATGGACTGGGCTTGTGATATATCTTTACTTTACAGGTTGCCCAGGTGGGGGGATCGCCAACACAGAACTCTGTCTAGTGGTAGGGGCCAGTATTCTGACAATTGTTCTAACCAACTGCTTTTCATCCTATGTCCATTGCTGGTTACCTTTATTAAGTGATGTGTGTGACATTTAACCAGAGTACAGTTGATGCACTTTAATGGAATCTAATAATATTTGTGATACCACCTAAAACTGGATATATTTGCCATTGTAGATTTGCTGAGCACAAAGTGAGTTATTGTGATAGTGTACATAACCTTGAACTTAATTACATTCCTTTGTGGGGGCTTGGGGACTACACTGTACTTAAGAAACAGCCTGCATCACCTCCTGAGAAGCTAGGCCTTGATTGCTCGACCAGCGCTACCCTATAGAGAATCTTCGCTGGGGTCCTCTGTGCCTCTCCTCTGCAATATAGAGAGAAGTACAGACACCCCTCTCCAGTCTTTACACCGACAACAACCAAATCGAGAACCCCCCAACATCTGAAACTCATTCCTACAGACACCACAGTCAACCTACAACAACAGCCCTCAAACTCACCACCACCTCGGGATCATAACTAAAGTACAAAGACATAATCCCACAGAGTGCACTCCGCTATCGCTACGCAAGAGGCTGAGAACCAACACCATCCACATCAGACAAGGTCTTACAGGCGGGCTACGGCCCCTGTAACCCAAACTCCAAATCTTCCGACCACCAAGGACACTGAGATGACCCGACACAGAGCTGGGCGCCATCAAAGAGAAACGGAACAAAGAACAATCCAAATGGATACACACCCTCTTCTGGCAGAAACTTCCATAAATACAGAGCACACCCCTAAAAACACTCCAGCCAATAGAGCAAACATCACAAAAGGAGAGAAATCCCCATATCTAACACCATACCTTACAACTGCCGCACCACCTCGAACCCTAAACAACACTGACATGTTCAGACACGCTGAGAATTTACTAGAACCCTGCAAAAAAAGAAGAGAAGACCCGAGAAGAGAAAGGAACGAAACCAACACCCTCACTCCTTATATCACAAAAACACAAGAATAGTGGCAGCATCAGATCATAGAAGATGAAGAACCAGAAGAACTCATCAACCCAACAACCAATCTAACAGATCGCTTCTACAAGGAAGTAGACCATACGGACCACAAACTAATTTCTGACAACAACACAGAAGAACTCCAACAGAATAACCACAAGACCAGACAAGGTTTGAAAAAGAAACCCAGCCATGTCAGAAAGATCCATTGCAGCCTAATCAATGCCAGATCAATGTCCAAACATGGCACAGAGATTTTCGAGCTCCTGTGTGACAGAGTTATCGACATCCTATTCATAACTGAAACTTGGCTAGACGACAACTACAAAATCGCACTGCATAGCTGAATCCCTGACAACTTCAAGTGGTAGTCGCAAGTAAATAGATAAAACAAAAGAGGAGGTGGTCTACTGGGAGCATACAAGGAACACCTGAAAATCAAAACGGAGGGACCACTAAACATCAAAAACTGTGAATCCCTAATCCTTCACCTAACAGCAAGCCCCAAAACAAACCTCCTTCGTCGAGACTTTCGCTGAAGCAATCACCAACCTAGCCATCGAGCAGGAACACCTGATAATCTTGGGAGACGTCAACATCTGGTTCGATAAAGAAACCGCAAACTCCCAAAAATCACTAGCCAAACAACTGAAGGCAATGAAACTACATCTGCTAGTCAAAGGAGCAACCCACATGGCGGGACATACGCTAGACACAATCTTCCCCAGAAGAAACCTCATCACCACGACGTCACCACTACATATCCTCTGGAGAGACCCCCTCATCCTCCCTTTTCGTGATAATGCTCCCAACGATGACAGACAAACAACCTGACAAACTCCCGACCACCATGAAAAGAAACAGGAGAGCCATGAAAACTAGCAATTTAGCAGAACTAGAAATCAACAAACTTCCAGCAATGACAATGGACGAAGCAGACCTCGACAAAAAAACAGAACTACTTCATAAATGGATCGCCGGGACAATCAATGAGATATCTGTTATGAAGCAGCTCCTGTAGTCTTTTTAAGTTTGTTTGTAAGCACTTTATTGTAAGTTACATAAGCTATTATCTAAGAGAGACCACCGGGTCCCATCACCCAGGCTCAACTGACCAGGCTGGAACCCTGGGGCATGATTCATTGCCAAACATTCCGCAGGCTCACTTAGCATTGCAAGATAGGACACATCAGCATTCCTGCAGGCATGCACTGGCAATAAGCACATCACAACAATATCCAAGGAAAAACCTTTCACCCCATCACGCAAAAGAGCAACAACAAAATGGTTTACCCCGCTACTCAGCTCCAACGAAAAGGAAAAACAGGAAGCTTGAACTAGAATGGAAGGGAAAAAAAGATCAGGCAATGAAATTACAACTCCAACGACAAATCCACACGTACAAAAAGGAAATCCATAAGGCCAAAAAGAAATACTACGACAACAGAATCACCAAAGCCACCAACCCCTAAAAAGAACGGTTTAAAATCATAAACGAAATTGGAAACTCTCCTGGCTGCAAAAATACACCTTCACTGATACTATGCAATGACCTCGCAGACCACTTCAGAAACAAAATCAGCACCATCCAACAGATCATACAAAACACACCAATCAATTAAAACATGCAATCAACCCAACCACCAGTGGATCGCCAGAACAAATTCTGAAGCTTCCCACAAATATCAGAGGAGACATTTGTCAAGCTGGTAAGCAAGAGCAACAACGCAGGCTCCATACCCCGCAGACATGCAAAAGTCAATCCTCACACAAGGAACACCCATGGAATACTACAGAAACCTTTCCAACCAATCATTTTCCACAGGGAAAGTACCATGATCATTCAAATAAGCATCCATCAAGCCAAACCTCAAGGACGCAGCAGGAAATGTGGAGGACCTCTCCAACTACAGACCCATCTCCAACATGCCCTACTCAGTGAAAATACTTGAAACATATGTCTATAAAATAACACAAGAATTCATTGAAGAACACAGACTGCTGGACCAAGCAGGCTTCAAACCAAAGAGAGGAATGGAAAAGGGGCTGCTTTCCATCTGGGAGGTTCTAAATGTGAATGCAGATGCAGACAAAAGCACAGCTCTAATACTCCTGGATCTCTCTGCAGCATTTGACACAGTCAACCATGAAATCCTCATTCGCAGACTGGAAGAAATAGGAATCTCTTCCTGGAGCCTCAATAACTTCAACCCTCTCTTCCTAACTATCTTCCTTCTCAAGCCCTTCTTTCTACCGCCTCCAACTCCCTCAGGGTCAGTCACTTCTCCAAGCAACGAGTTGGTAGTAGATCTTTCTTCTGCTGGGGCCTCCCTCTGGAACAGCCTCCCTGCCTCTCTGAAACTTAGAGAACCATCTCTGGTTCCGGAAGCACCTCAAGACCTTCCTCTTTGCTTCTGCTTTCTCTCCTTCTCTCCCCTGCTGATCTCCTGGCTGAAACTGAAACTGCACTGGTTACCTGGATACCCTCTGATCTCAGGCCCAGGTCCCCCACCCGCCCCCGCCAGTTGCACACCTGCACTGCCCCCTTGCACTCAGGGGCTGTTTTTCTGTATCCCTACAGCCACCTACAAGCACTTGACACCGGATGTATGATCTTACCCTTGCACTTGCCACCAGCTGGCCGCACTTTTATTTATTGTTTTATCTATCGTTTTATTTATTCATTGTTTTATTTATTTTGCTGTTTATCCTATGTACTGAACTGGTCCCTACCCAACACCCCTGCACTTTTCCCCCTCCCCCTTCCCCTGCACTTGCGCAATCTCAATGTCACCTGGCCTAATAAGGCTGTTGTCTCTGTCTTCCCTCTGTTCCCCCTCCCTTGCCTAGTCATGCCTTGAAACACTTGTGTATAAGCGTGTTATAAATGCCATATCATAATCACCGACCTAGCCCTTCAATGGATCAAATCCTTCCTAACAAACAGAACAGAAACCATACGGATCAAACCTTTCAAATCCACTACAAGGGAATCCACCTGTGACGTACCACAAGGATCCTCTTTTTCCACATTGCTCTTTAACATATACCTCATGCCAATAATCAAGCTCATTAAAAAACATGGCATCACATGCTACAACTATGCTGATAACACACAGATCATCTACAAGATACACCGGAAAGAAACACAACCCTGAAAGAATGCCTAGAATAATGCTACAGCTGGATGAACACGAACAGCTTCAAACTCAACCCGGACAAAACAGAAATAATGATCATATCTAAAAGCGGGGAAAAGAATCACTTCATTCCATGGCTGATGGAACTGGGAACAGCACTGACTCCATCAAGAATAGTAAAGAACCTTGGAGTCCTGATGGACAACAAACTAACACTTGAGCCACAAGTAAACACAATAATCAAGAAATGCTACTTCCTCCTACACGCAGTAAAAAGGATCCTACCATTCCTATCTTTCACACACAAAACACTCGCTAACATCAAACTCATGTCTAGAGTAAACTACGCAAACAGCCTATACCTGGGAATGCCAGAATGACTACTAAAAAAACCTCAGCGCATCCGAAACGCTGCAGCCAGACTCCTGCTCAAACTACCACGAAGAGAACACATTACCCCTGCGCTGAAACTGCTACACTGGCTACCAATAAAACTGAATGAAGTTCAAAACAATGTGCATAACACACAGAGCAATCCACGGCCAAGGAGCGGAGTTCCTAAATGCGAAAATAACTGTACACCATCCGACAAGACCACTCAGATCAAGCAACAACCAAAACCATAAAATAAAAGAATATTCGGAGGATCATCCTTCTCTCACCTGGCATCAACAACCTGGAATCACCCATCAAAAAACAAACGCAACACAAGGGATCATCTGGAATTCAGAAAACGACTCAAAACTTGGCTCTTTGCTCCAGAAACAGGAGGAAACGACTAGGAAGAGTAGACCCAACGAGGAAACAAGAACTCACCAGGGAGGAAACCATCACACAACTTAATCTTCCCCAAGCATAAGGCGGGGGTCAGGGGGCCTGACCACCAATGTCCACACACCCTAATTCACAGAGGAAACTTAGGTAGGTAAAGGCCCCACACGGGATGGGCAGGGAGGGACCAGAATCCTCTAAACTAAACATCGCCAACCCCAGGGTGGGGGAACACACCGGCAAAAGTCAGGTACACATTCCTCTAGAGTAACACTGAGGAAACTTCCACTCCTCAACAGGCCCGTCATCTAGGAAGACAATCTACAACACCAAACACACATGATAATCATAGATGTTGGGCACAGAAACGCAAGAGAAAGAGGTAAGAAGGAAAACATGAAAACCTGCTAACCCAATTCTAAAACTTCTAAAACCTCAACTTTCCACAAATGCTTCTCATACAGAAACTCACACAACCACCTCTCGGCACAGCAATCCTCAAGCACTGCACCACATTGCAACAACAGTCTAACACCACATATCCCGGTACAACAGCACATTGGAATTCGCATCGACCCGGAAACCGCACTTAAGCTCAGCGAACGGTGCAAACCGAACTGAAGCTGCCAACAGGACATCACAACTCTCACTGTCCTATTCCCACTACACCCTACTAACGCCACAATGCCCTCCTTTCTAAACACTCTTCTTTTCAGATCCCTCAGAACGCTTGGGGACCACTCTGGTGGTGACGGGGCACTCTACAAATACCTTTCACATTAACCTCACAGCACGCACTCTGTAAACTGACCTGGGCGGCCTCTATGCACATGGGGACTGCCCACACTCACCGCTGCACATTGCGGTAATATAAATGTTCAGAGCTGGCCAGTTGGATGGGGGACAGACCCGATATCACTGCTGTGACCCGTGGTATGTATATTATTTTAGGGCCCACACGACATCACCTCTGAGACCTGCAGCATTTTGTAAGTTCCATGGGTGGGCCCCGTTGGCTGGGAAGCCCACCTGACATCACTGCTGATCCCGGGCACAATTTTATTTTATTTTTGTTGGCGTCACCGTTGCTTTGGGGACACCACCATACTCACCATCGCGCTCTGTGGCCTCCTCAATGGCCCGCCCCCTCAGCAATGCGTTGTCTTTGCCCGGGCCGCTCTGCTGGACAGTCGGGGCTTTCTTGACCCGGGTCTCTCAATGGAGCGACCCGGGAAGCCACCACCGCCTCCACTCCCCCGTCTCCTCCACTGCCTCCGACAGGTTGGCTGCCAAAGCCAATGGGGCTTGCCTCTTCACCGCTCTAGTGGAGCGGTCTTCCGCTGCGTGTCTCTGCATTCCCTCCTGGGCTCCTCCTGACATAAACAGCCGGGAGAATTTCTTTGATAACAGGCCCGTCATGCTGGCCATGACGCGGGACTTTGGGGATACAGCCGGGCAGCCCCTGTTGGGCCCACCCCCCACATGCGGTCCTGGCCAGGCTGTTCTTGAGGGGCCTGGGCAGCCACCACCACAGGGACGTTAATTCACCAAAATTCCAGGGGTAGCGGAAGTGACATCACATGACCCTTGACCACTGATGACATCACAGGAAGTGATGACATTTGACCCCACCATGAAGTGACATCACGAGAAGCGATGGAACACGACCATTTACCCTTTGACAAAACAGGAAGTGGCATCACATAGCATTGTTTCTAAGTAAACTATGAACAATATGGTTACAATATCACTGTAACGTGATATACATTTCATACAAGAATGGATCACCATTTGTATCGGCAGATAAAAACATGCTATAACTGCAACTTGCGAAAAGCAAAATACATATTCTGAAATCGATGCTTATTCTACTCTGATGCTTTTTGGAGGATTTTGTCTACAATGTAAATTTAAGGTGTTTAAGAACAGACTAAATCAGTGACTCACCCCCTGAAGTGTGCCTGAAATAAACCTTTAATAAGTCTAGCAATTATTGTATAGAATTCCAGAAAGACAAATTTGTTACTCCTATTCTTTATTTAGGGTCACTGCTCAAAGTGTTACACTTGTGGAACCCCCTGTTTTTTTTAAGAAGCCTGAACAAGAAAGCCAGCCACTCTAGAAACAAAGATGAGCTTCAATTTATAAAAATATATATATATGTTTTTAAACAAAACATGTTTTGGGGGTAGCAAGGGAGACCCCTGGTGACCCCTAATTGAAATGGTTTACCGGCTACAACAGGGCTGCACTGAAAGTCATCCCCCCCCCGCTCACAGTGTATGCCTACAGCCTGCTCTCAGTGCCTCCTTCTCTAAAGCTGCAGCAGAGTCCGGAGATGGTCCACCGCACTGACCCTGCTAGAGTGCTCTGATGGCTCCCTCTACACCCTCACCTATTGCATACATGCCTGCTGCCAGTGATAATCGGGTGCGCCTCCATTGCTGGTGTGCACATTACATTGATTGCGCTTTATTTTGCAGTAGCCCAGAGGCCCCCACCAATTGTCCATATACCTAGTATGCCATTGGGAAGATGGCATTATAAAAGGAACTGGCTCGCGTTCTATTTAGTCTGGTTATTAAGCAGCACTTGCGCTACCGAGAAGCCAAAACTATTGCATTAGAGTACAGATAGAGAAAAATAGCATATCAGGAGGGACAAACAGTTTGTAGAGGTTGTTTGAGTATTTGCCCACACATTGACTGCACATCTGCCATGCTAATCGTGATTGCTTATCCCATCCAGTTCCTGACCCTCCCATTCCAAAGAATGTCCTTATGAGAACTATATGAGCACGCTTTATTCAAGCCTAACCATCAAATCACACTCAAGTGCCTGACAGTGTTTTTTCAAAGCAGTCTTCTGAGAGTTAATGACTTAATTGGAGCTGTAAACTTGCTACTGGTTTAATAAAAATGTCCTAACCAGCTCTGCCTTCAGACACTCAATTTATAAGGACTATGCATTTCCTTTGCAGAAGTCCTGTTAATAACAAGCATTGGCAAAGCCAATAGTTTTGTGTATAGGTATTGGGCATTTGCCAGGAACTCCTATTAGATGCCCATGTAGTTTCACCATTTTGCACAAGCTACCATTAAAGGGCAGTTAATCCCACTATGGCAGTGCTTGGTTAGTGCATTTCCCAAAATCCCAAACAGTTGGCATTGCCAATGTTTGTTTCCCAATGTGAGAGTTTCCTGTGGAGCAAAAAACAAAGTGCTCAAAATGATATTTGGAGATAGGAAAGAGGTGGCTTCACATCATGATAGAGGTGTGGAGGGGTAAAGAGGACCACTTGTGTAGTGGGAGACTAAGGGGTGGGCTGGAGAGCCTGTTTGTTCCAGACAGGTTTCGCTTTACTGGGCCAGTACAGCGGGAATTCCACAGGATTCTCAAGGAAATGGTCCGCAGTGTGCTAAAAATAAATGATGGAAGGACAATGGCCATGGCCAAAGGGCAGTGGAGAAAATATAGACTAGCAAAAACATTGAAATTCAGTGATCCCACAATGTTCACTTTGGAGGGGCCCATGGCAGACATTTGCATGAAAATATCATCCAAATCCATCGAGCGAGTCAAAGGTTATTAGCAATAGAATTTGGGGAAAAGTCAATGCAAATTGGTTTTACCTTAACCATGGGGTGGCAAACGCCACCATTTAATATATTTCTATTTCAGTGTCTAGACAACAGGCCTAAATGTGATGCACAAAATAGCGTTGTGTGCAGGCCAAAACACAATGCACTGCGCTTCAGGCCTGCGGGACGGTGACTACAACCGGCACCAAAGCCGCGCGGTAAAGGGTTTGAGCCAGGGTATGCGTGGGGAGAGCGTGGTATGGGATGGCTTTGCAGAGCTGTGCAGCAGGGGGGCGGAGGACCCCACAAAAATAACAAAAGGGCGTGCAGAAGTGAAGAACAACCTTGGGGCGGGGGGTGACTTTACTGTGCGGCCCTCTTCCCACATAACTTGTAACCTACATAAAGGGAGATCATGAATTTAGTCCATAAATCAGTGTGAATAGGACAGCTATTTCCTCCTTGTCCCTTTCACTCACCACAGTCCTCAATGTATGAGGCATCCGCCTCCTCAGACAGCCAACCCCGTTGGCTCCAATCAAAAGCCCCCTTTTTCTAGGTGACCCATGAGACAGGGAAGGTACAGGAGCAGTACTTAGCCTGCATACCTCCTGTTTTTCCTGTCTCCCAACAGAAGACCTCCGAGTAGATAGGTATTCTAAAGGTCTTGGTTTTTGTTTTTCCAGTCTGTGAGGTGTTCGGCCTGGCAGCATCTTTGGAGCACCAGACTACCGACCTGTCATGCCAGGTCAGGTAGCAGATGATCCATTGGTCCGCATAAAATGCCCTGCTTTGCAGGTGTATTAGTTTAGGCCATGGTCCCCCTCGACCACCACGCGGCACCCTGCCGGGAAGCTCACCCACATCGTTATATGAGAAGGAAGGAGTTCAGACTGCTTCCAGGAGCCAACATGAGGTTGAGAGTGAGTGAGTGAGTGGAGGTTATGCTCAGCAGCGGATGATGGCGCAGTTCTGCTTTAAAGCTGCGGATTGACAGGTAAAAGGTGTCTACTCTATATGGATGGTAAGATTGTGATAACTGTTTATTTTGGATGCTGTTTCTGCCATGGGTGAAAATATGCTTCGGTGGGCTTCAGTCCTCTTTCCATGGGGGATGATAGGAGATGCCGTAGGTTCTGCTCACGCTCCAGGCGCAGGACCAGACGTGTCACTAGCAGAGTGCTGTGGGGGCTATACCCACGGGTCTTTTGGTTGTACCCCTGCAGAGAAGCTCTGGGGCTACAACCAAAAGGCTTGCTAGCCCCGAGTCCTGACAGTACCGACACTAGCGTAGCCCCAGATCTTTTCCAGACCTAGTAGCACCCCTGCACAGGACGACAGGAATAGGAGGGAAAGACCCTGTTCCGGGTCACATTCCATCAGTAGGCCTCATGCTGGGAGGGATAAGGCAGGAACTTTTTGGAGACGTCAGAATGTGGAATAAGTGGCCCTGCATCTCCTACACATGTTGTGCTTGCAGTAAGTTAGGACTACTCCGTTTTTGAGGGCATCAGGAGTTCTCAGAGACACTGAAGGAGGGCTCTATTCTCTACCCCTTTGCAGGGCAGAGGGGCCGTGCCTACAGATGGTGCAGCACCATCAGATCCAGTAGAAATGTGAGCGAAATCTATGCACAGGAAGGGACCATGTGGCACCAAACTTCACGAGAGGGCAGGCGACGACATTGTCTATGTAACTTAGTCTCTCCACAAAGACTTCCATCTTCACTCCCGCATTGATGGAAGGATGGGACTGCCTGGATCTGATGGAGAATAAGGAGTTCGTGCTGGTGCCTGCTATTTCCTATGCTGTGGTGAGGGCTATTGCACTAGAGAATGCGTTGGTGGCACTGACTCAGACTTTGGAGCAACGAGAGACCTCAAAAAGCCATGATGATTTACCTTCTGTTACTGGGTCAGAAGCTTTATGGTTGTCAGATTAATGAGTCGGTTAAGCAGGTTTAGGAGGACAATGCGTTGACTGTGTCCTTGAAGCGTAAGCCTTCCCAACTTAAGACCTTCTATAGGTATAAGTCCAGGCAAGTTTTTCATGTGCCAAAGGTCTCGGTGCGGGGCAGGTTTCATGGCAGAGGAGGATATAAACCCATTGAGCCTAAGTCTATCCCCTCAACGTTGCCGTCATCTTGAGAGTTTCAGGAGACGGCGCCCCCACCTATCAACTCCAATGGTGGCTCTCCTACAGCTAATTTGGAAAATTGAGGGAAGTCTGAGACTCAAGGGTCTGAGCCACTGTGCGCAGAGGGTATTGTATCATGTCCAGGTCACTTCCCCCAGACTCTGGTTTGGTGGTCACCCCATAGACCAAGAATTCACAGATGAGCCTGCTCTAATGGAGGGGATCCTTCAGCTCCTCTGGAAGGGGGCAATCCATCTGGTACCCAGAGCGCAGTCGCGAGGTGGTGTGCACTCCATCCTGTTCCTGCCAGCAAATGCCTCGGGAGAGTGGCAGCTTTATCACAGCCCTGAAGAGTGTCAATGGGTTCATCAATGAGATTATCTCCTTCAAGACGGCGGCCTTGCAATGGATCATTTCCATTATTTCCAAAGGGGACTTCCTGACGTCCATTAATCTCATGGATGCCTACTTCCATGCCCCCATCCCCAAGACCAAAGAAGGTTTTCAGGTTTGCTTTGGGGCTAGACCACTTGGCGTTTTAGGTTTTATCCTCTGCCTACGTTCAGCCATTAGGGTGTTCACTAGGGTCCTGGCTTCTATGCTAGTGAAATTACATGTCCAGAGTATCTGTCTACACTCCTACCTGGAAGGCTATCTTATTCATGCCCCTTTGTTTCTTTCTTGAAAGGACATGACTACTGTGCAGAACCTCCTAGAAAAATGTGTCTGCGTGTGGATCTTGCGAAGGTCTCTTCTAATTCCCACTCTGGTGATTGAGTTTACTGTAGGGATCTTAAACATCTCGGGGACGGGGGGAGTCTCCCCCTTTCCTGACAGCACAATCACGTAGCAGGGCAGGGTCTTGGCCTCTTACAGAAGGACTATGCCTCAGCTCACCAGTGACTGATGGTCCAGAGGAACATGGATGTGTTGGTCTTTGTGGGGCACTGAGCGAGGCACCCCCTGAAGATCCTGTTGATCCATCTGGTGGCTCTCTGGGTTTCTCTCTGCATAGATTACTCCAAGAAGATAAGTTTCTCCCCACATCACGGACAGCATATGTCGCATTGGCTCCTCAAATGCCACCAGCTACAAGACTTTCCTCTGGATACCCCTAGCCCAGGACTCTATCAATGTATACCAGTCAGGTGGGGTGCTACCCTGAGAACCTCCTACATCAATAGTAAATGGTCCTGGGAATCAGGGAGCAGATCTTCACATTGGAGACAGCGTGCCGCCATCCTGAGGGCGCTGCCGCCCCTAGCACTGGAGCTCAGGCGAAGGGGCAGTTTTCGTGCACAATGTCCCCCTCTGCAGAAGGTGTCTCACAGCATCGTGTGCTGGGTGGAGGCCAGCCTCCTCATTCATCAGGCTTCTTGTATCCCGGTGGTGATGAATTCCAGAGCACACACCCTAAGCATTGTCTTTCCCCTTCCTCTTTCACCTTGCAGTGGAATTACACACCTTTCACCTGGGTCCCACTACACTGAGTTGCCCTCTTCTGTCAGGTACGTACCACCCTGAGATTCCATAATTAATTAAGGATTATTTGTTTTACTAAGGAGACGCTGATGAAGGTTAAGGCTGTGTCACAGCATGGGTTCCCTGCACACGTGGCATGCCTTTTATTGCGGGCTGCAGCAGACACGTGTGTAACGGGGAGCGAGAAGAGCCCATTTCTTTGCCAAGACCCAGCTCACTGGGATGGGTCCATTAGCATCTCAAAACCCGTCAAACTTACCTTCCCGACATAAACTCATACCTCGCTTTTCAACCTAAGCATGGAAACTTGTCTGTGTGCTGAGTCTGCTTGTTTTAAAAGAAGGTAACATGTTCACCATTCCTGCCGGATTGCACCTTTTATATAGTTCTTGTATAACAAGGTGCGTGCCATTGTGGAACAATGACTAGAAGGTTTCAGTGGTTGTCTCATATGGGGTAGAAAATAATCGGCCCTGAATTCCAGGCTCAGAACTTATTATGTTCTGGAACTATGATGTGGAATACTACAAATCTGCAGGAATCCAAAATGACATTCAATAAAGAAAAAAAGATGTACACTATCAAAGACAAAGGAGGTAAGCAAAACCTGCTAATCCAACTCTAAAACCTCAACCTTCCACATACACTTCTCATACAGAAACTCACACAACCACTTCTCTGCACAGCAATCCGCACGTACGTCCCCACATTGCAACAACAGACTAACAACACATAACCCAGCAGAACAGCAAGTGGGAATGCGCACAGACCCGAAAACCGGACTTGAGCTCAGCGAACGGTGCAAACTGAACTGTGGCTACCAAAAGGAGATCACAACTCTCACTTTAATATTCCCACTACACCCTCCTACCCCTCCAGTCCCCCCTTTTTTCACACCGTCCTTTTCATATCCCCCAGAGCGCCAGTGGACCACTCCGGTGGCGACGGTGCGCGATACAAATACCTTTAACCAGTGGTAGAAGTGTTCCAAAAAAGCAGTGGAACTGTGACTCCGGTGGGGAATCGGGGATGTGTGGGGCGGGTGAGACAATTTGCAACAAATGTTTCAAGCAGTTATGAACGCTCAAGTTGCCAGCCTAGCGGGGTGAAACAGATATCAGTTTAGCTGTAACTTCCACAGAGAGGTAAAGGGACGAGGTATGCTTCATCTTCAAAAACACCAGTCCCAGAATGGTGATTGTGAATAGTGGTGGAGCTGTTAACGGTAAAAAGTATAAGTAGTGGTACTCGGCTCCTGATAGCTCCTGCTTACTTCGATCTCTGCCTTTAACATTAATATGTATTTTGAGAAATAAGAATGCGAGTAAAAGATTTAAATTAGGTGAAAACTGTACCATGGTTTGTCTGAATTACTAGTTTAAGAATGTCTTTTTAAATACGAATGGAAAGACCATATTTGACCCTATTTAATGCCCCTGGAATAGCTTGTGCTTAGAGCTTGCAGTACATAGATGATGGGACGGTGGGCTGGGGGATGGTGGGGGCGCGCACAAAGATTACTCTCCAATTAAAGCAACCACACAAAGAAACCTTATGCCTATTCCTAAAAGAAAACATTTCATAAGGAAGCAGAAATCTTGTAAATTAAGGGGCTGATTACAAATTGAATGGAAGTGCTAAAATTCACCCGGTATTTTAGAATATTCCACCAGATTCTGCGTTTTAGATGTGAAACTCTCCAAATCTACCTGAGACAACTCCACAAAAAAGCATAACCACGTGCAATTATGTCCACAAGAGGTAATATGCAATCCCAAAGGAGTCCTGTGGAGTTCCAATATGGAACATAACTAAAGGATCCACAGGACTCCTCAAAGTTACTGCATGATTAATGCACGTGGCAACAGTAATACCATTTGGTGATATTTTATGAAGAAACACTACCAAGCTCACAATTGGCCCTTACATGGGGGCAATCTGCACATTCAAACATATCGGTGGTCTAATGGACTTTATCAACTCATTTGTTTTGGGTTTAAGGGGGTTAAAAAATAATGTCATAAAACAAGGAAAGGGGGTGCATTCAAAAAATGTGTATGGGTACCACCTTAGAAAAAGTGCAACCACCGACTTGTATTCGCAGAAGCAAGCTTCCCTCGAGTAGAGGCTTTCCTATACTGGATGCATGGCGCTGGGTGTGAACAGAACAGTTTCCTAGCACAGTGTCCACCTTGCTTGCCGGTGTCTCACATTAGGAGGTTGACCCCTTCCCTTGTTGGAGACATTGAAAGGTTTGAGGGAAATCTCACCACCATGGCAGATTACGTAAGAAGCATTATGATTGCACCTCATTTAATATCTTCCCCCTGTGATCACAAAGGACACCCGTCCCGCTCCAGCCACAAGCCCCAACTTTAGCAGGCCTCCAAGCATAGATGCCTGGCCTGCCGGGTGCTTTTCTTTTATTGAGGGAGCAAATGAAGCCACAATCATACTCCATTTGCTCAACTTGTTTCTACAGCACTATATATTTTATCAAGTTGTTTATTATGTGATTTGTGTACTTTTAAAGCCCTCTCATTTGCACTTTGGGAGTCCAAACATTAGGACATATCAGCCACAACTACTGGTGCATACATATGTGGTCAAATGTCTGAAGTGCAGACTGGGAGCTAATCCCAGATTTGCCACTTAACTAAAAATCTTGCAGTTCTTTCTCCTGGAAAATTAGGAGCCCTTACACGTTATTAAGTTTGCAGTGTGCACCATTCAAAAAAGCCTCGCTTGTGGTCTACTGGAATATAGTGTAGCGTTAGCAAAGCCAGAAATGATGGCTTGTGAACTGTGACAATGATTCCTTTGGTGGCACGTACTCATCACCCAAAGAAAAATGTGTTGTTTCATAATGTTTGGGTCACCCTGAGGATTCTGGTTACAATTGCTGTTTCTGATAGTTGAGAGCAGTTTCAGTAAATTAAAAACGAGGTCATTAGCTGTAGTTATATTTTCAATTGAGAGCAACAGGTTAAAATAAAATATACAAAGAAGCAGCAAAATGTTTCCAGCAGCAAATACGCGGTGAGCACAATGCCTCATCACGAGTTGGGCGGTAGCCCTTAAATGCGGCGATAATGCTATTACCGCCACATATAAGGGTCCGCCCAAACATAATTTGGCAGCATTAACCCCCAGCTCCAAGCTGGGGGTAAATGCACTGGAAAAATTCAGATTTTCCTTGCAATTACTGCACAGTAATACCACTGGCGGTAATTACACTGATGATTCCCCAAAGGGGAATACCCATTACCGCCCATCCCTTGAGCTGGCGCTAATACCGCCGGACAGGTGGCCGGTAACGCACATACAGTTGGGCAATATCCCAGTCGGGATACCGCCGAACTCGTGATGAGGCCCAATGAATAATTGTGTACAAGATAATTGGGAACATGGTTTACTTTGCCGTTTCTACATATTTTTAACTTCTTTAATTGCAAGTTAATCAAATTCCCTTATGTTTCTATTGCAATTATTTTATCATTTTGGGGCCGGCTTGCAGTGTGGCATTTGCTTTAAGAGGCGCATTTCATAGTTTCAAACTTAACGTTATACTGGCTGGGAACTGCCCTGGAAAGAGACTATACAGTGTGTCAGGGAGAAAGGAATGTGTTATCTTTAAACAATTATTATCTAATCTTTTATAACGCGCTCAATACCGGAATCCAGCCTCTCGGCGCGGACCGAGATGCGAATCTGTGTTGCTCTGAGTTGTCTTGCTTCCAAGACAAGCGCGTTGCCCCGAGCTATACTCCAGGCTTATGACATATTTTGAGGGTTTAATTGAGTAGTAATGGCCCCACAGCCCCAGTTAGTAGGGCAAAGCAAAGTAAACGCCTTTAACACTGTTGATTAACAACCAATATGGACGAAGAATGGGGCATCATGCCTCTTAGCACTGTCGGCACATGCACAGGGTGCTAAGGGTAACAGGGTGACGTGGAACGCGACAAGCTTGCGACATGTGGATTCTCGTTGCATAAAAAAGCCTGGTCACCATGCAAGCAGATGCCGGACGTGAAGCCTCTGGCTAAAGATGGGGACCCAGACATTGTAGACAGAGCCTGCAGAGTGCGGTATTGAGAATAGGTGAGGCAGTGTGGGGAAGAATTAGGGCAAGGGTGGTAGTCTCCAGGGGCAATGTCGTCGTTAGGGGGTCTCATCCTCTGAAATCCTGGCGCCTCTTGCGCTCCCCCCACCCCATCTGGGATACGTGGTCTCTCTCTCTCTCTCTCTCCCTCTCTCCCTCTCTCCCTCTCTCCCTCTCCCTCTCCCCCTCTCCCTCTCCCTCTCCCTCTCCCTCTCCCTCTCCCTCTCTCTCCCTCAAGTTCCCCCTGCAGCCAATTGAGGTGGACACAAGATTCTCTGCAAGAGTGCTTCTGATGTCACACATTGCCCTTTTATAGGCGCCCCCTACCTTTGTCTGTGGCCCCCTCTGTGCCCCTCCTAAATTTGATTCCTGGCGACGCCACTGTCCAGGGGTAGGCCAACACATTTGGGAACTGGAAGATCAGGTGTTGGTCAGCATCTTCGAACATGGGCTTGCATCTGTGAATACCACCTGCGATCCAGCAAAGCTGATTGACCAGTGCTGATTGCCCCTGATTCTAAGGTCTTCAGTAATGCCCTTCCAATTTGGTGACTTTACATCATTACCTGGGCCTCACCAATACATTTGCGAAGTTGGCACCTATGATTAGATAGATGTCTTGAGTGCATCGTTGGCTGCTGTCAGAATCAGTCACTAGTTTTTAATACACAGGGCTTTGTAGTTCTGAAAGCAGTCAGACATCAGGGGGGTGGTGGGCACTGTATTCTGACATCACTCTTCAAGATGTTTCTTCAATGTACTCCTTGATGATGCCCGGTTATGGGGGAACCCGTGGAAGGGCCTTCTAGTCCCCTGCTGCAAAGCACCCACTCAGTGATGTACACAAGTGCTAAGGGGGGGTGTCATAAGAGGTGGTCATCCTGCTTAGATGGGGGAGGTGATGATGATGAATGCATGTGCTGACTCACTGATTCCAATTATTCCCTGAGGACTGACTATACAGGAAGTAGCCGCAGGAGTTGTCTGACCTTTCATAAAAGAGTGGAAGCGAGATGACCGGAAGTGACATCACATGATCTTCTGCCCAGGTGACATCACAGGAAGTTATGCCACACACCTCTAGGGGCATGCATCAATATTAGGATAGTAGCTGAAATCTGGGAGGTGTATGCTAGTACCCTCTCTTCCAAGCAGTCCACTGTTCTTGTTGTTTTATCTTCTTGATAACACAGGTGAAGAGTTTTTCCCCTCCAGAGTCGAGTGGGCCTTGTGCAGTGGCCTTCAGTACAACTTTCTCCATCAACAAATCTTCCAGAAAGCTTGGCCTCAATGACTTTCATCACCATTTCTAGGTCCTCCATTTTCCAGTTCAGGTCCACATGTAGTGCACATATAGCGGTAGGTAAGGTTATCAATCTTCTTGTGAGCTTGTCCTCATCAGTAGTCAGTGGTCACAGCTTCCCTTTGCCTCTTCCGTGTACAGTTTCTCGGTAAAAGTAACATCGCCCTGCCCTCGATTAGTTTCTCTGCCATTATCACAAATCAGACTACAGCCCAAGATGTCCATGAAGACACCAACTGTTCAGGTGGGCCTTTCATCACCTTAACCCAAAGCAGGACCACCACTTAAGAAGCAAGTTCATGTTTGTACATAAAGCAGTTTACTGTACAATCGTCCGGGGAGGAGCTAGATGACGCTGTAGAGTCAAACTAACTCAAGTCTCTCCGAACCCCACAAGCTGACACATTATATATATTTCTATGGGAGGGAGGAGAACTATGAGGATCTCAAAACGTACATAATGAATTAGGGGTTAATAAATAACAGCTCATTAGTGCTAGAGAAGTACACCAGTGGTGTATTGGAAAACGCAGCTTACCGTCTGACCGGAGTAAGGCGGTATACTGTCAAAAGGCCTGGGTGAAATCCTAGGTCTGGTGGTGTGAAAAGATACACCAATGGGTGTAAATCGGCCGTGCCGGGGAAACCAGATTCAAACGGCGCTGGGCTTATGATTATCCTCATAGTTCTCCTCCCTCCTATAGATCTTACGGACAGACTCCTCAACTAGTCTCTCCTGATGAAGGCCACTACAACTACAAGCTTCAACCAAGCCATTGTGGCCGAAACACAACTGTGTCGATTACTTGTGGCACAACTGTGAAAATACCCTTTGTTGTATGTTTCGAATTTCGTGGTGTGTACACTGTTTTTGTTTGAAAACCACACCCGGGTTGAAGAACAACCACGGGCAGCACTGATCTGAGTTACTTGTGTCACCTACGTCGTATACTCGCATGTGCTTGTCACTAGGGCACTCATCTTCCACATCCCGATGAGGGTGCACAACTGCACTTCCCTATGTTTTTATTGAAATCTGTCCGGTATCGCTTTCGTGCTTAGCGAAAGTTTGTATAAAATTGAAGACACTGGTTTTTGAGATGGAAATAAATATGTCCAAAAACTGTGGATTTTTGTGAGGATCTTGAATCCTGATTATTTGTGTTATCAATGGAAGATCACATCCTACTTCCTCAATACTGCCAGGCTACAGCAAACTTTGTTGGCTTGACCATCTGCTTAATTTCGCTGTTAAGCATTACCTCGCCTTCGACCTCAAACCCTGCAAAATCAGTTTTTCCCAGTCACTTAACATTCACCTCACGAACCCCTGAATGCTGCATTTAACCTATGTATAAAAAGAGCACAGTTTTTAGATTTGTATATTCCCCATGTCTGTATATCAGTACATGCATGTGCAATTACCATAATGTCTTCACATTGTTTTTTTCTGTGACAAGTCTTCTTTCCTGGCATGTACTTTATTATACTCCTCGCTGCCTAGCTTTTAGGCACTTAGTAGCACACCATATCTAGATTGTGTTTATATTTTATCTGCAATTTTGACATTTCTCTTACTGCGCACATGCAAATCTAAAATGTATGAACTCGAACACAAAGTAACACTTAAAGTAACACCGCCCATTCACATGAACTATGCTGGATACATATAAAATTGCAACATCGCGCCAACGTTTCTGCACCCCGTTCATAAATATGGCGCATGCAACGCAAACCCCTCTTCCTTATTGGGACCCTTTCTGACCACCTTAACACAATTCTGCCAGTTAAATAGCCACTGAAGCCGAGCTCTACAAAATGCCCTCAGATTGCAATCCTCAACAGGTGTACTTTGGGGGAACTGCTGAGTAATACAGGTCCCAGTGCCATCAGAGCATCATTGACTCCCCCTGATATTAGAAAGGGAGGCCCCAGGATTGCAAGACCCAAGCTCTGGTGTGTTCTCCATTCACTGACAGCTCCGCCCTAATCAAGAGCAGGTAAACCTCTGCTGTTTCCCCCTCCCGGTTCCTTGTCATATAACAGCTCTTTCACCATCCTGTCAGTTGCCTCTTCACATCAATCATTTATAGAGTGGGAACAGCTGAGACCATATCAATCCCGACCATTTACAGTCGTCTAGTAAGGTGCTACCCATATCACTGGGCACAGTACGTGTACCCTGCCTTGATATTGCCTCTGATTTGTACCCTGAGTCCATTAAGGACGGTGGCGGAGTGAACACTCTTCCAGGAGCCTCAATCATTTAGGTCTATCTTGGACACCCACAGCCATGCCCCATCTTCCTTATTTCATGTCCCTCCCTCTCTCCTCTTCCACATGAGCTCCCTGAAGCAGTCTTACAGCAGCATCAGCACTATAGAAGCAACCAACAAAAGTAGCATAGCATTTTATATCTCATATTCTAGATGCTATTGTCTTTTTGAGATAATCTCTGTTTACAAACATTATTTCTCACTTTAGTTCCCCTTTCAGTCTCTTCCAGTCCATGTTTTTAGTGGACTGCTATAAGCGTGCAATATTGAATTAGCGGTCAAACTACCTTAACCCTGCCAACGCATGCTTGTGATTTCGCCAATTCCAGTTGCCTCATGCAAGAAAGCCCTCTCGCCATCCCAGGTACAGGGCGGCATAGGCGTGTGCAAATCACGTTCCATGAACTGTGACCTGCATGTTAAGATAATGATCTTGACCAGGCAAGGATTTAATCACATCTAATACCACACAACTTTGTAAGCATATGCTTGTTGATCTTGTTTCTAAAAAATGTAGAATCGTGTAAATGTCAAATTAGTGATTTGTTTATCAAAATAAGCAAACTTCATTGTTTTTATTCGGTTATTCAAAGTGGATTACTTGTGTTTGTAAGCACTGTAATATTAGAGCTTTATAGACCAGTCCGATTCAAGTATTGGGCATAATGAGCCATGAAGACCAAGTTAAAGTCCTGATCGCAGTAAGTGTGTTTAACGAGGTTTATGGGCCTATAGCACGTGGTACATGCCGAAGGTGAATCTCTAACTCTATTGTAGACATTAGCATCCCCGGCTACCAAAGCGGTAACCTGGGGTGCTGAAAGAAAAGTATTTTCATTCATTGAACGGGACATCGCGCATGTCCTGTTCAATGAATGAAAATACTTATCCAAAATGGCCACCATGGTTGTAGAAGGCGGGGCTACACACAGAGCGCCCCTCTTATATTACCATGGCAGATGGAAAAGCGAGTAGGGAAGCTGCTGCGGTGGGTGCCACTACCGCACCAATCAGGTAAAAGGGACTGGGGAGGGGAGTTGGGAAAAGTGAAGAAAAAGGGGGGGGGTGGTGGGGGAAGATGGCAGCCTGCTTCGGGGGAGGCAGCCTGCGGGTTTCATGGAACACAGACTGAGATTAATGGTTTCAGCCCGTGTTTCATGGAACCTGATTGCTTCTGGGGTGCTAATGAACAATTTGTGCCAATATATAGCCTGCAGATTGTCCAAAGAGAATGATTTAGGAAAATGCAAAGGGTTATAATACATTTTTATAGACCTGAACCACAAGCCATTCTGGGCATTATGAGCCCTGAAGACTCTATTAAGGCCAGAGTGCAGCATTAATGGCTAGGAATCACAGACAACATTGTTGAGGGAGTGCAATTCATTTTCATTGATTCATTGATTTAATGAAGTTGATGTTTACACTCAAATGTGTGTGGTTTCTTTATAACTTGCTTGATCAGTCAGCAACATTAGCAGCTTGCTAACATTATATCTTCTTCTCAAATTGAATATTACCACCCTTTGTCTGATATTTCCATGATAGAGTTATCACATATACCTTTCAGCGCTTCTCTCTGGTATTAGTTACGTTTGGAATGTGTTTCTCGTTCATGTTTAGCATTTCTTCTTAAAATCTTCGAGCCCAGGGAGAATTTGCTTCAGAATTTCTCATTTAGTAGAGCTAACTCTGCGAATTGAGGAAATGTTTATTTGCATTGTCGTCTCCAGTCAGTTGCCAAACCGTCCGGCTCTCTATGTTGCCCGCTGTGTGTGGGCCCCTTGAGCCACAACATGTCAGTGACTCTTTCTCTTCAAGTAGCAAAGGTGCATCATCAGGAGACTTGTGAACGAGGGCGTATGTTGGACTACCGCACAGTGCAGGCCTCTGTCATGGTCCCAGCATATGTCTTATTTCCCCCCCATTTGCTGCGATGTTTTCAATGGGATTAGCAAAATGCAATGAAGCCTGCATGTAACCTGCAGGTCAGAAATGTTCGATCCTGGAGGGACCGAGTACCAGGGTTAGAGATCCTGTCTCCCCCAGATGCTATGGTCTACAACTCCAATGATCACTCACCACTATCATGCTGGCAGGGCCTGATGGAATGTGTAGGTCCAAAACATCTGGGGGCAGACGAGTTGGCTACCCCTGGAAGGCGTCCGCCATCTTTAGATCAACGAAATGGGCACTCTTGGTTTGGATAATAATACATCCTATTATTTAAGCTCAAAAAGACAATTCCATTTATGTTGTGCAGTATCTAAATGGCGAATATCATTATTTTACTTCTTAAATGACATATATAAAGCACTATGAGAACAGTATTATAGGATCTGAGGCCTGCAATGAAACTATGACATTGAAATCAATGCTTCCAAGGCTTACCTTCAGCTCCCTTGGGCAACTCCAAGCTGGTCGATGTCCAGTGGAGGTCGCTAATGGACTCCACCGAGTGAAGATTGACATTGGCTATCTCGTCGTCATTAAAGCCTGTCGCAGCCTCCTCACACAAGGCTGCCTCCTCTGACATGGTGCCTGCAAAGAGAAACAGTTAACAGGTCTTCTCTCCAGCTTCCTGTGATCCTGCTAAAGAAAGGTCAAAGGTTGAATAGGACTTCTTCCATGTGGAACGCTCTCCCACAATCCCTCTGTATATAGAACCAGGTCGGCTAAGGGCCAAATTTCAGTAGTCTGCATGCAGCCTTTGGCTTTCCAGAGGTTTTGTACTACAACTCCCATGATCCTTCGCCATTCACTATGCTGGCTGGAGCAGATGGAAGATGTAGTCCAAAACATCTGACGAGCCAAAGGTTGCAGACTCCTGGTTGAGAAGATCATTGAACGCCATTCTGTTTCGATCCGCCTACGGTGCTTACTGTGGTGATCTTACAATGTGGGTGCCTCCAAGCTCCCCAATTCCTTAACTAATTAAGGTCCTGCATAGTTAAAAAAGGAAAGGAGTCACTGCAGAGAATGTAATGAACATGTGTTTTATCGAGTAATACAGCGAGGGCAAGGCTTGTTTCTACTCCATTGTAATTTATTTTATTTTTCTTAAAACTAGTAGTAAGGGCTTCTTTGGATTGTCTGATAGAAAAGTTGCAGAACTCGACTTCTTGTGATTGACATCTTTGAACATAACCAGATGGCCTTTTAATATGGCTGCACATATCCATGTGTCACTTACTTATGGACAATCAGCATTAAAAAAGGACTCAAATAAAAAATATTCTAATATAAAAATCTAATCACAATAGGTCAATGTAGGGTCACATCCTTCCCATTTCAAAGGAAATCTATGATTCTTTTTCTTTTTAAACTTTCTTTATTGATTTTTAAACAACAGGTAACCAACAGTTCCCGTACTTGTCCCCCTCGTAGCGTACCCCCCTCCCTTGCCCGACCCCCTGGCTCACATCATTCTCACTTCAGGATGTACATTTATCAGTAGATTTCCGTTACTATTACATTGAGTGGACTCTTGGTCTCATATTAGTGTCTCATCTCAACATGCTAGTAATGCCAAGGTATCCATTTGCCCGGCACACAGTGAACGTTATAAGGTTACCTCAGAGGACTGTACGACCTGAGCAGAGTCTGAGTGATATTGTCAAAAGGGGGGCCAATAATCAAATGGGCGACTGGTGGGCTGGAGTGTTGAAGCATATCTAGTTTCCCTTTGTTCACATGTACTCATAGTTTCCAGCCATTTCGTAAACGTGGAAGGGTTGCTCCCCCCCATGATCTTGCCAACAGGTATCTGGCTTTCACTGTGGCCATTCCCAGCAGTTTCTTTTCGGTGCGGGACCCATCTACGATCAGGGCCAGGAGCCAGAGTTCCGGTGAATAGACTCGTGTCAGGGCCAGGAGCCAGAGTTCCGGTGAATAGACTCGTGTCGGAGGTAGCACTGCGGTCATTGCCTCTTAGATCTTCTCCCAGAAAGTCCTAATGAGTGGGCATTTACAAGCTACATTATAAAAGTCTGCTGGTTCTGTGCCACACCGTTTGCATGTGGGGGTTCTCTCTGGGAAGAACCTACTCAGTTTGAGAGGGGAGTAGTATGGGTGGTGTATGAATTTATAATGAAACAATCTGAATCGACATTTTAGGTACAGATGACGGGTTTGCATTCAAACAGTTTTCCATTGTCCCTCATTCAGTAGGAAATCTATGATTCTTATCTATTCATGTTATTCAATCATTCCAAAGGCAAGACCGCAATATAACAGTGTTGCAAAAAGGGAAAAAAATGTATTCTCTAAATTGTAATTCCCCTTCAGAGCATTACCAAGCACATCATCGAACTACAAATGTTTGAAAATGCAGAGCAGAACATTTGTCGGCGAGCATTTGGGCGCCGGCCGTTTCAGCGTGGTGCGTTGGGTGAACTGACCCTTTTGGCGTTCCCTTTTGGGGAGATATGAGCGCCACCCATGGCCTTAGATACATTGCCGTCCGGAACACTAATAAATGTGGTGTTTAGTACATCAGTGGGCTTCATTACGAGTGTGGCGGTCCGGAAACAAGGGTGCTGGTAAGCCCACCGGCACCCTTGGTTCCGGACCGGCACACTACAAGTCTACCTGCCAGGGCCGCAGCGCCTGGCAGGTCTGACCCTGTCGGGTGCAATGGCCACAGTAGGCAGAGTTGTCATGGAAGCAGCAGCATTGTTAGCACCGGTGGCAGTGCTTCCAAGTCCCTATTCCCGTGGAGTTCTGTGGGACTCCACAGGAATGGGGACTTAACGAATCCCCTGCCTGACTTCCCACTCTGCCGGGGCTTGCAATGTCCCGGTGCCTCTGGGAAGTCAGGAGGCGGATTTGGTGTTTCGAGGTCAGAGGCGACCCGCCGGTAGCACCGGCGGGTTACTGCTGACCTCATAAGGAGGCCCAGTCTATTTAATGAACACATGGCAATACAGTAAATGGATCCTCCATTCACTTTAAGTGAAAACTCCACTCACACATACGTTACTGTGTTCCGCATGTTGTGTCATGTTGGGAACAGTAAGCTATTTCTGCATCCATTTGCTGTGGGTGCCCTGTGTTCCTTAAATATACTGTCATCCTAAATGCCACATGTAACAAAGTTGACAACTGCCACGCCTATTTCTTTGTAGACAATGTGGGGGATCTACGTGAAAAAAAATATATATATAACGAGGTCGAAAAGACCACTTTTTTTAGTCTAATTACAAAAATGTTTTTGGGTTTTTCCACTTTTTTGCATCCGTTCTCCCACCTTCCCTTTACCGTAATGTATACCCTTACCTTCACCCCATCTATTTTTTAATAAAAAATGTTCAAAAATCCTGCAAAATTTCAAGTAAAAAACTCAATCTTTTCAGCCTCGTTTTCTCATTTGTTTTTTTGGGGCATTACCAATGTGGACACATGAATAATAATTGCCTAACTGTTGGGAAACCGGCATGCTGATTTTTCTAAAGGCAATGTGAAATTTTCACCGTGTTTTTTCCCCCTGTGGATTATGTCTAAACTAACAAGAGAGGGTGCTTTATAGTGGCGAAAGTGGTGACAATGGAGTCAAAGTAAAACGTATGTTAATATGCTTTCAGCAATGTAGAAACAGGCATGACGATGTGTTTGACTCTGCCCAAACAGAAATGGCACTGCTCGAACTTTTATGACAATTTTCTGGAGATAACAGGAAACTAAGTTGCATAATAATTTCCTGGGTAAATGAAATGCACAGGTTTCATTTGAGCAAAGTGAGATGGGCATTGCGCTGTTGAAGCTGGCATTATGGTTCACTGGAGGCAATGTGAAATGACCATGGCAATTTTCAAATGGGAAAACTCAGAGTGGCATTGCCTGGGCAGCATGGCATATTTGGACAGCACCGCAGAGAAATTGACACATTGAAGAGGGTATTATGAGCAGCACTGTGAAATATTTGAGAAGCAACTGATTTTATTGACAGCACCAGGGATTATTTGAGGATCGCTGATTTACTTTGGGCGTAATCTGGCATGTGTTCGCAGCAACCCAGCATTTAACAGGCATACTGCCAGCTTTTTATTTTATGGCAATTCCTGTCTGGGGTGGAAGGGTCAGTCACGCACCCCAACGTCAAGGAATGTGTACTTTGCAGTTGCCATGTAGCATGTTACACCGTTCCTGACCAAATTCAGACCCCACCCATCTGCAAATACTGCTTTTCTCCAAACAGGCACGTTCGCAGCCAGGGTCGGATTGGCCCCACGGCCTGTCGGCCCGTGGCCGGGCCGAAATTGTTCCTGGGGTGTTGGGGCCGGTTTCTGGCCATGCCTGGGCCAGTTTGGAAGTAAAGAAAATTGAAAAAAAAAAATGTTTTTCAAAAAGCCTTTCATCCTTCTTAGGTCGACGAATGAGTACCAACACAGGTTGGGTGATATTGTATGCATATTTGTTCTATAAAAAAGAGCTTAAGCTTAAGTGCTATACAATGACATGTTATCATTTGCTTGGATTCACAGTAATTTAGTGTACCTAGGAACAATGCTATTTGATGCCACTTCCTGTTTTGTCAAGGGGTGAACGGTCGTGTTTCATCGCTTCCTGGGATGTCACTTTGGGGTGGGGTCAAATGACATCACTTCCGGTGATGTCATCAGAGGTCAAGGGTTGCAAAGGGGTGGGCCACTTTTTTGAGGAGAGGGGTGGACCACTTTTTATTTGGGTGACCGGGCCTATTTCCTGTCCCAGTCCGACCCTGCCCGCAGCTTTGGCCAACAGTACCCCTTCTCTCATCCAGACATCCCCCCTCCGTCCAGAGATCAAGAGTGCCTCCTCTCCAATAGTATTTGCCAACACAAGGACTAGGGCTCTGTAACATGTAATGGAATAGTGCCTTGATGCCCATAAACTCAGTGCTCTTTATACATGTAAAAATAAAGACATTAATTACAACTGTGGGCCCCGGGGCATTACCTGAATCGGTAATGCCCCCGACACTCGGGTTATATTGCTTAATTAATAGTTGCCGTTTTCCTAGTGGAGACTGTGTGTGGCACTGATTCAATGATGGAGCACATATATTTGTCCACCGCACATCCAGTGTTTCTCTCTGATATAACCTTTTCTGATGGGCACATACACAATCTGCTGCTGTTGAGAAACCCTCTTGTGTGGTTATCTCAGGTGCTTCACTTTCAAAATGTCTAAACGTTCAATACATGCCAGCATTAACCATTCCATTCATGGGATTCTAGCCCTGTCCTGGTTTAACTTTACATTCTAGGACTCGTAGTCCAAGATTTCCCCAGAATCCAGGTTTTAAATTGCCATTCAGGACTTGCAGTCCTGGATTTCACCAGAATACATAGTTAAACCCAGGACTGGACTAACGTGTCCGAAATGGAATTTATAATGTTTGCATGCATGAAGTCTTAGGGGTTTGCCAGTGTATTTTTAAATCTCTGCTGAAAAATGAAATATTTTCTAAATATTGTACGGGGGAGGGAAGGAAAAGAAGGGGACTCCCCATCCCCAAAAAACACGTGGGAGTTGAGCAGGCCCACTTTGCGTTATTTTGGGTTGGCGTTCAGGCACCACCTGGCTCTGGCTGAAAGTTCACCAGCTCCCATCCCGCTGGTGCTACACGTGTTTGAATGTGTATGTAGAGTTGTAGGTTTGTACCACTTCTTCTAGAGCTTTACCTCGTCTGAGGAAGGTTTCAGTTCCCAGCAGTCAGTGTGCTACTGCTTATTACCACCAGGAACTCTCCAACTGTAGGTGGAAAAAGAAAAAATATGAATATGTTGCAAGCAGAGCTTCATTAATGCATTTATTCTGGGGTAACGCACAAATGGCTGTACCCCCATGAACAGTAAATAACAAACTTTCATGCACTTAAAAAGATTACATCTTCCTTCCATGATTCTGCCAGGCTATGAGAAGCCTGGGCTGGCTTGTTGGCTTCACCATCTGCTTAATGTCACTGTTAATCATTACCTCTCCTTCGGCCTCCAACCCTGCAAAACCAGTTTTTCCCCAGTCACTTAAAATTCACTTCATAAACCCCTGACTACAGAGTCTAATCACTTTATAAAAAGAGCACACTTTGTTTAGATGTGTAAATTCCCTTTGTATATCAGTGCATGTATGTTTAATAACTATACGTCTTCTTCACATGGGTTTTTCATGACAAGTTCCCTTACCACGCATGCGCGTTATCAAATTCATCACCCAGCTTCTAGCCACTTCATAGCACACCATATCTATATTGTGTTTCTATTTCATTGGCGATTTTAAAATGTATCTTGCTGCACACGTGCAAATCTAAAATGTATCAACTTAAACACAAAGTAACACTTAAAGTAACACATCCCATTCATAAACTATGCTGGATACATATAACATTGCAACATCGCGCCAACTTAACAAATATGGCACGTGCAACGTGAACCCCTCCTCAGTGGGACCTTTCCTGACCACCCCAACAGCAGGCACATTGGAATAACAAAGAGCGTTTTGGCGCTCGCTCACATGGCTGACTAAACATTGCCTACAGTTAGACAGGGTGGACTCAGTCTGTGGCACCCTTGTGTTTGTGTTAATAAGAATGAATAGAAATGACTGCTCTTTAGGCGCAGGCAGCCAGAGGGGAGATGAAAAACTAAACTGCCACTGAAAAGTTAGTAATTGCTCTGAAGCAAGGTGCTAACGCAGATAAAACCAGAGGAAAAGGCAACGAGGTGATAAGACTGCCGGATGCTGTGTGCTATCAAAGGCAATCTATAACCTGCTGCAATGCACGCATTTAAAGTCTTCATTTAAGGTGATAGCATCCAGCAAAGGGCAGTCTGTAACATGCACATAAGGCAAAGAGTAAATGTAATGCCACGATGGAAAGAAATTGCTGTGTAGTAAAACTGCCAAATCAGGAGCAGCTGCTTGGACCCCCGCCCTCCCTGAGGCTCTTGAACACATACACAGAACAACAGAATCACAACACTGTGGGGCTGTTAGGTATAGAAGGCACTGATATGTTTTAATTTGTCTTCTGGACCTGTCCAGCAAAAGATATATAGAACCCTAATTTGCAAGATATGGATTGACATAATCAGAAGCAACATCACAGAAAATAACATCACAAGCAGTGACATCAGTCCTCAATACTCTAGGGTACCATTGGTAAAGACATTAAAATATGTGTTTATGTGTAAGCCAAGAGAATAATGTGCTGTGCAATATATAAATATTGACCATTATTAATATGCAACAACTCAATAGTTTAGTAAACCATAAGGGGTTTTCTTCATAGCACAAATTTCAAACTAAATCACTTCTAGCAACACTAAATTTCAGCAGACCAGGCACAGTGTGATTAAATAATTTGCCCAGGATCACACATTTCGCTAAAGTGGTGAAACTAGTATTTGGACCGTTATTCTATCAATGCATTGAAAAGTACATAAATCACTTAAGAAATCAACCTGACATTCTATAAATTGTTATAGAAAAAGGTAAAGCAAAAAGACGTGTATAGCTTTATTTTCACCACCCTGAGTGCACAATTGCAGGAGCAGCCTGCAAAGGAATGCGGACCGAAAAACAATATTATTTGGTTTTCAAAAAGGTATTCACAGTGAAAGAGAATTCAATATAAGGCAATCTGCTTGAGCAATTATTTTACACAGCATGCAGTGTTATACTCCTTTCTCATTTATTATCACCCAACAATCGTACCTTTTAAGGGCAACAGTCCTTACCCAGGTGTCCCTGTTCCTGTGTCATCAACCTCTAATCGATTTATTGAAATTAAGTTGCCACAAAGCTGGACGTGAGGGTGCTGGGAAGCAGTGGGAAAGGCGCTGTGCCTTTTCCTCCCCGTTTCTGACAAAGGTTCTTTCTTATAAAGACCCCGCTCTCTTCCTCATTTTGTTGCTATTTGCATACTCAGCTGCCTCCCTTCACGCAATTGTTCCCTCCCTCGTTTACCCACATCACACCATTGTCCTTTATTGCTGCCCTTCCACTCCCCATTCCTCACTCACTTGCCTCCCTCCTCACCCTTTCTCCTACCCTCCCTCACTCTTGTTATCCCTGACTCGTTTATTATCCCTCCATTAGTCCTCAATCTCCTTACACTCCTGAACCCTCTGCTCTCTATTTCCCCTCCCTTTAATCCTTTTTACCCAGCATTTCCCTCAGTAACTATTGCCCCATTCTCCTGCCCCTTCTCTGTACCCATTCACCATTTTACCCACACATGGCTCTGTTTGATCACCTTATCTCCTGCCTGCCTTCCCTCACTCTCAATCACTCCTCATGCTTCTACCCTCCATCATCCACTCTCCTGTCCCATCAGTGTTCATGTGACCTGTTCCTTCTCTACTTTTCCCCCTCACTATCCTGCCCTTATTTGCTCTCCATTTCCATTCACTGTCCTGTAGAGGGCCTTGTGGAGCTGGAGGAGATATGAATCGAATGTATTTATAACGCGCCAAGACACAGGCCCGACGGCATAATGGCGCCAACCACATAAAAAACAAGCAGAGACACAATAAATACAAAGATACGCCAGTACCAGAAAAACAACAATCATTATATGACACAATCCTCATGTGGAAAATACAGAAGAAAGAAAAAATCAAAACAAAATGAAATCAGATGTAATCGTACTGCAAAGTCTGTAGTATCCAAGTTTCACACCCCTCGTCTGAAACAATTCTCACATTGGAAACAGAATAACTAGTCCTCGAGGATTTACAACGGGCCAAAAACAAGGGCAGGTTATTCTGACCACAGCCTATGAAAATACAGTCATGGTTATTCTCTATTGACCAACCCTTAATTTGAGTCCTTTGCAAATATCTAAGGTCCTGCACTCTAATACAGCCTGGCCCCACTCTTTCTTGCAGCCAGAACAGGACATTGTTGCTCAGGGCCTCTCTGGAATCCCATCGCTAAGGTTTTCCTACGTTAGTTAGTATAAAGTTTTTATGATCCATAATACATCCCCTCAGATTGACGTAGTGAATCTCCGGCAAACTCGACGTCCTCCTGTGGATGTCCTCCCCTAGAGTGGTAGCCATAGAATTCCCAATAGGCCTCAAAATATCCCTAGTCCTATTCGCTGTCCCTTTCACAGCACACGAAGATGGCGATGATGTTAATTTTGGGACGGCCGCCACAGCAGGTGTCTGGATGACACTGGAAGCACTGCCAGCCCTAATGGCGTCTGATCACACATGTGCTGGATGGGGTCTGACCACACCTGCCTCAAAGGCTGCTGCCCTCGCGCTATTTCAGGGATCTGGTCACACCTGCACCAGAGGAGAGGTTTTCACCCTGGAGGTAGGGTTGTCACCTGTCCTGGCTTTGCCTTTACAGCTCAGGGCTTCTTCTCCCCGGCCGGGTAATTGGAACAGGCAGCCTGGAAAGGTATTGTCCCAGCTCGGCCACAGTCACCTTTTATGCAGCCGGCCCTTCCGTCCACTCATGTGAGGGACAGAGGGGTAAATCCAATCTTGAGTCCCTGCTCCTCCCTCCTCAATGCTCAATAGAGGTGGTTTTCGCGCGACCGACTTTCCCCTAAAGAGGGAAAGCTGTGGCAGTGCAACAAACCTCAGCCAATATGTGATTGCTAATGAAATCTCCATTCAAATCTGTCAGCAGCAAGTGTTGAATAAGCCGAAAATGGAACAAGGGTTTAAAGGGGCTCTTCAAGTGTGCACGTTGATCCGTTTCTTTTTTCATGGCCGCCTAACAGTCATCAAACTGCTGTAAGGAAAAGCTGTGGGCCACGCAATGTGTTCAGGGTGGTAGCGGTGCTCATTAGCCTCCAGGGGTCGGACTGGAGGTGGCTGCACACGGGTGCTTGAGGGGTGCTGAGCACACACTTGTCAAATTCCTCCTGAGCTCCTCTCTTGGGCTGACATCGCGAGCCCTGTGCTGACAGTTGCCAGTTCCTGGCTGCTGACCCGCCTATGACCCAATTCCACAAGTGCAACACATGTTGCTGGTGCAGCAGCAGGCCCTTGTATTGTGTGCATGGGTGTCCCTAGAGGAGGGCAAAGTGGGGCAATTGCCCCTCATCCATTATTGGTTGTTTCCTAGCCCCCCCCTGTTGAGGGTTTGTCTTGACCCCCAGCGATACACGTAAGCCCCCCAGCCCACACAGACACACACACACACACGTCTGTGCTGCTCGGGCTTCCCGGTCGCACTGCCGCAGCCGGGAACGCCCACCTTTTATTTATACTGCACGCGGCGGTGTGCAACGTTACGCCACCGCGTGCGCGTCCCATCAAGGGGCAGCGCCACACTCCTCCTTTTTCGGGAGGACAACAAAATACTTTACTAACACACCGCAAGTCAGAGAACTTTAATAACACAACACTTGAAAAACAGTTTCCCCACACACCCCTTTATTAGCATCCACCCGGGTCCCCTTACTCAACAATCCCCGGACTCAGGTCGATCCGACAAGTGTCCCAGCACGTAATCGCTGAGGTAAGTGGGTTTCCCTCGCCCATCCCTCTGGGGGTACCTCCCGCTCACCTCCAGCACGGGCAGTCCATCCACATGCACTCCCCGGGCAGGGGACTCAGGTTTGCCGGAGTGGTATCCTCCGTCGTCAGGCACCTCCATTAAGTCCGGTTCCAGGGGTGGGGGGTCGGTTCTCAGGTCCTCTAGCTTCTTGAAGAAGCTCACATTCCGGGTCACGGCAGACCTTCCATCTGATGCAGTCACCATAGACCCCTTGACAGCCACGACGTCCAGTGGCTCCGGCTCATATAGAAGAGAGCTTTCCATGGGGCTATCTGTTGCAGATGAGGACCTCGTCGCCTGGCTCCAGCTGCTGCGGGCGGAGTCCCCTTCTCATGTTTTCCTGCTCAATCCTCAATCGCCGGTCCACCTCTACCTGTTGGTCATCAATTACCCCCGGCTCCTTTTCCCCTCACCTCGGGCAGCAAACCCCGCAGGCAATGCTTGAATAGAGCCTCGGCCGGGGCCACCCCCGTATAGGCATGCGGGGTGGTATGGTACACCCGCAGAAACTGATAGAGAGCTCTCTGGAGGGACTGTCCCTGGCCTTGGGCAATTCTGAAGGTCTTGTTCAGTGTCCTCATCAGCCTTTCAGCTTCTCTGTTTGCCCTGGGCCACCAGGGGGGGGATCTTCCGGTGCTGTACCCCGCAGCTCTCCATCAATTCCGAGAACTGTTCGCTCTGGAATGGCGCCCCGTTGTCAGAGCACAATATGTGGGGGAACCCATGGGCCACAAACACCTTCTCCACGGCCACCACCACGTGTTCGAAAGCCACAGACTCCACGAACTCCACCTCCAGGTACCTTGAGTATTCATCGACGATCACCAGGAAGTTGGTGCCCATTGTTGTTGATCCAAAGTCCGCATTGACCACCTCCCAGGGTCGTGTCTCTCGAGGCATCAACTCTATGGCCGGTTCTCGCTGCAGAGGAGATGCCGCCTGACACCAGACGCAGGCCGCCACAAAGTCGTCCACCTTCTGCTCTAGCTCGGGGAACCAGACCTTCAGCCGTAGCCTGGCCTTGGTCTTTGCAGCACCCTGGTGTCCATGGTGGGCAAGGGTGATCACGTCCTTCACCTTGGACTGGGGGACCACAATCCGGTCACCTCTGAGCAGCAGGCCGGACACCGAGAATTATAGTTCTTCCCTGACCTTCCACAGCTGCTCCAGTCCCGTCTTGGCCTCTTGAGTACGTCCCACCAGGGATTCCAACACCGACTTTCAGGAGCCCTGCTGCATGGAGTGTCTCAGGATCTGGAAACACTCGTCCCCTGCAGCTGCTGCTTCGAGTTCCCCCAGGGGCATTGCATTGGGCGTGGCCGCCTCCACCACCATTTCGGACATGATCATCCGCTTCTTCAGCACATGTGTCATATTCTACTCCCCCATGTGCACCCGGGTGCCGGGAGAGATAGTCGGCTGTGTTGTTCGCCCCCGGCCGATACACCAAGGTGACTCTGTACTCCAGGAGAGCGAGCATCCACCGCTCAATCCTCGCCGGTGGCTTGGATGACGACCCTGCCAGAATAGGAAGCAAAGGCTTATGGTCCGTCACGACCATCACCGGGCATGCCAGGACATAGAGCCTGAAGTGCCTGCAGCCCCAGAGTACCGCCAGCGCCTCGCGCTCAATCTGCAAATACCTCTGCTCCGTCTCAGACAGTGCCATGCTGGCGTAGGCTACCGGGCGGACACCCCCGTCACGATCTATCTGAGTTAGCACAGCGCCCAGGCCAAACGGGCTGGCGTCCATGGTGACCTCCGATGGTAGAGCAGGGTCAAAAAATGCCATGGTGTCCTCAGCCGCCAGCGCACCCTTGATGTCCTCGAACGCCGCCTGCTCAAGCGGGCCCCAGTGCTAGGTGGATTCTTTCTTCGTCAGGGCCCTGAGGGGTTCAGATCTCGAGGCAAGATTTTGAATAAACCGTCCACAGTAAGTGACCATGCCGATGAAGCTCCTCACATCGGACACCGACTCGGGTGGCTGTGCCTTCTTGATGTCCTGGACCTTCTTGGGATCCAGCGACACACCCCCCTCTTTGAAAACAAAACCAAAGAATTTGATGGAGGGGTGCAGGAACTCACATTTTTCCCTGCGAAGGGTGAGGCCCAGCGACTGCAGTCTCTCGAGAGTCTTTGCCAGCCTCCGCAGGAGGTCCACCTCAGTCCTAGCAAACACCAATATATCATCACTGATGTTCAAAACGCCCTCTAGGTCTGCGAGGGCGCCTCGGATGATATTCTGAAAGACCTCTGCTGCCAAGGACACTCCAAAGCTGAGTCTTTTGTAGCGGTAGAGTCCCCGGTGGGTGGTGAACGTGGTGATGTACCTTGATTCAGGGTGTAGGACCACCTGATGGTAGCCCGCCCGGAGATCCAGCTTGGAAAAGAAACAAGCACTCTGCACCTCCGCAATGATGTCATCAATTGTTGGGGTAAGGTGCCTCTCCCTTTTGATGGCTTTGTTCGGCAGCCTCATGTCAATGCAAAAGCGGACAGAGTCGGGTTGTTTGGGTTTCCTCACGACAATCGGGGACACCCAGGGGGTCAGACCCTCCACCTTCTCAATTATGTCGAGGTTCACAAGATTGTCCAGCTCCTTGTCCACCTGCTCCCGAAGGTGAAAGGGCACCCTGCGATGTTTTAGGGCAATGGGCTGCACAGACTCATCTATATGTAACCTCACGGGGTCACCGGCCATCTGTCCAATTCCATTGAAGAGGGAGGCATACTTGTCAAGCAGGTCGTTAATGTCCTCCAGGTACACCGAGTAAGCAAAACTGACAATGCCGAGGGCCTTGGCTGCTGCACAGCTCAACAGAGTGTTCGTGCTTACCGGCGTCATGTAGAACCGGGCCGTGATCTGTGAGCCATCATGCTCCACCTTCGCCATGAAGGCACCATCCAGCGGAATGCGTTCCAGCCCCCCGAATGCAAAGATGCAAGCTTTCGGTGTGACTAGCTTGGGGGGCGTGTCCATGGCGTCGTAATGCCCACGGGCCATCACGTTTACTGACGCTCCCGTATCTAGTAGGACCGGGACTGGCGACTTATTGACCTCCACCACACACCTCGGCTGTCTCCTGCTCTTCCCCTTCAGGGACCCCACACTGGAGACGAAGAAAATGTTCTCTTCCTCCTCTTCGTCTGCCTCCTCCACTGGGGCATCCTCCTCGCTCTGGTCCACCTGGGCTACATTAGGCGGGCGATTCTGGCGCAGGAACCCGGACCGTGCCGGGCCTCTAGGCACCATCACGGCATGGCTGCCTTGCACACCCGAGAAAAATGATCGGGCAGCCCACACGTACCACATGTCCTTCCAGCTGCCGGGCACTCAGTCGGGTGGGGAAGATCGTACCCACACTTCTGGCAAGATTCGCCAGCTCTTCCAGCCCTGTCACAGGGTCCAGCACCAGGTCTTCTGATGCCTCTTCCACCTCGCCACATGGCACACACCTCTTCTGTCTTGACTGAGCGGGACCCAGCTTCCATCCTAGCTGCCCGAGCCTCAGACACCTCGTGGCACCGCCCCAGCTCAAGGATGCGGGGCAGTGTGGGGCCCGGCTCTCTTAGGACTTGTCTTCTGAGTTTACCGGAGGAGCACGCCTGGATGAGCATAGTTCTTATCATGTCCTCTGCATCGCCCCACGCACATGCCAGCGACAGGCGCCGTAGGCGTCCATAAAAGGTGTCCAAAGTCTCATCCTCCTTTTGTTTTGCAGACAGCATCACAAATCTTTCATAGTCCGAGGTGGCAAGGGACAGAAAGTGAGCCTGGAGTGCAGTCTTTGCCGCCGCATAAGCCATACCCTGGTGGAAGCAACTCAAATATCCCATGGACCGTCACCTGTGTGGCCCTAAAGTACATATCGAGGCGGTCAACCCACCTCTTCCATCTGGACCCAAGGCTAGATGGCGGGCCCGATACGTCAAACTCAGGGATGGGCTGCAGGGCTGCATAGGCTCGTGCTTGAGCCATGGCAGGAAGACCTGGCTGAGCAACCGGTTGCACCACTGGCAGAGCCTGGGGCAATGGAGCCTGACCTCCTGCTTGAGCCCGAGGACGCTGCTCTTGATCTGCTGCTTGTCGGCCGTCCTGGGGAGGCTGCTGAACTGCTGGCAGCCCACCGTCTTGACCACCAGCCCCGCTCATGGGCTTGAGCGCACAGCCACCCCCGGCGTGGAATTTGAGGGCTGCAACTTAACTCCCACCACCACAACACAGTCCTGACACACACCCAGGCAAAGTGAAATGTCCAACCTGGGGGCGAAGATGATGATGGCAGAGTATCCCCCTCCACAGACTGCCTCATGCACAGACACAGCAGCTGGACATGATGATGAACAGGATGAAGAGAAATGGAAGGTCCACAGCTGCAGCAGTCTTCACTGATGATGAAGAGGGTGAAGAAGAACTCTCCAGCCTGATGACGAAGGGGATGATGAAGTAACCTAAACCCCAGCTGCAGCAACACCTTGTGGGCATAGATGTTCCAAAAATTGAGTTAAGGAAAAGATTTGGGCTATTCAAGCCCAGCCATTGTAGCCCTCCTCCTCGCTTACACTCGACGTAGGAGACCCAAAATTCGATGGTGAGGGGACAGGTCTATTTGCTCAGCTTGTGTTCTTTCTTCTGGCCCGAAACGGACGCCACAGAAATCAATGCGCCATGAATATCACTGGGATGGGGCCAACACTGTTAAAAGCAGGCTTCCTACATGCTTGGCACACTATTGGTTTCCAAATGTGCAACTTACACTTTCGTAGAAAGAAAAAAAAACAAAGTACCAAACTGAAACATGCTTCTTAAACTTGCATTCAATCGTTTTCTTTAAAATGTGTTTAATTTTTTTGTCAGACTGCCACACAAATACCCTCTGAATTTCTGCCCCTTCCTTTGCGTTTTTTCATATATATTTCTAAAGCCGTCATATGCTTGTCAAACTGCTTAATCGGATATAAATGCTCCTATTGCGCTGACAGCAGTTATCAGGAAGGTACACTGTGGGTTCATGGGTGCCAACTGTTGATTTTCCCTATGGATGCAGAAATTCTACCACCCTCGCTCTTAATATAAGCAAGCTACAGGAGACTGTTAGTGGGGACCCAGGATTGGTTCATTAATGTAGGCTTAGCCTACACCAAGCCCTGTGGTGCATTTGGCTTTAAAAGAGGGCAGAGTCCCTCTTTTGGCAGATCACCTGAAGGCTTCACCATAAGCAGAAGTAACAACTCATCACTGGGCTCTGTCTGAAGGTACAGTCTTCCACCAGTGAAGGAAGGCCAGGACCTTCAAGTGGGAAGCAAGATCCCCCCTAAACATCTCCCAGGGAACAAAGGAAGATACTGAATCCAGAGGACCCTCCAGCAGCTCCAGAACCGGTACCCAGCCAGTACACAGTGTGCCCTGCTAGAATCTTCAGCAAGCTTCCTAGGTGGGAAGTGCCAGAAAGTTGCTGAACCAAACCAAGGAGAAGACAGCTGCCTGGAACACTCACCTCAGCGTTGGGCCATCCGCCTTAAAGGACAACACTAGACCAGTGAAGAAGCCAGGAGGAGTGCATCGACAAATATCTACTGACGTTCTCATTAAAGGACATTTTCAAGCCAATGGAGCCTCTCGAGCTGCAACTGACTGCACCGCTGACTGTTGTTACGGTGCAGTGGCTAAATCTGTCCAAGACACCTCGACCAGTGCTTCAGAACCGCTGAACAGCACTGAGACAATGATTTCCGACGCAGAGCCGCTGTGTAGGCCAGCCTGGAGTTGTCCATCCAGCTTCGCTCGCCAAACTGCCTGCCGCCTGATACCCGCAGCTGTCTCCCATCTTGAACTCTGTTGCAGAAGCTGCAAGGCACCTTGAAACTGACTCAAACCTGTTGAGCACCAAGAACTCCTACAGCACAAGACACATTGTGGTTCTGTACCGCTGATCCTTCTGCGAAGGACCATACTGACATTTTACAACCCATAGCTATTTTTGTAGTGAAACCATGTATCCTTTAACTATTGCGATTAATTACTATACCGACTACCCTCCTGTCAGTATCTAGAGGGCAACCCTTTTCCTTCTAGGAAACTGTCTGTCCTCTGCATTCCTTTACAGGGTGGGTTGTATTTCATAGTGTGCTAGAACTGTTTGTATTGGTAATAATAAAGTAGATATTTGTGTACAACCTTGACTGGACAGTCCCTTTATCACTGGATAATAATTGTATTTTCACTGTGTTGCAACTAACCAACGATCCACGACCTTTCGGAGATAAGCCTGCCATTCCATCCACGTTACCAAAATTGGACAAGGAGGTTTTATAATTTGCTTGTGATTCCATTCTGTTCCGATCCCTTCTAATGTACTAGAGGTGTGGGGCTGATTGATGGTTTAGAAACCAATATTCATTCCTGGACCACTGGTGCCCTGGAAGTTGATTTGTCGCAGTGGGGGAGGGTTGTTGCTCAACGCCCCCTCCCCACTACCCAAAATCAGTTTCCTGTGAGAGGCGCTGGGGTGGGCAGGCATTGTATTTTCTTACTGGGCATCTATTATAGATGCCTACTAAAAAATACATCCCATCCCCTCAGGCCCCCCAGCGCCTCGCATGCACACATAATCACATTGTGTGTGCGCTAGACCCTGGGTGTCCAGAGGGCAGGTGTGGCATTTCCTTTTTTTTACTGGGCATCTATAATAAAGCAAGCATGATAAGTGTTATTACATGCCTAGACTGTCATTTTATTGTAGCCAGTATGCCCAAAACTTAGCGTGGTATGCCATTTTGTATTGGGCATCTTTGAGAAAGCAAGCAGGATAAGTGTGATTACATGGCTGGACTGGCATTTTGATGCAGCCAGTTTGGACATGTTTTCATACTGTGGCATGGCATTTTTTATGCTCAAGCCAATAGATTATCTTCTCACGTGAGGGTACTGCCGTATTTTGTCAAAATAGCATAGACATGTTTTCTTATAGTATCATTACTGACATTATGCGCAAAGCAAACATGAGTATGTGCTTATGTGGGATTATTGGCCTACATTGCTGCAGCCAGCTTGGAACTATGTGGGTGCAGCCAGTTGGAAAATGTTTCTATACTGGCATATATTATGGGCAAAGTCATCATGAAAATGTCTTGGTGAAATTCTCCTCTGCACCGTTGGTGACTTGCATCTATGGGATTTTTTTCATGCATGAGTTACCCTACAAAACCAATTGCAAACTGATTGGCATTGGAAACAATTTTTCAAAAGAAGTGTGCTGTAAAATTCTCTATATTAAGCCATTTTTTAAAAGATATTCTCGGGAGGTGGTTAGAAGTCCCCCAGCACCTTTGGATTGGTTCTGGCTCCTCACTATGCTCCATCATACTGGCATTTTTGGGGTAAATATTTACGCCCCTCTAATTAAATACATTCACCTGCCGCCATTGGGATATATACCCAGAAACTGAAAACTAAACAATTCTACTGGGGCAAAGTGAGATTCCTGCAGCCATTGCTAAAGAGCCAAGGGATCAGTTGCCTCCTTCCCACCTGTACTTAGTACCTTTATGCAACATTTTATCTCTTAAAGGGATTCTCCTTGACTATAATTTCTAACTGAGGTATGTGTGACCACTTCTGTTAAACTGGCTCTTTTTGACTGGCTTTTATTTAAACCTGAGCTAAATACCACCTCTAACTACACATTATTTGAAACTGTGCTGGGAGTGATGTTTGCTGAGTGCAGGGGCATGTTTGCATCTGTTGGACATGAGTTAACCTTTTTAGGGTGTATATTAACATGATGCAAACCTTTTATTGCATTAAGCCTATTCTGAACATGCTTAATGTCATGGTTTATTTAAACCAGTTTCGTAAAATATAGATATACTTAAACTAGTTAGGCCTGTTGACCCTTATTTAATGTGCCACCACCCCGCCCCACCTTGTTATATTCGTGCACCCTGGTTTGCACCCGCTAATACTGATATCTAGTGACAGCACTGAGTGTGTGGGCTCTACCCCTGCTGCATTGGGTGTGAAGTGGCTGGGGAATAGGCTGGGGTGCTGCAGCTACACCTGCACCTCGTGGGATGTGCATGGTCAGTGTTGAACACGGCTGTTACAGCTCTTGAAGTGCACAGGGGGCAGTAGGGAATAATGGTACACCGTACAGGTGTACAGCAGGAAAAATGACATGCTTATACCACGCTTATGTCATGTACATAGCCAGAGCCAGTCCAAAGCATGGGCAGTCTGCGTGGTGGCCCAGGGACCTGTTGTCTGAAACTGTCAGAGGGGGTCCCGCAGGCACCAGTGCCTACCTCAACTATACCAAGAATATTGTTTTAAGGGGGGCAGTGCAGCTTCCATGTACTAAGCTTGTGTGAGGCCACAGTGTCTCCTCCCAACCTCCCGTGGCTCTCTAGAGACCAACATCCACTCCCAGCCGCCCATCAGACACTGCAGGCCCCTGAATGACTACTTATTGCTTTCTTTTACATGTGATAGCCCATTTAAGAGACCTTTGTTATGGGGGAGATGTTTGTAACGTTTCTGTGTTAAGAAATGCAGATATGGATTTTCATTCTAAAAGCACACACAAAGCAACAATTAGCTGCCTACATCTGCGCTCTCCTCCAGGTCAATTACAATATATCACACAAAACCGTTTTAAATTAGCTACATTCTTTTCAGACAGATTGGTTACAACCTTGGCCACACAGGTGCTGGGTCAGTGGTTATATCTATCGGATAGTGTTATCCTTTTTAAGAGATTCAGTACAGTCTTGACGGTTAGTTTTGTGGTGATTTTATTTGCATCGAAAGATCACCGAGACTGCTCATCTATATTCAGAGGCCCCCCAGGTCTGACACGTTGCATACCAACACGAGCAATCTATCTAGAGCTCACCACTCACATTAATGAATTCATTTACCCATCACATGCCTTGAAAAAGACCGAAGAGGGTCGAAACACGTGTCGGCTGAATGGAGTAATAAAATCCCCACAAAACTAACCATCAAGACCCTACTGAATTTCTTTCTTTAAAAACGGATAACACCATCTGATTGATCCAACCACTGACCCAGCGCCTGTGTGACCAATCTCTCTCTAACCCTATTTTAAGACGGAAGGGCTGCGTCTCCCAACAACCCCATGACCGGCAGCAGGGTCCCCAATATTCACTCATGATCAGCACAGTGATCTACCAATTCTAGTGCCTTGCTTCACCTCACACATTATTTTCAGATGTTCATATTTATCGCTCTTTAAAACAATTTATTTTTGGTAGAATGCAAAGGTTTCATCACTTCACGTATAAACCCTGCATTTGTTAAACACTAAAAACATAAACAGGTAACCCTTTCACACATTGTATGTTGTTATACGCCTTATCACAAAGGCAATTTGTTTGCCTTTTGCTGAATTGGATTCTGGTATTTGTAGCCTGCCGGTAAAGATGGGGAATAATGCCACAATTGTACACTTTTTGCTTGACATATTTCTGTCAAGATTTATATAGTTGAGTGGGTATCTTATTATGGTATGTGTATCTTTGTAGTCATCTTCATCAAGATGTATTCTTGAAAGTCGTATAGGGGGTTGAGGAGGTGAAATGATGAGAGGGCAAGTGAGTCCTGAACATGCGCTCAGGATGTGGAAATAGAGGTTGCAATCCTGGAGACTGGTGCAGTTTCCTTCCCTGGTTGTGGGCATGTGCTGCTTTTAAGGGTACAAGTAAAGGATAAATGTGGGCGGATGCAGCACCCTGGTTGTTTTTGTGGTCGGCAAGCTTGCTCAAGATTTGGCTACCAGGATTTCACCAAGGTTGTCGTGTTCCCAGTGCAGACACATAAAATGATCATCAAAGCACATGCTCATATTGGGATTCTTTCCAGGGAATATTTCACTACATATTGCTAGGTTTAAAAGGTGAGCACCTTTCATCCTTTGCCAGCGTATTTATTGAGAAAATGTCCTCTCTGGTTATTTTTCTGTTGTTGGTTACTTTTTTTGAAAGGGCAATGCTCTTTTGTCTAGTGCAATTTCTTCTAAGGGGAAAGGTCAATTGAACTAAAGGTTTATCTTTCACTTTAAGATATGTTCACTTACTGTGCGTAACCTTGTGGGTGCCAGCTTTTGATTTTTGCTATGGGGACAAACGTTCACACACTGAGTGAAGCGAGGGAGCCGTACTCATCCCTATGTCAAAACATCACATTTTACAGCACATGTTGACAAGGAAAGAAGCCATGTAATTTACAGGAAGGTCTAAACATGTAACATCTCAGCAACAGTGTCCTAACATGCTCAGTTACCTTTGCAACTTTCTGCTATAGGATCCCCTGCTGTTCTACAACGGCAAACAGTTTTGGCCTGCTCACTCCTCCAATCAAGGCTCAGGGGGTACATTAATGAGGATCCCTTCTCATTTTGTAGTGAACAGCACTTGCTATTTTATGTAGCTTATCTGTAGACCTTAACTGTTGCTTCTGAAATAAAAGCATATTGCTAACTTGAACAATATTTCTATTTTATTTATTTTGACATTTGTAAAGCGCACTGAGCCCATAGGGATCTAGGCACCAGTATTGCCCATATATACACACAATAAAAATAAAAGAATCATGAAACGTCAGAAAAAACAGCAGTTAGTTTCAGTTATCAAAACCCACTCAGCACATAGTGTTTTCAAACAAAAGTTTCAAAAAGTCCTTTTGCAAACAGTATTTCTACCAATTACATCTGTCACGAGATATGCTCAAGTTCCTGAATTGCAGACTGTTCTCAAATCCGGGCTTTATCATATTATGCCTTAGCTGCCAAAATTAGAAGTCTGTACAAGGAATGCAGCTGTCTGCTACTTTCAAAAAAAAGCCTCCCTCCTGCTATTGCCGCATAGGTAAATATTAATATTGACAATTAACATACTGGATGTCACAGTGTATGTGTCTACTACCTTACGCATGGCAACATGTTTCTAATTTAACTTACCATGGTACCTTTTCGTACAAAAGACTCATTCTGTGATATCACAGATGTCACTATTTATGCAAATTAGGGTAGCCCACACATCTTTTAACGCCCAGGGCACTGCAAATCCTAGGGCCGGCCCTGTACATAGCATGCGTAAAAAATAACAGATTTCACATGTGCTGTAATTGTATAGAGGAAATATATGTCATGAGAAGGCAAGAAACGTCCATAGGTAAAAAGGGGAAAAACGATTTGCATCATGGCACAAATTAAGCAGGCGAGTCGAGGGTGGAGACTTCTAGTTCTTCGGGGCTATATAATCTAATCTCTCGTCAATTTATGCCTTCTTCCTCCCAACACGCAATCTCACATTTTATTTGGAACATGATACTTTTGTCGTGGTGAGTTACATTATTATTTCTCTGGTATGCTATGCCATGATTTTACTATGTGATTGTGCTATGCCACCCTATTCAATCCGAGCTCTCTCCTGCCAGGATTTTAAATGCTATACTTTTTTCTAGGTGTGTTATGTCATGTTACACCAGGTAATGTTAAGTTGCCTCTTACGAACCATGCGTTCTGTTCCCAAATGCATATGTGCCGGTTAATATTAAGTCATGGCTTTTGCTACATGCCTTCCGATTGTTTTTTAATGGGGTTTTCCTGCTCGCACATCCCTTTTGAACTTACTGCACCTACATCCAAACCTGCTCCACTAATGTTTTTCTCTTTTAATTGGTGCTTCCTAATTTTGATTTTGTAAATTATTTTCCCATGTAAATTTAAAGAGTTTAGCACCTTTCATTTTGGTATTTGTTTGTCTATTATATTTATTCCTCTCCCCAACAACTCCTTCATTTTTTTTTATTAACCTAATGTTTTGTTATATTAACTGGTTATGTCCAGGGACGTCATTCAGGGGCCGCCAGAAGTCAAAAGAGTGACCTCTGCTGATTGGCTGGTGGCCTCTGTCAATCTCTTGCAACCCCTGCATTTCCTCCAATCCGAGAATGCAGGGGGCATGGCCACAGTGAGCTAGTAAGCACCAATCACGTGCCGTGTCGAGGTTGGTGACTTGTGTGGAGGAGGCGTTCTGTGATGGGGAGTTGTTGGGAGCATTCGTTTTGGATTTGGAGAAGGCGTATGATATGGTGTGGAAGAATGGGTTGTTGGTGAGACTGTTGGAGATGGGTGTGAAAGGGAGGATGTTTCGGTGGATTAGGGCGTTTTTGGCTGATAGGACCTTTCAGAGGAGAGTGAGGGGGTGCTGTCTGAGGTTTGGAAGATGAAGAATGGGACGCCGCAGGGGAGTGTGATTAGTGCAATGCTGTTTAATGTGATGGTGGATTGGTTGATTCGGGCTTTGGCAGGAATCGGATGTCAGGTGGATTTCTTCACAGATGATGGTGTGGTATGGGTAAGAGGGCGGAGTTTGTTGTTGGTGCGGAGTCGGCTGCAAGCTGCGATTGGGCGTATGGAAGAGTGGTGGGGGAAATGGGTCTTTTCGGTGTCTGTGGATAAAAGTGTGAGTATGGTTTTCTCGAGGAAAAGGGTGCAGCAGGAGTTGGAATTGGTTTTGAAAGGTGTGAGGGTGAAGAGCGTAGAAGAGTTTCGGTACTTGGGGTAATTTTGGATAGGAAGTTGAACTGGAATTTGCAGTTGGATGGTGTGGTGGATAAGTGTAAACGTAGGTTGAATTTGTTGCGGGCGGTGTCTGGGAAAGAATGGGGTGCGCAACAGAAGTGTTTCCGAATGTTGTATAAGGGGCTGATTTTGAGTGTGATGGATTTTGGATGTCAGGTGGCAGTGGGTTTCACAGCGAGTCAGAAGTTGCGGTTGGATCGAGTGCAGGCGAGGGCATTGAGGGTGTGTTCGGGTGTGATGAGGTCCTCTCCAGTGAATGCGATACAGGTGCTTGTGGGGGAGATGCCGTTGGGGTTGAGGAGGGATGCGTTGAATATGAGGTGGTGGGTGAAGTGCTGTGCGAAGAGTGTGGCTCATCCGGTGCGTGAATGTTTGAAGTATAATTGGAGGTTTGACTACTAAAGGGACCGGTGGAGGAGGAAGGGGGGCACTTTGGGGTTTCACATGTGGGAGAAGGGGGTGCAGTGGGGTGTGGGCGAGTTGTTGGCTGCGACGGACACAGATTTGATGAGATGGCCGAAGTGGATGATGGGGTCTCCAAAGGTGTGTTTCGAGTTGGCGAATGTGGTGTCGAAGAAGCAGGGTTTGTGGGGTGAGATCAAGGTTTTGGGTCAGGCGTATGTGGCAGGGAAGGAAGGATGTAAGGTGTTCACAGATGGTTCGAAAGATCCTGTGTCTGGGAGAGTGGGTATGGCATATTATCTGGGGAGTATAAAGTGGGGCGACTGACGAATGATGTGTCTATTTGTACGGCTGAGTTGGTGGCGATTGCATTGGCGATTGATAGGGTGTGCGAGTTGGGATATGTGAAAGTGGTGGTGTTCTCAGATTCATTGAGTGGGTTGCAGGCGATTGTGGCAGGGGATGGTGATAGGAAGGATGTGATTTTGGACATCAGGAGGAAGATTGATCGGTGTGTGCGTGGGGGAATGGATTTGGAGTTGGCGTGCGTCCCCAGTCACAGTGGCATTTTGGGTAATGAGTTGGTGGATCTGGCGGCGGGTGAAGGTATGAGGAGGGGAGCAGTTGATGTGAGGTTGCCTTTGAGTGTGGATGAGGTGAAGGCTCTGGTGGTGAGACGGGTCATGGATGAATGGCAGGAGAGGTGGGGGAGTAAGGTGAAGAGCAGGTGGATGTTTGGTGTCCGTGGGAAAGTGTCAATGAAGGTGGATGCAGGGAGTCTGGAATGGAGGAGGGGGGAGGAGGTCATGCTGAATCGGTTGAGAATAGCACATGTGGGGCTGAATGACTGTCTATATCGAGTGGGGAAGCGTGAGTCGAGGGACTGTGCAGTATGTGGGGTGCCTGAGACTGTGGGACATTTTCTGCTTAGGTGTGAGAGACATGTTGAGGAGAGAGAATTGATGAGAGTTCGGATGCCTGCATCATCCTATTGGATGGGGGAAGCGCCTGCGTGGGTCCGCCCACGCATTTAATAATTTAGAAGAAGACGACGACGTGCCGTGTCCCTGGGTTCCTCCATTTTGTCCAGTCTCTCACAGCAACACGTGTGGTGTGTCCTCCTGTCCTCTACGTGCCATCAAGCATGGATTGCCTGGGCCAGCTGCTCTGAAACACGCTAGTAATAGGTAAGTGTAGGTCTGGTCGGGGGGGTGTGTGTGCTGGGTGGGTGGGGACGGGTGCCGGTGGGTCCTTGTGACCTCCTCGTTTGTGCAGCTCTTTGCAATAATTGTGGCCTGCCCCAGCTGGTGCTGCGTCATGTACCAGCTCGCCCGGCTGGCTCGCACCAGCGTAGGTCTGCGCTATCCTTGACTCCTCGTCCGATCACCGGTACTGTGCCTGCACCCATTGTGTGGGCGTCGCATTGGGCGATATATAAGGGAGCAGTGCCGATCGGGAGTGGATATGAAGTTAGGCCACGCGCAGCGATAACCAAGCTAACTTCATACACTCCCAACCCGCTCCGACCATTCCCTTAGATTCCAGGCCATCCATACTTTAGAGATTGCGGGTCCGGACTCGTTGTGTGCACAGCCGGCAGCGAGTGGGCTGGTGGCGACAGACCAGGCTGTGTGTCCATTGTTCAGTGACAGTCCCATTTGACATTTAGCGTACGCAGTTTGACAAAAATTGCAAAAGTTAACAGGGAAATTCATAGAATTTCGCAGAAAAGTGTTGCAAGCGGCTGGCGCAGAGTGTCCGCGTGCGATTGTCTGCGCCAGGCACGTACGCCAAAACCGATTTCCGCGCACAGCGTATTCATGGATTTTAGGCTCCCAAACCAGCCGTGGCGCAGAGTATCGCAGCGACCCTGCAGCAGCGCCAGTAACGCCCCCAAGAACGCCCTCGCGCAAGGAAAAGCCATCAAAATCGCTAAATCATCGCAAAGGGCTGCGCTAACCCTGGACCAGTTTACAGGGCTGCCAAACAAGGAACGCAAAGCGGGTAACGTACATATCAGGGGTACGCGGGAAGTTTTACATGCAATTAGCCAGGGTACGTGTATGACAGGGGTACGCGTGAAGTTAAACACGCGATTAGCCAGGGTACGTGTATTACAGGGGTGCGCGGGAATAATCACACGCAATTTGGCTGGGTACGTGTATTACAGGGGTGCGTGGGAATTATCACACGCGATTTGGCTGGGTACGTGTATTACAGGGGTGCGCGGGAATAATCACACGCGATTAGGCTGGGTGGGTCCTCACAGGTGTTCCCTGTACACCCTCCACGGCCCCTGCAGGCAGCCCACAAAACAGGGGACTACCCTGCACACCTGCTCATGTCTCCCACCCCCCACACACCCCCAGCAGTGTGGGGCACCCTCCACCAGGCCCCCACCCATGTCTCCCACCACCCCCACCCCCCAGCCACCATGGGCAGCCCCCACCAGGCCCCCACTCATGTCCCCTATCTCCCCCACCCCCCAGCAGTGCAGGGGCAGCCTCCACCAGGCCCCCACTCATGTCTACCACCCACCCCCACCCCACAGCCACCATGGGCAGCCTCCACCAGGCCCCCACTCATCTCTCCCACCACCCCCACCCCCCAGCCACCATGGGCAGCCTCCACCAGGCCCCCACTCATGTCTCCCACCCACCCCCAGCCACCATGGGCAGCCTCCACCAGGCCCCCACTCATGTCTCCCAACACCCCCACCCACCAGCCACCATGGGCAGCCCCCACCAGGCCCCCACTCATGTCTCCCACCCACCCCCCCCAGCCACCATGGACAGCCCCCACCAGGCTCCCACTCATGTCCCCCTGCCCACAGGCCCTGACAATCCTCAAGCATGGGCCTCATGGCCAGCCACCACAGCCCAAAGACACAACCAAGTATTACATGCGCCCATGATACTACTCCAATGGAAACAATGTAAATCAACACATGTGTCACACACACACACAATGGTTGCAAGTGAACCTGAAAACCCATATCATGACATGCATGAAAACAATGAGATGAAACCACACATCGAAGAATTAAAAAATACAAATAATGTATTAATAACAACAGTAATGGCAAACAAAATTAAACAAAATACACAAGTAAAAAAAAACAAAATTAAGCTGGCTGTCCCTTTTCAAATTAAAATCAATAAATGATAATCCCAAAAAATGTCTTCCAAAGTTCAACTCCATAAAAAGGAAATGAAGGGAAAAAAGAAATAGAAAACCATTGCTCCATGGGAAAAAATATTCATAGTAAAAAAAAATTCCAAATCCAAAGTCCAACTATGTACAAAGTATTCAGGGTCCATCATCCCAACAGAAGAAATGAAACCTACCAAAAAACCTATCTAAAATGGGACTATATACAAAAGGTGGAGCAGTGTCCATCGACTCCAAATAAAAATAAACTATAAAGGAAACCTATCACTAAATAACTATATACAATGGTGGCGGGCCAGTCCAGCGGCTCACTTAGTGGTGTTCCGGGCCAGGGCATCATCGAACTCCTCGTCTATGTCCCGGAGGCGGTCCTGTTCCATGGCCCCGAGGGTCCGCAGGGACGCCGACATGTTCACCTACAACTCCCTGCGGATTGCCTCGAGGCACTCGGCCCGCCTCAGGGCCCTCCGCATGGAGTTCTCCGCCCTGACCATCGTGAGCCACGCCTCTTCCGCCCACCGCCGCCGCTCCGCATCTATGGCGTGGCCCAACCGCTGCCACATGGAAGACACTTCCCGTCCAGGGTCCTCCTGCCCTCCGGCCGATGCCTGCTCCTCCGATGTTGAAGGCCCCGAGCTATCGTGGCTCCGACCTACAGCCTCCTGCTGCTGCAGCTGCTGCTGTCCATGTGCCCTGTCCGATGGTGCCTGCACATCCTCCTCCAGCTGGGGTGCAGTCGTTGATGTGGCCACCCCTGCTGGACGTCCGACTCCCGACTGTGGCAGGGATCTGTTGTCCACCAGCCTGGCCGCACGGTCGGAGGCAGCTCACAGGGCACCCAGGTGGCACATGGGTGGGAAGATGGCAAGGACGACGACTGGGGCATAGGGGGTTCCATGTAGGAGGGGGTCGGAACGAGGTCCAGGAAACGGAGGAATCCAGCCCTGGTGAGCTGTCCCAGTGGGTCAACGCAGTCAACGAGCCATGCGAGAAGACGTGCAGACTCATCATGAAAAGACTGCAGGTCAGCTCGCATGGCCCGTTGACGCAACGCCACCCCACCCTGGACAGGCTCAACCTGGTGCAGGATAGCCACATCCGCAGGGAGAGGAAGGCCAGGTGTTGTAAGCCAATCCCCTCCCTGAAAACGGGTCTGGAGGTAGGCATCCCCGCTGGTGCAAGATGATGCAGTGACAGGAGCAGGGACAGGATTGCACACAGGCACCTCCGTGGCGGCCTGTGCTGCCTCTTGTCCCAGATCCTGCACTGCACCACTAGCACCAGTGGAATCCCCACCTCCAGACCCCGCCTCTGTCGCTTGCACGGCCTCCTCCTCCTCCAAACCCCCCACCAACCTGGATGACTCCGTGCCATCTTCCTCCGTTGGGCCCTGTGGGGTCCCAGCTGCCCCTTCTGCTGCCGAGGAGTCCAACTCCAACCTCCGCCTCTTGGACCTCCCCTCGGCAGCTGCGGCCTGGGACACGGCACCAGACTCCTCACTCCCTGACGAGATCAGAACCTGGGAGGGGATCCGGGCCTTGCGTCTCCGGCTGGTGGTGCGACCCCTGCCGCTGTGCTCCACAGCACCTTCTCCGCCCTCTTCATCAGTTGACGCTGCAGACAGGGAGAAAGAAAACACAGGCATCAGGGCACTGTCCAATGGACTCATAAACACATGACAGTCATACATGAGTGGCATTGGTAAACCTCAGACATGGCAGCACAATCCCCAACACACATGTCATTTCAACTTGCACACATGAGCCATACCACAGCCATATTGCAACAGCCAGCACCATCCATTCACATACAACAGCATGAGCAGCCAAAGGTCATCCACACATCACATGCAACATAGGGAGTACACTACACATGCACACACACCACCAAACGTGTATGCATGTGTACACCTCCGCCAACTGTCGCAGTGTTCCGATCGACATCCATGTCACACCTGACAATCATTCCTCCACATCCTGTGCCATGCAAGCCCACACACACAAGCACCATCCATGTGTCACACATGAGACCCCTCGCATGTGTCACCCTCACGGCCCTGTACAATCCCCCCTACTTGCCCACATAAAAATACATGTTCAACCTGCACACTCCTGGCACACCACACGCACAGCTTACAATCAGTATGCATGTGCACTTACCGCTCGACTCCAGACGGGTCTGCCTCTCAAGGACCTGGACGTGGAGCGCTGGGGATATGCGTTCCAGGACCCTCATCTGATCTTCCGACAAGTGGCCCCGACGCCCCTTAGCATCCGCTGCCTTCAGGAGGCGCCGGGCTTTGTTGAGGGTCCTGGACCTGAAGTCCTCCCAGCGCTTCCTGACACGTTCGTAGTTGCGGACTGCCACCTCCTCCGCGTTGATGGCAGTCACGATGTCCATCCAGATCCCAGTCCGTCCTTCCTTGTCGGCGCGCAACCTTCCGAAGAGGGCATCATACTGCCCCAGGACATGCTCCACCAGGACACCAACTTCGGTGGCAGTGAAGCTGGTGCCCCTCTGCCTCCTTGGCCGGGGGTTGCCACTGGTGCCAGATGTTGCAGTGCCCGACATGGCAACCCCAGAGGCAGGAGTGGGTGGGCAACTGGGTCCTGGGGCTGGGCTGTGGGGCGATGGAAAAGCAGTCGGGAGTCTTCGGTTCCAGCAGGGGTGGTCACAGCAACAGCACCCCTGGCTGATGTGCAGGCAGCAAATGGCAGGGCACGTGGGCAGCAGGCAGTCAGGCAGCAGCAGATGGCAGGTGGGAGCGTGCTCAGGGCTCTGGGGGGCAGTAATTCGGCCTTCTGGGCAGGAGCGTGGTCTTCCGTGTGTGAACGCGTGGCCAGCTTGATACGGAGTGATTTTACGCGTGAAAATCCAGCACGTCTGCGTGTAATTCGAGGAAAGGCACACGTCTGTACATTCATTGGCCCAAAGGCCACCAGCGTATGCGCGTCTATGAAGTCAAGTGCACGTTGAATATGGCACACGTTTGAAATGTTGCGTGTAAAAAAAATGAAAGACACGTCCGAGTGTCAAAGCGTGTAATTGGTGGAAATGGCCTTAGCGCGTACACGCGGAAGTGACAAAGCGTGTAATTGGTGGAAATGGCCCTAGCGCGTACACGCGGAAGTGACGCTGGACGTGTGGGCCTGCATAAAAGGTACATGTAGAACACCATTTCCTTGTACGTGCTTTTCGTGGAGAGCGAGTGGGTGAAATCCGTACTTCTTGTCGTTTCACACGCGATTTACTTCACGGCGTTTAAAGTTCGTACTCCCCGTTACCTCTGACAGCTTTTTCTCTTCTCTTTTTCTGGTTTTCCTGGGCCTGTTCCCTCAAACAGCGTTCCCTTCTACTGTTGTCCTGTCTCCTCAGACAGAGTACAATTCTTCTTTTGGCGGGGGTGTTGCCAACGCGCACACGCGCTTCTTTTTCACACTCTTTTTCCTGGCAGACGGTGAGTCACGCACGTATCTAACATCTGTGCTTGGCCCGTGTGTAGCCTACCCCTTCAGAGGTCAATCTAGGCTGCGTGTGACACGCATAGGTTCATTCTTGTGTTACTGGGTGCCACAGCGTAGTGCAGGTTTTTTTTTCAGCACACGTGGTCTAGGAGGGGTTGCGTGCACGTCATCTCCCTTTTTTGGGCTTCCTGTGCGTTGCGTGACCCGTCATCTTTCCCCAGGGGTCACATTCAGCCTTGCTAGAGCACTAGGGTACAATTACTATCTGGTACCCAACCCCTTTCACCCCCAATTGCCCAGGACAATAGTTTACAGCCACTCCCATACGCACATTAACATCAGTGCCATGGTTGGGAGGCGAGGAATCCGTAAGGGTGGCAAAGGTGGACGAGCCACAAGTGGTGGCCGTGGTGGATCCGGTAGGGGACGTGGTCGTTACTTGCAAGGTGACCCTGTCACCCCATGTGTGGAGGACCAGTCAAGGGCACCCATAATCCCCCCCCACCCCTCTGGTTGAGGCTGATGTGGCTGACACCATCCATGCTCAGCCCTTGTTGGACCAGCCCATTGTGGCACCAGACCTGGCTGACTCCATGGCTGACTTCCAGGTCAGCAGGCCTATGACACGTGCGCTGGTGCACGTTGATGTCATCAGGCCACGTGGATCAGGGGCAGCAAGGTCATCTGCTGCCCCAAGTAGGCAGGGTGGAGAGGCTGCAGGGGCAGCTGCGGCTCCATCCACCCCAGCTCTCACACACCCAGCCAGGGCAGTGTCGGTCCTAGTCCATCCTGCTGACATTCCCCCTGACACCATTACACTTGAGCCAATGCCTGCACCAACTCCCATGCTGAGTGTGCAATCCCACACTCCTGATACAGAGTCCACCAGGGCTCCTGCCCCTAGTGTCCAGAGCGGTGTAGGACACTCAGGATCACCACCACCTTCCAAGCGGAAGAGGAAGAGTGCTCGTCCGGCACAGGCTGATGCCCCAGACACGGCTACACAGTCCGGCCCGTCGAGGAAGCCCAGCTTCACGGATGCCGAACTGAATGCACTTGTCGAGTATGTGTCCGCACATGATAACAAAATGGTCATTGTTGCAGGATCCAAGACCACACCTGCACAACGCCAGGCACACTGGCAGACCGTTGCGGACATCGTAAGTGCCCTTGGAATCGTGAGGCGCACAGCCAATGATTGCTATAAGCGCTGGAATGACCTAAAGCGCAGGGCAAAGAATAAGCTGGCCTGAAGTCATGCCGCAACTCTAGTGACTAGAGGTGGGTCTCCAGTAGAAGACATGGAACTCACTCCACATGAGTCAGTCGCTGGGACCTACGTCACGGAGGAACAGATCCAAGGCGTGGGAGATCTGCCTGATTATGAGGCATTGTCCGGTGAGTGCACATGCATGTGTGTGTCATCCATGTGCATGGTGTGTGTGTGAGGGCTTCTGTTTGTGAGCCAGGTGAGGGTCTGTGCGCCTGAGTCGTTTGGGTCACCCATGTGCTTCATGCAATACATTCTGGGCAGCAGCATTTGGCCATAGCAGTATCCCATCTGCCAACAGTAGACATCTAGCCCAACAGCATGCCAGTTGCCCTTGAAGTGTCACCTTGCCACAACATTGTTGCTTATTTTTCTATGTTCATTCAGGCAGTTTTTTTGAATTCCACCATTTTTACTAGGCATTTTTCAGTCCTCTAGTCACATGTCTGACATGGCTATGGTTAAGTGGAGTGACTTTGTTACCTGGATATCATTTGTTTAGACATGTCCCTGTGCAATCGGACCATTTTGGACTGGCAGCTCCAGGTGAACAATCAGACCTGTTTGAATTAGAAAAGCTATTACATGAGGGAACTGGACTGAATGAATAAGTGCTGCTCTCCATCTTCACTCAATAGCAATGGTACATGCCATCTGTGTGATGGCATGTGTATTTCACCTGGCAATCACAGGCCAATGTGTGATGCCACTGCCAGGCAGCATGCAGAATATTTGTTCATCTTCCATCTTGGTGTCATCAATGTGTGCCATTTGCCTACCCTTCATACGCAGTGAGGGTGCATGCATGGGAGGGTTTTAGTCATGTGGGACATGTGTCAATCAAGTACTGGTTCTGTTGCTTCTCAGCCCTCATTGTGTGCCATGGTGCTAATGCCTGTTTCCATTTGTTTGCTTTTATGTCTTTGCAGGGGAAGACGCACCTGATACTGCTGGGGTTGTGGAGATGGTGCAGACCCAGGAGGGGTCTGAGGGCCGACCGACCACCAGTGAGGGACGTGGTGTGGTGGTGGGTGAGAACCCACAACTGCTGCAGGTCGTGCTCTCAAGGGGTGTCTCTGGCTGCACCTCCCCCGAGCTGTACTCAGGTGTTGATTCGGATGATGAGACCTACGTGCCGTCGCAGGTGATTGTTCCTGGGAGGGATTCTGTTCTGTCCCACCCACCTGCACCAGGGTCAGAACCTTCAATGGGGATGTCAGTGTTGGCAGCTACGCCTTTGGTGGTTATGGATGCAGGGTCACACTCCGCGACATCTGATCCTGTTCGTGGGCCAGCAGATCAGAGGGGGAATGCAGTCCTGCAGCCTCAGGCAGTGCCGGCACAGCAAGGCGCAGTTCGCCTTGCCCCAGACAGGTGTGGTGTCCGCCGACGTGGTGGCCGTACGCCACCGGGCAATACCGCATGGGAGCAATCCATTTACGGTATGGCAACCCAACAGGCAGCATCATCAGAGATGATGGCTCAGGCCATGGATAGGGTGGCCACTTCCATTGTCCCCCCCGAAAGGCTGATGGAGCGACTACAGCAGGCAACCGACTCCATCTGCCAGTCACACAGGGAGGACATGTTGGCGTCCAACAGGGACAGGCGGGCTGCACTGGCGACTCTGCAGGAAGCCATCTCCATAGAGTCCCAGGGCCACAGGGAAGCCCTGAGGCTGGAACTCCTTCACCTCAGGACGACTCTTGTTGAGCTTGAGGCTTCAACAAACCGAAGGACAGAACAGCAGCTGGAGCGTCTCACCCGTATGCTCTCAGCTGAGATGCAGGCAACTAGGGCGGAGGTCTGGGCATCCCGTGAGTTTTTGCATGGGGACCTCCGCACACTCATCCTCCAGAACGAGACCTACCACACCCGCATGCTTGCAGCCATGGAGGAACAGACTAGGGCCTTGCGTGGGCTGCCTCCCATAGTGCCACCACCTCCGGATGCAGCTGCACAGGGTGATAATAGCGACAGCAGTGATACTCCCACAATAGGGTAGCCATGTGGGCCATGAGCCCATGGAGGTGTTTTTTTTTTCGCAAGATCCACACAGGTGGGTTTTGGTGTGCACCCTGTCCTCAGACCTCCTGGGTGGCCTCCCCAACGCCCCGGGCCCATTAATGGCCATTTATTATTATTTTTTTTTATTTTTTTATTTTTTTGGGACAGTGTGTTGCCTTGTGTGGCTCCCGTGGGCATACACTGCATTGTGGCTGGGCACATGCAGGCTTGTCATGTATTTGGTTCAGATGCTTGGGTTTTTGTCACACACACCCCTCCTGCTTCCCGTTTCCATGGGCTTGCAAAGGGTGTGCCCAAGTGACATTGACGTACATGGTGACATTGGACTCCCACTACATGTGTGGGTAGTCTAGTCAATACTGTGTATACATTCCTAGTGCATATTGCTGTTGTGTTGTACACTGCATGTTGCATTGATGTGTAACTCATCATCCATGTCTACCTCCTAATTTGCAGGTCCTTTCCTCATGTCTACACAAGGCCCTCTACTTTGGAGATGGGGTCCATGTTGGCAGCAGTGCACCGACAACTCTACATGGCGGCAACACTGTACAGTTGGAAGTGGTGGGAGTGCAGGCATTTCCAGGTGGTGAGACTACTGATTCCTTACATTCGTAATGTCATGTTAATGGTAGTTTTGAGGGTCAGTAGCTGATAAGTGTTATTGCTAAATACCTGCTCAAGTGTGTTGTTGGTCCTGCATTACTGTGAGCATTTTAGGTGTAGCGAGTTTCAATTAGGGACACTGTACTTTGTGACACTTGTGTCATGTTGTGGGGATTACTTTGTTTACCTGCACATAGCATGACATGGCAGGGTGTGTCGTGTGGCAGTGCTGGGGATGGGTTGGGTGACATGGCACTGTCCTCATGTTGCATTTTGCAAGTGGGTATTCATTTTAGCTGCATGAATGTGTTTTTTCACGAAACTGCATTGGTGGTGTCTGTGTAGGTAGGGATGCACACATTGTAACACTTCCAGGTGAACAATCTCAGGCTGATATGGTTTTGACGGTTGATTCTCCAGACATTCAGGATCAGTGTCAGGTTGAGTCATCATTGATTGTAAGATGGTATGTGCCAGGGCAGTGTGCACTCCACAGGGGTGTGATTTCTATGTGAAGTAATTAGCCACTAGCTGTGTACGGGCTGCCTCCCCCCGTGCCCTTTCCCCTCCCATGCGCAGCGGGCGTGCATATGGTTGGGGATGTGGGGGCACCACCATGTCCACGGCCAGGCCCCGGCGTGTTGCAACGTTGTGCAGGACACATACTGCCACTATGATCCTGCACACTACTGGGGGAGCGTATAACAGCTGCCCGCCAGAACGGTCAAGGGAGCGAAAGCGTGACTTAAGCACTCCGAATGTGCGCTCCACTATGCCCCGGGTTGCAATGTGGGCTGTGTTATATCTTACCTCGGGTGGCGTGGTGGGGTTCCGAATTGGCGTCATCATGTGGGGGCTGAGAGGGTAGGCACTGTCCCCTGTGGAGGTGGTGATGGGTATCATTGGTGGGGTTGTGACCTTGCTCAGTATCTGACATGCATGCATGTGCAGTGGCATTCATACTCACCAAGCAGCCATGTATCGCCATGCCGCCCAGCTTCTAGGTCCCGGCTTAGGGTAGACATTCGGTAAATGAAGCTGTCGTGGGTGGACCCGGGATAGTTGGCATATACTGAGGTGATGATTCCCTTGGCATTACATACTACCTGCACGTTGATGGAATGCCAGTGCTTGCGGTTCCTATAGATGTGCTCAGATGCCCTGGGGGGACGTAGAGCCACATGGGTGCAGTCGATGGCACCTAGCACTTTGGGGAATCGTGCCACACCGTAAAAATCCAGGGCGGCAGCATGCCTTTCTGCAGGTGTTCTGGGCAGGTATATGTGCCTGCGGACTGATGGGCGTGCAGTGATGATGTTCAAGACCTGGTGTAGGCAGCGTGACTGCGTGGCCTGTGACACCCCATCCACTATGGCACTTGTCCGCTGAAATGATCCAGTGGCTAAGAAGTGCAGTACATCGAGGACCTTCTCCAGGGGGCTGAGTGCTTGGGAGCACAGGGTGGGTGATGTGAGGTCATCCTCCCACTCACTCACCAGGTCCAGTATTATGTGTGGTGGAAACCTGTACCTCCCATACACCTGGTCATCAGGCATCCCGAAAAGGCTTGTTCTGGGTGTGAAAATTCTGGCCCTGACTATCCTCCTCCTCCTTTGGTAGCCCACGGCCACTGCTGCTAGGAACGGTATATTCATCCTGGCGTCTGAGCTTGTTAGTTTTTTGCGTGCAAATGTATGCGTTGCGGGTCGACGTATGCCTGCTTCCTACTGGCGTACGTGTTTCTTTGCGCGTGTTGTAGGCGAGCGTGTGAAACTTCCCGCGAACCCCTGAAATCCAGTACCCAGGCCAATAGCATGTGGAAATTTCTGTGCACCCCGGAATACACGTGCGCTGATGTACTCGCGTGTGTAAGTGCCCGCACACCCCTGAAATACACGTACATAGGCCAATCGCGTGTATGCGCACTTTTGTCCAATTACACGCGATGACACTCTGACGTGCAGTCTTTCCACGTGTGCTCCAGCATCACGTGCTATGAGGGAAACACCCGTGCGGGTCACGTCACAGATGCGCTTACGCGCTGAGGGCCTTTGGTCCAATAGAATTGCGTATGCGTGCTGACGCGCTTACGCACTGAGGGCCTTTGGTCCAATAGAATCGCGTATGCGTGCTGACGCGCTTAGGGCCTTTCCTCGAATTTCACGCTGACGTGCAGGATTTTCACGTGCCAAATCACTCCGTATAAAGCTGGCCACGCGAAAACACACGGAAGACCACGCTCCTGCCCAGAAGGCCGAATTACTGCCCCCCAGTGCCCCGAGCAGCCTCCCACGTGCCATCTGCTGCTGCCTGCCTGCCTGCCGCCACCGTGCCCTGCCATTTGGTGCCTGCACATCAGCCATCTGCAGGGGTCCAGTTGCTGTGTCCACCCCTGCTGGAACAGAAGACTCCCGACTGGGATAACATCGCTCCACAGCCCAGCCCCAGGACCTAGTTGCCCACCGACTCCTGCCTCTGGGGTTGCCATGTCGGGCACTTCAACATCTGGCACCAGTGGCAACCCCAGGCCAGAGGGGCACCAGCTTCACTGCCACCGAAGTTGGTGTCCTGGTGGAGCATGTCCTGGGGCAGTATGATGCCCTCTTTGGATCGTCCCGCGCCAACAAGGAAGGACGGGAGAGGATCTGGGCCGACTGTGGTTGCCATCGACGCGGAGGGGGTGGCAACCCGCGACGTCCAGAAGATCAAGAAGCGCATATGAGTTCCATATCATTGTATGTCTCAAGAGTCCATTGGACATGTATGGAAATGTCCATGGCATGCACCATGCCTGTTACTGTGTGTGTTTTGCCTGGACTGACCCATGTGTTGTGGAGGGACATGATGGAAGTGTTCTTTGACAGTGGTACTCATCTGCTATTGCTTCCTGTCTAGGGGACCATTGTACAGTACACTGATGCTTGTGTTCTATGTCTCCCTCTACGCAGCGGCTAGTGAAGAAGAGGGCGGAGACGGCGCTGTGGAGCAAGGCGGCGGGGATGCCCCCACGGCTGCAGCGTAAGGGGTGGGTGAGCCCACACAGGGGCCTGCTACGGCGGAAGACGGTGAGGAGCCATCCAGGTTGGTGGTTTCCACAGAGGAGGAGGAGGCCGCCACTGAGGCACACATGGGGCCTGGTGGGTGCATCCCTGCTGGTGCAAGTGGTGCAGTCCAGGGGCAGGGGCAGGAGGCAGCACAGGTCACCGTGGAGGGGCCTGTGCATGTCGCTGTCCCTGACCCTGTGAGTGCACCACCATGCACCAGCAGGGATGCCCCGTTCCAGGCCCGTCCACAGGTAGAGGGGATGTCCATGTCACCTGACTCCCCTCCACCTGTGGACGAGGGGACCCGTGGCCGTATGGAGAAGGTCCTGATTGGGGTCGCAATGCGCGCGGGTGCAATTCGTGATGACGTGCGTGCTTCCCGGGAGGAGCACGCACCTCATCACGAAGAGCACCGTGCCGACGTGGCCCAATTGGGATCTTCCATGTTCGGGGGTTTCCTGCATGTGTCGGCCAATCTGGCGGCCCTCTCCTCCTCTGTGGAGGCTATAAGCCGGTCGTTCTCCTTGCCGTCTCCCGGGCCAGATGCCACCAGGGCCCCCTGTGGACCTGCCCTGACCAATGCACCCAACTTGGTGGGGATCCCATCCCTGCCACCGTCGGGAGTCAGAGGTCCAGCAGGGGTGGACACCACAGCAACTGTACCCCAGCAGATGGAGGATGTGCCGGCATCATCAGGCAGGGCACGTGCACAGCGGCGTCGGTGGATTCCATCAGCCTGGATGCCGTCGTGCTGGCATAGGCAGTTGCGTCGGAGGCAGCAGCAGAGTCAACCTGGGAGGCATCATGGCTCGGGGCCTTCAACATCGGAGGGGCAGGCATCGGCAGGAGGACCTAGGACAGGAAGTGTCTTCCGTGTGGCTGCGGTTGGGCCAGCAGATAGGTGCGGAGTGGCGGCAGGAAGAGGCGCAGCTCACGATGGTCAGGGCGGAGAACTCCATGCGGAGGGCCCTGAGGTGGGCCGAGTGCCTCGATGCAATCCGCAGGGGGTTGGAGGAGCAGATGGCGTCGTCCCTGCGGACCCTCGGGGCCATGGAACAGGACCGCCTCCGGGACATAGATGCGGAGTTTGATGATGCCCTGGCCTGGAACACCACGGAGTGAGCCGCTGGACTTGCCCGCCGCCTTTGTATATAGTTCTTTAGTTTTAGGTTTCCTTTGTTTCTTCTTATGATTTGGAGTCGACGGACACTGCTCCACTTTTTGTATATAGTTGCATTTTAGTTAGGGTTTTTTGTAGGTTTACTTTGTTCAGTTGGGCTCATGGACCATTGGATGTTTTGTACATAGTTCTTCATTGGATTGTTTTATTTTTTTATTTTTTTATTTATTCACCATGGAGCAATGGTCTTTGCATTTATTTTTCTCTCTCGGATTGATTTTATTTTTAATGTGACTTTGGACAACATTTTTTTGGATTTGGATTTGTAGTTTTGATTTTTTTGGACGGACATGCAGCTTATCTTTTTTTCATTGCCATTGTAGTTTGTTTCATTTCATTTGCATTCAATTTTTTTTAATACAATTTTGTTTTCATACTTCACTGTGTGGTATCATCTCATTGGTTTCATGCATGTCATGTTGGGTGTTTTCCCATTCAATTGCAACCATTGTGTGTGACCGACATGGGTTCATTTGCCTTATGAACATTGGGGGTGTAACATGTAATTTCCATTTCCATGTGGGTGAATGGGTTACTTGGCAGGGCCTTTTGGCTGTGGAGGCTAACCATAACGCATGATGGGGATTGTGAGGACCTGGGTGCAGGGGAACATGAGTGGGGGCCTGGTGGAGGGTGCCCTGCACTGCTGGGGGGTGGGGGTGGTGGGAGACATGAGTGGGGGCCTGGTGGAGGGTGCCCTGCACTGCTGGGGGGTGGTGGGAGACATGAGTGGGGGCCTGGTGGAGGCGGCCTCTGCACTGCTGGGGGGTGGGGGTGGTAGGGGACATGAGTGGGGGCCTGGTGGGGGTGGTGGGAGACATGAGTGGGGGCCTGGTGGAGGCTTCCCCTGCACTGCTGGGGGGTGGGGGTGATAGGGGACATGGTTGGGAGCCTGGTGGGGGCTGCCCATGGTGGCTGGGGGGGTGGGTGGGAGACATGAGTGGGGGCCTGGTGGGGGCTGGCCATGGTGGCTGGGGGTGGGGGTGATAGGGGACATGAGTGGGAGCCTGGTGGAGGCTGCCCCTGGATGCTGGGGGGTGGGGGTGCAGGGGGACATGAGTGGGGGCCTGGTGGGGGATGCCCATGGTGGCTGGGGGGTGGGGGTGGGTGGGAGACATGAGTGGGGGCCTGGTGGGGGCTGCCCATGGTGGCTGGGGGGTGGGGGTGATAGGGGACATGAGTGGGGGCCTGGTGGAGGCTGCCCATGGTGGCTGGGGGGTGGGGGTGGTGGGAGACATGAGTGGGGGCCTGGTGGAGGCTGCCCCTGCACTGCTGGGGTTTGGGGGGTCCCCTATCACCCCCACCCCCCAGCAGTGCAGGGGCCTGGTGGAGGCTGCCCCTGCACTGCTGGGGGGTGGGGGTGATGGGGGACATGGGTGGGAGCCTGGTGGGGGCTGCCCATGGTGGCTGGGGGGGGATGGGTGGGAGACATGAGTGGGGGCCTGGTGGGGGCTGGCCATGGTGGCTGCGGGGTGGGGGTGCAGGGGGACATGAGTGGGGGCCTGGTGGAGGGTGCCCCTGCACTGCTGAGGGGTGGGGGTGGTGGGAGACATGAGTTGGACATTAGTGGGGGCCTGGTGGGGGCTGGCCATGGTGGCTGGGGGGTGGGGGTGATAGGGGACATGAGTGGGGGCCTGGTGGAGGGTGCCCCACACTGCTGGGGGCGTGGGGGGGATGGGAGACATGAGTGGGGGCCTGGTGGAGGCTGCCCCTGGATGCTGGGGGGTGGGGGTGCAGGGGGACATGTGTGGGGGCCTGGTGGAGGCTGCCCATGGTGGCTGGGGGGTGGGGGTGGTGGGAGACATGAGTGGGGGCCTGGTGGAGGCTGCCCCTGCACTGCTGGGTGGTGGGGGTGATAGGGGGCATGGGTGGGAGCCTGGGGAGGGCTGCCCATGGTGGCTGGGGGGGTGGGTGGGAGACACGAGTGGGGGCCTGGTGGGGGCTGCCCATGGTGGCTGGGGGGTGGGGGTGATAGGGGACATGAGTGGGGGCCTGGTGGAGGCTGCCCATGGTGGCTGGGGGGTGGGGGTGGTGGGAGACATGAGTGGGGGCCTGGTGGAGGCTGCCCCTGCACTGCTGGGGGGTGGGGGTGATAGGGGACATGGGTGGGAGCCTGGTGGAGGGTGCCCCACACTGCTGGGGGGGTGGGGGTGGTGGGAGACATGAGTGGGGGCCTGGTGGAGGGTGCCCCTGGATGCTGAGGGGTGGGGGTGCAGGGGGACATGAGTGGGGGCCTGGTGGAGGGTGCCCCTGCACTGCTGAGGGGTGGGGGTGGTGGGAGACATGAGTTGGACATTAGTAGGGGCCTGGTGGGGGCTGGCCATGGTGGCTGGGGGGTGGGGGTGATAGGGGACATGAGTGGGGGCCTGGTGGAGGGTGCCCCACACTGCTGGGGGTGTGGGGGGGATGGGAGACATGAGTGGGGGCCTGGTGGAGGCTGCCCCTGGATGCTGGGGGGTGGGGGTGCAGGGGGACATGTGTGGGGGCCTGGTGGAGGCTGCCCATGGTGGCTGGGGGGTGGGGGTGGTGGGAGACATGAGTGGGGGCCTGGTGGAGGCTGCCCCTGCACTGCTGGGTGGTGGGGGTGATAGGGGGCATGGGTGGGAGCCTGGTGAGGGCTGCCCATGGTGGCTGGGGGGGGTGGGTGGGAGACACGAGTGGGGGCCTGGTGGGGGCTGCCCATGGTGGCTGGGGGGTGGGGGTGATAGGGGACATGAGTGGGGGCCTGGTGGAGGCTGCCCATGGTGGCTGGGGGGTGGGGGTGGTGGGAGACATGAGTGGGGGCCTGGTGGAGGCTGCCCCTGCACTGCTGGGGGGTGGGGGTGATAGGGGACATGGGTGGGAGCCTGGTGGAGGGTGCCCCACACTGCTGGGGGGGGGGGGTGGTGGGAGACATGAGTGGGGGCCTGGTGGAGGGTGCCCCTGGATGCTGAGGGGTGGGGGTGCAGGGGGACATGAGTTGGGGCCTGGTGGAGGGTGCCCCTGCACTGCTGAGGGGTGGGGGTGGTGGGAGACATGAGTTGGACATTAGTGGGGGCCTGGTGGCGGCTGGCCATGGTGGCTGAGGGGTGGGGGTGATAGGGGACATGAGTAGGGGCCTGGTGGAGGGTGCCCCACACTGCTGGGGGGGTGGGGTGGTGGGAGACATGAGTGGGGGCCTGGTGGAGGCTGCCCCTGGATGCTGGGGCGTGGAGGTGCAGGGGGACATGAGTGGGGGCCTGGTGGGGGATGCCCATGGTGGCTGGGGGGTGGGTGGGAGACATGAGTGGGGGCCTGGTGGGGGCTGCCCATGGTGGCTGGGGGTGGGGGTGATAGGGGACATAAGTGGGGGCCTGGTGGAGGCTGCCCATGGTGGCTGGGGGGTGGGGGTGGTGGGAGACATGAGTGGGGGCCTGGTGGAGGCTGCCCCTGCACTGCTGGGGGTTGGGGGTGATAGGGGACATGGGTGGGAGCCTGGTGGGGGATGCCCATGGTGGCTGGGGGGTGGGGGTGCAGGGGGACATGAGTGGGGGCCTGGTGGAGGGTACCCCTGCACTGCTAAGGGGTGGGGGTTGTGGGAGACATGAGTTGTACATGAGTGGGGGCCTGGTGGAGGGTGCCCTGCACTGCTGGGGGGTGGGGGCGGTGGGAGACATGGGTGGGGGCCTGGTGGGGGCTGCCCATGGTGGCTGGGGGGGGTGGGGGGGGGTGGGAGACATGAGTGGGGGCCTGGTGGGGGCTGCCCATGGTGGCCGGGGGGGTGGGGGTGGTGGGAGACCTGGGTGGGGGCCTGGTGGAGGGTGCCCCACACTGCTGGGGGGGTGGGGGTGGTGGGAGACATGAGTGGGGGCCTGGTGGAGGCTGCCCATGGTGGCTGGGGGGTGGGGGTGATAGGGGACATGAGTGGGGGCCTGGTGGGGGCTGCCCATGGTGGCTGGGGGGGTGGGTGGGAGACATGAGTGGGGGCCTGCCCATGGTGGCTGGTGGGTGGGGGTGGTGGGAGACATGAGTGGGGGCCTGGTGGAGGCTGCCCCTGCACTGCTGGGGGGTGGGGGTGATAGGGGACATGGGTGGGAGCCTGGTGGGGGCTGCCCATGGTGGCTGGGGGGGGTGGGTGGGAGACATGAGTGGGGGCCTGGTGGAGGCTGCCCATGGTGGTTGGGGGGGGTGGGAGACATGAGTGGGGGCCTGCTGGAGGGTGCCCTGCACTGCTGGGGGGTGGGGGTGGTGGGAGACATGAGTGGGGGCCTGGTGGAGGGTGCCCCTGGAGGCTGGGGGGTGGGGGTGCAGGGGGACATGAGTAGGACATGAGTGTGGGCCTGGTGGAGGGTGCCGCACACTGCTGGGGGTGGGGGTGCTGGGTGACATGAGCAGGTGTGCAGGGTAGTCCCCTGTGGTGTCGGCTGCCTGCAGGTGCCGTGGAGGGTGTACAGGGAATACCTGGGAGCACACAGCCAAATCGCGTGTAGAATTTCCCGCGTACCCCTGAAATACACGTACCCAGCCAAATCGCGTGCGGAAATTCCCGCGCACGTACCCGGCCAAATCGCGTGTGCAACTTCCCGCGCACCCCTGAAATCCACGTACCCTGCCAAATCGCGTGTGGGACTTCCCGCGCACCCCTGAGATCCACGTACCCAGCCAAATCGCGTGTGGAAATTCCTGCGCACGTACCCGGCCAAATCGCATGTGGAACTTCCCGCGCACCCCTTTAATCCACGTACCCTGCCAAATCGCGTGTGGAAATTCCCACGCACGTACACGGCCAAATCGCGTGTGGAACTTCCCACGCACCCCTGAAATCCACGTACCCTGCCAAATTGCGTGTGAGACTTCCCGCGCACCCCTGAGCTCCACGTACCCAGCCAAGTCGCGTGTGGAAATTCCCACGCACGTACCCGGCCAAATCGCGTGTGGAAGTTCCCACGCACCCCGCAATACACGTACCCTGCCAAATGCGGGTGAGACTTCCCGTGCACCCCTGAGATCCACGTACCCAGCCAAGTCGCGTGTGGAAATTCCCGCGCACGTACCTGGCCAAATCGCCTGTGGAACTTCCCGCGCACCGCTGAAATCCACGTACCCTGCCAAATCGCGTGTGAAAGTTCCCACGCACCCCGCAATACACGCACACGTTATTTTTCAGTCAGCGGGTGTCCGTGTTTGTGGGTACCCCTTTGCACGTCATTTGTCCTGGAGGGCCACAGTATAGGACATTCATCATAGCTGTATATAGGTGCTATTTGTTGGCACACCTTTTGGCGCACATTTATTACAGGCGCAGAGACGCTACCGCCTGCTTTCTTGTGGCGGTCGTGTTTGTGCCTATGCGCTGGTTTGACTGTGCGCTTTTTTGCCCTATTCGATTCCATGAATACGTGTTGTAGGCGAGCGTGTGGGCGTTCCGCGCACTTGCACCCTGTACTTCCCCCGTGACGCCCACATTTTGGCAAGTTGTTCCCCATTCCGAGTGTTACGCCCCGTGTTCCGCCTACTTTTGTTGTGTGCGCCGCGCTATGTGCTATTTTCGCTGTGGCCTGTGCGCTTTTCGCTGTGACCTGGCACACGCCGTTAGATGGCCTGTGCGCCAACGTGCGCCGCGCACTTTTTTAGCGCACATCCAATGGTTTTCTCGCGCACGCCCTTCCATGAATCGATGTGCGCTGCTTTTCGTGCTATTTTCGCACTTGCACTGCGATTTTCGCTATTCCACTGCAAATCGCACGTTTTTGGCCACTTGCGCCGCGCTAATTATTCCATGAAACGGCCTGTAAGTGTGTAGGTAATGGAGACTGGTCTGGAGTGCCCACTGAAGGCGATGCTGCAAACTACGTGTTGTGATGCGAAATAGTTGTTGAAATCATTAATTACTCTTTCTGAGGTGTCGGGATACAATTCCGGAGAGATGGAAAGGAGTCCAATACATTTGCTGCCCCCACTTGGACTTTTCCGTCTTCTGCATCAGCAGCAATTATTAATAATTCTCAACCTCATGGATGTCATGCTGTCTGCGGTGCTGCCCCCGTCCGTTGCCTTTATTTTCTTGGTCGGAGTGGCCCACTATTTGTGAGAGAGGCTTCTATATTTAAAAGTCTTGCTAGTGGCCTTGAAACACTTGTGTATAGGCATTATACATGCCTTATCGTATCAGTGCTACTCTATCTCGTTAAGCAATAAGCATCGGGTTCACCAATAATACCCATTTTTATTTGTCTACATTTATCTGCCACTTCTTTTTTGCATTGATTCCTCCCATCTGCATGTTACACATGGATGTAGATTAAGCTTGGTAACGCTGAACCACAGTCAAAAAAATAATGTAAAGATTGCAGCGCTGAATTCCATCAGCTTCGTTCTAAACTCTGTAAAAAATCCTAACTGGTGGGTCACAAAAAGAATTACGTCTTCGCATAAAACCTCTCTGAAAATCATCATCGGAGCACTGAAAGTTCTTAACGTTAGATCTTAAATTGATGACAGTAAAAACAGAAAATGCTGCTTACTCTAGTTGTCCATGCAAGCTCGCGCGCCGGCATGTAATATTTTTGAAGCTAACTGCACGCGCTTTTTTCCACTCTCGAGCTCATTAATCCAGGGAGCAGATTCAGAGAAGCTGAAGTATGTCGTCATTTTTGTTTTCCTCCGTTAATGCTGTCGAGGAGCACGCCTGCAAATCTGGGATAATGATTACTGTCGTTATTATTTTACACACGGTGTGATTATGATTAATTCCTGAGAAGTCACCCCCTGACTGCTAGCATGGTTTTACTTCTTGGTGCGTAGTGCATACATTATTCATGATTTGCTTTCTCACGATTGTTACGTAGTGTTATGTGTCATACGCATGCACGCCCGGGAACGAGGCTCACGCATGCGCTGTTTTGAATAAATGCGGAACCGAGATGGCAGTTGCCGCCGGGACCCCATACCAAGCAGATGTGTATGTGCTTTCTTTGGTTGTATGCGTGCGTGCTATGTGGGGCGGCCTGGGGCAGATCTAATACCACAACATTGGTGACGAAGGTACTGCTGTGGATGTAATGGCATGTGAACCTATGGAAGTTGAGGTCAATTCGAGTGATGCCATCGACAGATTTGCTAACATGCGTCACAGGAAGTATCCTCTGAAAAGATGAACCATTATATTCTTTGACATTGCTAGGTTATAACTCAATTTTCCAGTTGGGTCCTTCTTTTCAAGTCACACAGACCTAATCAGTACCACATACAGTGTTTAAAACCATCTGCCGCTGTCCAACACTACCAGCCTCTTCTCATCATGAAGTCAGTAATGAAATATCACTCATCCACTACAACCAGTTTCTGTGTCTTACCTTCAATACACTGCCTGCTATGCTGTTGAGTTTTGTCAGCCTCCTATTGTGTACCAGTGAGCTAAGCAACAACGGACCATTAAATCAGACAATCCCAATTAAGAAAGGCACAACATAGAATTACAGCCAGTCATGTGTGTCCTCAAAATGGTAGCATCTCCCACAATGCTGGCCTCCTACAGATTTTCAGTCTAAGCAACAGCGAGACATCCAATCAGTATTTTCCTGTGAAGCCAGACAGGCACTACTAGTAGCAAAGCCAAACACATCTGCCAACTGCCAGTCTCTTAGTATTTAAGTAGCCTCCATCTGCATCTTCTCGCCAAGTCAGCCAGAAGCTGCAGCACAGCCAGAGTTTTGTGTCATGGAAACATTTGCTATCCCGCCTGGCTCTTCTTGATTTCCAGTCAATGAAGCAATGATGAACCATCTAAGCAGCATCTTCCTTTTGAGCCAATCACCAGCTGCCCCATAGCTAGAGTTCTGTCTTCAAAATGCCACAATGCCAGCACCTTATTCTTGTTTTGTAGTCAACCAAGCAATGATGAGACACACCCAGTCAGTGTCTTCTGTTAAAACCAGCCACGCACCATCAGCGTCACAGCCAGTGTTCTATGACATCAAAACAGCACCTAGCATGCTTGCAGTCTCTTCTCTGCCAAACACCTACAGCTCCACTACCAGAGTCCTGTGTCTTGATCTGTTGCCATTGAACAATCGCAGCCCTTCTCTGTGGTTTCCGGTCACCTAAGCAACAACCTGCCTTCCAGTCAGAACCTTCGCCTTCCATGAGGAAAGGCGTGCACCATTTGGTCCACAGCCCAACTCTTTTGCCATTGAAACAGCAGCACCGGACACGTCCTTCAGGCCATTGTTTTCTCAATCTGGTAAGAAACTACATTTTAAGTCTTATGATCAGAGTGAAGGAAGAACAACTGTTGGGAATAATCCATAAATCTATACAATAGTGCTAGTTGTTGGAAAGTGTACCTGTATGAAGGGGCGCAGGGTGTGGAAGACAATGAACATGTAGAAACAGAACCCAAGCATATAAAGAGTGTTGGTGAGTGTGGGATGATTTTGTTTAATAAAATATGGGGCCAGAAGTCATGAGGCTTTTTGTACTGAAGTTGGCATCAGTCAGTAATGCATTGTATGCCTTTAACACATTTTGAACTATTCTGTTTGCAGCTGATATCACACAAGAACAAGTGTTACACCAGAAGCCTCACGAGAGTACAAGGAAGAAGACGGAGTTGTGATTTCTGTTTTCTGGATGCAAGTATAATACCTACCCATCCTTCAAACGTATGATGGGCATGGCAGGTTTGCACGCAGAGTACTTCCAGTACTCTCCTTTTCAGATTTTGTGTAAGGATGCAGCACTAGAATGGCAATGCAGAAGCACTGCTTAAGTGGAATAACAGGTTTTCAATGTTGGTAATCAGGTTTTGTAACACACTAAACATTTGCAGATCTTGTATGGGAGGATGTGTACCTGAAACAAAAATGTACTTGTTTAAAAGTGTGAGAGTGTGATACTAGTAATGTATAGAAACAAGAACTTGAAATGTTTTGATCCTCTTGAGTTATGCAAGCACTTTGGAGAGATACAGGAAGATGATCAGGTGGCATTGTTTGCCAATGCACTAATCAAACCCATTTTAAACTTAGCTGTAGGTTCTGAAGGAGATGAATATCGGAGACACTTGGCTGTTTTCTGCAGGAAAAATGAAGTCCATGAAACAACTGCACACAGTACAACAACACTGAAGATCACTTGTTGAATCAGAAGAAAATGGGCTAAGAGCCAAAATCATTGAAAACTGTGGATGTCATTGACTAGAAGAATACAGGTTGGGTGATGCAGATTAACTCCCAGAAGAGCCCAAATGAAGCCCCAGAGGAATGCATCCTCATCCCATGCCACTATAACCATCCCTATAAAGATCCCAGCAGGCTTCAAGACATTTCATGTGGCCCCATTCAGGGCATCTTCCCCAGGGCAGTCAGAGTTGGAAGCCCACCTTCTGTTAACAGCACCTGTGTTCTGCCAACTTCCCTGTCTGTGGAACCTGGCCAAGGGGTTAAGTAAAAGGGTATTTTCTCTTCTGTTCCCTTGTGTGTTGCTTCAATAAACCCACACGAACAATGACAACTAAGTTTTGATGAGCCAAAGACATAACTCACAACACTAGAACATTTCAGACAAAAGGGTGCCAGACTATTAGCCCCATCTCTCTCTCTCTCTCTCTCTCCTTACCGAGTTTGTCCCCTTCAGCATTCGCTTCTCACACAGTTTGCTCTTAACTTGCTTGTTCTTTGACTCTAAGTTTGGAAGTCCAAGACTACCAATTCTGGAATCTGTTTTGCCTGTGAAATTATATAAAAGCTGATTCACTTTATGGGTTCTCTTAAGCGCATCCAGAGCCTATCACGCTACTTTTAGTAATGCCTATGTATCTCTCTGAAACTGTCCTCACCTAATTACTCCCTTCTCCTTTGGAGACCTTAGAATGTATCCTCTTAATTTCTGAAATATGATCTACTTTGACTAGATTGGTATGTTCCCAACCTACCACAAACACTGGACATTTTCCTTTAACCCGCCCTACCCTGATTAGAAGGCCAGCTTCTTTTACCTGGAACTGCTTTCCCTCAATGATTCACCCCTTCCTTTTTCCTTTCCTCCACAGACCGTGGTCTGGCGGGGCCACAATATGCCAAATTACAGGCAAGCCTCTGGTCATTGAAACCACTGTGGTGGCGATTTGCTGCACTATAAAAGAATTTTAACACTACTTTTATCTCATATATGAAACATATGCGATATATATGTTGCTCGGATTCACATGTGCTTATATGTGAACCTAGACCCAGAATTTCTGCCGCAAACCTCAATCAAGTAAGGGATTTGGGAAACAGTGTATTTTTGTGCCATAAATGCAGCGCTTTTTGTAGTCTAGGGTGAAAGAAAAGTACTGTCCTGCCTTAGTGTTAATGCCGGTGTCACGAAATAAACCCTCCCCCAGAGACTTTGTTCTGAAATAAAGTCTTCCCGGGAGAATTTATGTATTCATTTCACAGGACACTTATCACTCTTTGGTGGTATGTTTTACAGTACTAATCTAGCACTTTAGGCACGAATTGCACATAATTCCTTTGGCACTATTTATGCTCATAAAGAGAGCACAAAATCTATGATCAGAGAGCAATATAGGCATTATCGCTGACTGGAGCAGGCGTATATATGACTAGGTTTATTCAGCAATCCTAGCTATTCTATACTTACATTATCTCCTCATACAGATTAATTATCTTAGTTTTTGGTAATATTAGTAATTGTATGTCTTTTATAATGCAGCATCATTAGTTTTATGATCTATTGTGTTGTCATTTTTATATCATTGCATGTATTTGATGAATATGTAATTTTGTACTGACCGAGTCTATCCCCTCCTTGTTCGCATATTGAAGTCGAAAGTATTTATACATTTTCTTTACATTACCTTTAGTCCCTGTGAACACGAGCTCCTTGGTGTTTTCATTTCACAGGGGGCATGAAAGTATTCCACCCATGCCCCATCCCCGAGATCCTATGTCAGAATAAAGTCTGCCGGGGAGAATTAATTCTGAAATGAAATCTTTGAATTTGGGGAGAAGGTGGCAAAGAGTCTGTGCAGGGGCGGATATACTTCATACTATCGGCTGGGGCGCCGCTAGTTTAGGGGCTGCATAAACTGTAACGATGAAAGGTTTGTGCCGTCATTCACACCATACACCTGTGCAGGCCCAACATCTTCCCTAACTCACAGTACTATATGAATGGCCCTTTAAAGTGTCGAAACATATCTTTATGCTACGAAGAACATCAAAAGATGTAGCCAAGATGGTGTGCCTGCACAGTTTACACTTCCAGTTTTCATGGACATGTATAGTCCTGTCCTCCAAAGTGTGATGCCGGTGACATGCTTTTGTGAGAGTGAGAAAGCTTGAATGGACTTATACGAACTAACCAAATATTGGTAACGCTAACCCGTGTGTTCTTTCTATAAGCAGATATTTTCTCCCTATTCATATATTTTTATTTTTAACATTACAAGGTTTATTTATTGCAATTTTAATTTAATATAAATAGTGAAACAAATGTGAGCACCTTCGGCAAGGCATTTTGTTGCATCTTCTTGTCGATGAAAACAACACCGGCATTTCAGAGAAGATTGCAAAAAAACTCCTTAATCAAGGCGAGTGATGTTGAGATGAAAAGTCGAGTTCCAGGAGGCCTTAATGATTATTTTGATTTATCATGATTTTAATAAGTTTGGCTCACAGACATAAAAAACAGACTATTGTAGAACAAAAGACTCGGAATAGGATCAACAACAGGCGCAGTGGGTAATCTGCATGAAGTAAAATCATGTCGGGTGAAGAAATACTTTTTAATTTGGACTATTGGGGAGGAAGGATAGCTCAGGGGCAACACGTTTGTTTTGGAAGCAAGTCAACGCAGCACAACACAGGTTTGAATCCCGATCCCGCGCTTAGAAACCACTCTTTGGTATTAAGCGTGTAATAAAAGAACAATTATAATAATCGAGAAGGAGTTTGTTATGCACCACACAGCAGATAGAAATGGTGGTTTCTTAGGAACAGCATTTGCTTGGGAGAGATTGACCACGAGCGGCTAAATTTAAGGGTAAGTGAATCTGATGGTAAATGAAGAAGGTAAGCTCTGTTTTTTTGTAATTTTTTTAAGGAGCTTAAGAGGATTGTGGCAATATCTATGGTTGACATAACAGAAATGTGTTTCTCTTCTAGCTCAGAGGGTCTGTGTATCTGATAAACAGAAACATTTATCGGAACACAGTTGCCTATGGCTAAGAACGAGAACCTTTGACGAAAGCATCACAGTGATCGGCTTAATTTGAGTAAATTACTTTGGTTGCTTTGGATCATGAATTTGATGTGTGAGAATGTCTCTTAAACATAGAAACGAATGCTGGATATTGTTTGTCACGTTTTGGGTATTTGTATCTCTAATTTCTTCATTTATTAATTGACAAGAATGTGTGCATGAATCACATGCAAGCGGGTCCATCTCTTTTGAAATCTGAGGGTCCATTTGCATCTTTATATATTTCCATTATAGATCTCTTCTCGCACCATAAGATCATAAGACATTCTCAAGTGAATCACGCACAGAAGAGAACAACCTGTTAGAGGCGGTCTCGAATGTGGACTGATGTTTATGAGAGAATGATCATGGACACACAACATAAAGCAACCGGGGGCCTTTCTATGAGCGCTGCTGTTTGCAGCTGCCTGGAATTGCTTTATTGGAGAATTGTCTGTAATCCCCAAATACAGTTAATTGCCCTACATGCTGCATAAAAACGATATCATTTATTTAGGGACTTTTGTAAAGTACTACACAAGCTGCTGCTAGCAGCCTCAGTGTGCTTTGCAATGGATAAATCCCAAAGGAGCCGGTGGGTGAAAGGTTAAACCCGAGCAACCCATGGATATATTTATCCGGTGCATCCAGATCCCATAAGACTAGATATGGTGGTATGGTATTTGTAGGGTTAAACCACCCAAGAAGAAAGTGAATATTAGGCCAGCTTTAACCCCCTGTTCGGGATTGGAATTTCATTTTCAAATTCTGAGAATAGCAACATTTGATATGGAGAACACCAAAAACAAGTTGTTTACAAGAAACTTATCATTGTGAAATGTCTGAGTCTACAGCACTGCTATCCTAAATAGAAGCATGAATTGTTGCACTTTCCCCTTTGGAGTTTGTAAAAGTCACACAAAGACAGAGGCAAGTGTGAGATTTATTTTCATTTATTTATCATTTCTGTAACGCCCTAAATCGCCCATGGGCCTCAAAGCGCACATAGAATACATAGAGGACAAAGGACATAAGGAGCAGGAACAGCAGTGAGGAGAGACAGATCTTGGGTTTAATCAGGCATTAATATGAAGAGTAAGATCTCAACACCCTTTTTGAAGGAAGAGAGTGAATTTTCCTGCCTGAGATGGAGGGATAGCGTGTTCAAAGGTGCTGGTGGTTGTACATCAAATGTTGTGCCACCAAATCTCATAAGCTTGAATCTTGGCTGTGTACTTTTTGTGGTATCAAATGAACACAGGGGATGTCTCGACATAAGAGGAGTCAGTCAATCACATAACTATTGCGCCAAGTTCTTGTTACAACATTTATGGGTCAATGATAGAATCTTGTGCATGACCCTGTGTTTAACTGAGAGCCAATGAAGTTCCTGTCTCGCCTCTGTTACAGGATCTTTCTTGAAGGGACCGAAAACTGATCTTATGGCACGATTCTGGACAACTTGCAGGACATTGAGGTTGGCTTTAGAGATTCCTGCCAGAAGACTATTACCATAGTAGAGACTGGAGTTAATCAGAGTTGTGGCCAAAAGAGCCCTGTTTTTTAGTTTTTTAGAGAGATGTATGGACGAATATAGTTGAACAGCTAATGGTGTATACACAGGCTTCTCGAACTTGGGCCACGTGTGGCTTCATGGATAATTCACCATCAAAGATGACACCTAAGGTCTTGACTCACTTGGACACTTTAATAGTGTTGCCAGCAATGGTGAAACTTTCATGTTCAGGGCTGAGTTTTTTTAATCTTATTTCCGGGTGCTATTAGGTTTTCAGTCTTGTTGGCATTTAATGCTAGGGAATTGGTCACCATCCACACTTGCATGGCGTGACATATGGAGTTAACATGTAGGGTATCTCTAGCTTAACAGCCTGACAACTCGATAATGACATGAGTGTCATCAGCGTGATTTGTATACTGGACACCCAGGTCATCAAGGAGTGTAACAAGGGGCATGATGTAAATGTTAAATAAGGTTGGCGAGATACAAGACCCCTGGGGCACTCTGCATGTGATTAGTGTGGGGTTTGAGCTGGCATCTTTTACAGCCACTCTAGCATTTCTAGGCCCTAAGAAGGAAGAGATCCAGGCCAATGCAGACTGCGAGAAATGTACCTGTTCTACCAGTCGGATGACAAGTTGTACATGATCCACCAAGTCAAATGCGGCAGATAGGTCAAGCAACATCAGAAGTGCCGGAGTGCTGCCATCTACCGTGCTGGCAATATTCAATTTAGATCCAGGAGCGCGGTCTCAGGCCTGTGTTTAGACCTGAAACCAGATTGTCTGGGGTTCAGAAGACTGATGCTTTCAAGAAAGCCTTGCAGTTAGACATATGCAACCCGGTCTAAGATCTTCAGTAGGAATGGAACATTAGTAATTGGACGATAGTTTTTAGCTATACTGAGATCCAAAGAGTTCTTTTTGAGGAGGGGGTTAATTCATGCCTCCTTCAATACTGAAGGTGCAGTTGCCTCAGAAAATGATAAATTAACAAGATGTGTTACCCATGTTACTAGCATACTCATACATTCTTTAATCATATTGGATGGACAACTATATCCTAAAAGGCTGTTGGTTTCATATTGGCCACTGTTTTGAGGATATGTTCCTCTGAACATGTTCTAAATTGAAAAGAGATATGCTCAGGTTCATTGTTAAGGATGTGGTCTACGCTGTTCAGGGTATTGCTTGTAATCGGACCTGTGGGCTGATCCTGGTCTTGTTGTACTGCTATAGATTCTAGATGTCCTGAGATTAAGAATATTGAACATTAGTAATTGGATCTACGTGCGTAGATGTGCCATAGACTGTCCATGCTACGCACGTGCTTAGAATGGTATACTTCCACCAACCAACAAGTGATTTAGGGCACCACCTGAGTCTATACAGATGCATTCTGGGATGGTGCCATTAATAACATTGATGTTTTGCCCGCTATGTTGGATTCCTCCCATTGTGTTTATGCTTCTCTAGAACCCAGCCAGTCAAACGCTCATCCAATGTGGTTATTTACCATGGACCGCAAAAGGTTCCCGCCAGAGGAAGGCCTAAGCACTAAATCACTAGGCTTCACTATTGACTGTGGACTTTCTCTCAAACTTTACATGGACGAAAAAGCCCAGGCAGCCTATCTTGCTGGCTTCCTATTTAAGGACTCATTCCATCGTATCCAGATGGAGGAAAGTCTCATCTCTCTGGCACGGCCACATTAACCCTTCACCACCCACTCAAAGCAATACATGACTACTGCAGACAGACTAACCACAAAACAAATCCAATCACTTCTCCCACACCCTGTCAGAGCGACACTTGCTGCCAATACCAGCCCAAATAACCTTTAAACAGCCTGTCTGACATATAAGGCTGTTGCCAGGACTTTAAGTGCCCCAGGGCTAGCCAGGGGTAATCCCTGGCAGTCTCCAAATATTGCCCTTCAGCCAGAGCTCTCTGAACTGACCTCCCTTACAAAATGTCAAATTTGAAATTAGGTACTTTTCAAACAGGAAATGGAAATAAGAGATTTATTTTCTGCCAAACATTGTATTAAAGTATTATCATTACAATGGGCCTCATTACGAGTATGGAGGTAGCCATGCCGCTTTTAGCGGCATGGCTACCCCCTTACCGGGTAGCGGGTCCGGGTTCCAGTAATGGGGAATTACTGGGCAATTCCTACTTTGGAGGGCCCAGTAATTCCCTTTCCTGGAACCCGGACCCGGTACATACCCATTCCCATTTGAGCCCCTATAGGGCTCAATGTGAATGGGGAGGATGCTAACAACGGGCCCGTTAATGATGGGTCCGTTGTTAGCATCCTGGTCTGCTAGCGGGTCCCGCTAAGGATGCCTAGTTTTACCAGACGTCCTTAGCGGGACCCGCGAGCAGACCTTGTAATGAGACAGTAGGGGGTTAACGGCCATTAACCCCCTACCGCCTGGGTCGTAATGAGGCCCAATGTCTTTAATTAGTATATTTTAGGCTGCACAAGACCCATTTTAGGCCCAGCCCAACACATTCGAGCGACTTAAAGCACTGGCTGTGGCAACACAATCATGCCATACATATCTGAATAGCGGGCCATCTCAGGAGACCAACACAATTCCAGAAGCCACCTCATAGTGAGACTAGAAACAAACAAAAAAACTTTTAAGGATACAAACAGGAGACGGGCCTTTTCCTGTTTCGCACCGGCACAGTGGAGCACCTTCCCAACCCATAGGCGCTTTTTAGAAAAGAACTGAAGACCTGGCTATTTCAGAAGGTCTCTAAAAAGCTGGGTGTGCCATGAAATGCCTGTCAGGTGGCTCCACTTCTGGTCACCTGACAGCTAGCCGCGCCCCAACCTTCGCTTGTGTTTACCAAACCAAGTGGTGTTCTGTTGCTTGCTACCAAGGCTGCCGCTATGCAAATACCAAACACATTCACTCTCACAATATCTGCTACTGTTACCCAATTTATTGGTACTCGATGTATTGGCCTCTGAAGGATGAAGGGCTGAGTAGGACTTGCTGGGCTTCCAACATAGGAACTACAGGGTCACATGCTTGAGACGAGCACTTAGCTTGCTGACCTAGCTTCCAATTATAGAAATTAGACTGCCACCATCCTCTACTAAAAGTGGCTTCTTTGGCTGTGGGTGCTTATGGAACAGCACCATCCTGTAGTAAATATGCTTTTGGCTATCTAGGTTAAAGCTAACACACTGTGGGCCTCATTTGCACCATTGTAAAACGGTTTCGTAAATCATGTCTACTGTTTCTCCTGCAATACTGCGACACGGAACCCACAACCCTGTCACAGGGGTTGCTGATGGGCAGGTTAATACAGAGACCCTTTTTCAATGATACCATTTTTTCTCCAGCGCCCTGTGCAGGTGCCACCAGTTCACACAATGTGAAGTGTCCTCGTGACACTTTACATTGAGTGAGCTGGCAGCGCCCTTTTTTCAGTCAATGACCTTCTATTCAAGAATCACCCCATGCCTCTGTCACTCACTAATATAAAGTCACTGTCAGACACTTTACATGACATCGTCATGTAAAGGGCGCGGCCAGCTCACACAATGTAAAGTGTCATAAGCTGGTGGCGGCGGCGCTCTTTTAATTGCGGCGCCCCTGTGTGACCAGACCACTTGATCGCCCCTTGAGCAGCTCGATTTCTTTCATTGTAAGAATTAAGGTGTGCATGCCACGATTAATTTGCTTCTGTGTTTGTGTCCGTGCTGGCTGGAAGTGCGAAGCGAGTGGCTCTGTAGTGTAGCTTTCGCTCAGACAGAGGGGATGAATAAATGTTAGTACCTTAGCACCAGCCAATTGGGGAGCTCCGAAGGCGGGAGGTAAAGGCTGGGAAAAGTAAAAATAAAGGTACGTTATTACTCTAAATAAAAGCGATTGTGTTTAGACGCCCTTCTTCCACGTCCCCACGTTCTGTGCCCCACTTTGTCATTGCACGCGGCTTCCCCCCTAAATGTAGACTTACCATTGGTTGTTGGTTTGTTCTTAGTCTTCAATAAGTCGCAGTGCGATACTGACGCCCCTGGCTCCGGCGCGCGCAGGTGTGAAGGATCTGTCGTATCATGCTGAACAGGTAGCGCTGGCACACATGTCAGTGCAGGGATGCTGGCATCCTTAAATGGAATCCCAAAAATATCAAGTAACAGTCCTCTAGCGCTGTATGTCTGGAAATGGGGGCTGGCTGAGACAAAAGGCAGGGGGCAGTACCGCCCAACGGGAACCAGTGCCTTTAAAGCTGCGAGCTTGGGGGGGGGGCAGGGGAGGGGGAGAAGCACCAAAGCCCGGACGGTGGGCCAGCCTTCACGTGCCTGAGCCTGCCTGGGTGTTCTGTGGCTGCCCCGCCTCCTCCAGTTCCTAGGGACAGAAGCATCCATGGGGTCGCATGGTTGACATGCACGGGCACTGTAGGCTGAGAGGGCGCCCCGCAGCCGGCGCTGCCTCCAAAATAGGACCAGGCAGGGCTGGTGATAGAGCAAGGCGGATGGGTTAAAAATAGGCCGGTGCCTGGGTTCTGCGGCGGCTGGGCAAGCACTCGGCCCGGTGGGAAGGAGGGGGCGCAAGGCTATATTTGGGGAATGCTTCAGAGCAGCAGATAGCACGACACGAGGGACTCAGGTTCCTTATTGCTCAGCGTGAAAAACGTGTACAATTTTTACACAGTCGTTTTACTCCATGCCATATTTTCATTGATTTGTACAAGCATTTACACCAGAAGGCCATAAAAGCAGCTGAAGTCCATTGAAAGAGCTGATGGCCAGGAGTAAAATGGCGGGCGACGAGTGCTCCATTGCACCACAAAGTGCAAAAACAAAGGCGAACGCATTTACACCCCTGCTTTGCACTAAATAATGAAAATGACTAAAAGTGCACAAGGCCGTCCTGTTTGCACGTTAATGCACGTGTAACAGGTTCACGCCATGTAATTAGGCAGGGTTGGCCAACTCTGGGCCACAAGTGCCAGGATCCTGATGGCTTTTCAGGGTATCCCTCATTAATATTCATGAGGAAAAATGTGCATATATTTAGAATCCTTGTATGCAAATCTATCTCATGAATATTAATGAAAGGTTTCCTGAAAACCCGGCTTGGATCCGGCCCTCAAGGGTTGGAGTAGGACAACCCTGAATTAAAGCTTTTAATGAAACGGACCCCTGAGAAAGAAAAGAGGACAATAAAAACAGACTGGTCATTTTGTAGAAAGTGCAAATTGCATGTAGATGACTGCCAAAGTTAGCACTTCCATGCTGCTGGCCCCCCTGCATGCTATTTTCTGCTTTTACAAAGCAGAGCTTAAAAGCAAAGAGTAAAAATAGGCGAAATTACCGTTAGTCTATGTTTTTCTGCTGTGTGTTGTAAAAAAAAAAGAATGTAAAGGCCGCCTGCAGCTTACACTTTACAGACAACATTTACCAGGGATTCCCTTTTACGCCCGAATGAAAATCCCACGTAGGCGTAGAATGATCTGTCCAAGGGTGGTAGGAATAGAGAGCCCTGCTGGAAAAGCCCTGTCTCAACAGCACTTAACGGCACCTGTCGCCTAATCTCCATTCCTTATCCTGGCTGTCTCACCACAACGCCCCAGGTTGAAGTCCTGAACTATGACATCCAAGTACCATGGTCGGGTGTGTCCTGCCATACAACCCACCAGGGCGAGCATACAGGCTCTACACAGTGCCCAGTCAAGAAGGTGTAACCAGATTCCACGTCTCCTGGTTCTGTCAATTAATATTACTATGGCATAATGAATGATTAATAGATTTCACGGATCATGTGTACACACTGAGCTCTATTTTCAGTACTAGGACAGTACCTCTCTTCGCATCCCTTCTTTGAAATGCCCACCAGTTCATTTCCCCTCCCTCAGTATAAAGCCTCACCTGAAAACCTTTCAAAAACCGCCATTAAATTCCCTTGCCGTAATCAAATAATCCACTCGTGTCAACAGCGCCCCCCGCAGGCCATGTCTCTCCCACTTACGAATATTGTAAACACCCCTGAGACACTTTAATTATTATTAGTGTGAGCGCGGACCTATCTTCGGGAAACAATGGAGCGTCTTACAGTTAAAGGGGGAAGAACATGGTGAGGGAAGCAGAGAAACAAGGGAGCGGGGCATTAACGGGGAGGGAGCCGGGCCATAACGGGGATGGGGCAGGGCGGGCAGTTTGGTGGCAAGGGATCCACAAACAATCAGATGAGGAAATAGTGGGGAGCACATCACCCAGTCTCAGGTAGGGTGGGGGAGTGAAGGATGTGACATTTATGTTACCATGCTGAGGGCCAAAAAGGCAGCTCACTATGTTGTCTGACCGCTGCGGAGGTCGGATTGCAGAGGTGTTGCTAGGGGTGGGGCTATAGCCCCATGTCTTTTGGTTGTACCCCGGATAGAATCTCAGGAGCTACAACCAAAAGGCTAGCTAGAACCCAGTCGCAACAGTTCTGACATCAGCGTAGCCCCGGGTCTTTTCCAGACCTAGCAACACCCCTGTCTGATTGTAACCCGATTTTTACAGCTGGGAATCCTGGTAAGTCTTACAAAAGTGAACATTTTCAGAGGGGCAATAACATGCACAGTTTAAAGTAAGATTGTGATGTGTGCTTTATAAAGGGCCAATCCTAGTTGTCTCACCCTTGTGCTCATAAAGTGAAGTAAATTATGACCTCTGTAATTCACTTGGTGTTTCTAAATAAGCGCTGAGCAGAGTGCTGGGTTTAGTATTTTTTGTAGATTTATTGATTTAGTCAAATTAAGTTTGAATGGTAAATCATGTCCTCTGGTTGACAGGTGTTTCGGCACTAAGCCTTTCTCAAAACCAGACATTATTAATCACAATCTAACAAAAAATTAGAAAGAAAAAACAAAAGGATGTGTGTGATAGTCAGACAGGGGATTGGTGAAGGGCAGGAAACAAAAGGTAGTTGGAAAAAGTAAATACAAAATAATGTACCATTCAAACTTAATTTGAAACTAGAGGACATTTAATTTACTATTAGATTTCAAGTTAACCAGCGGACATATTTGATTTACCATTCAAACTTAATTTGACTGAATCAATAAATCTACAAAGAATATTAAACCCAGAGCGCTTATTTGGAAACCAAGTGAATTGCATTTTGTTATATGAAGGTTGGGGTACAACTTCTAGGTATTCCCAGGAGCGACGGGTCAATTTCTCAAATTAATTGAGCTAACAGTGCAGGAACATTCTCCTTTTTACACCAAATCTGGCTGACTGATCTGGCTTAAGGAAATCGGCACCCCTTTCATCATCGGGATAGCCCCTCCAGACTTCCACATTCTCCCACAAAAGGAAAACTGTAGGAGGTGCCTCACCTTCATTCCAGGCCCGGCTCCAGCAGGGCGGCCAGCCCCCCCTTTATGCCACCCCAACCCCCCCCCTAGAAAGGAGGCCTTGCCAGTGGTGTTAACCACCAATGGGACCCACGGAGCCAAGGGGGTTTCAGGCAAGGGGGATTTAGCTATTAGCATTAGCTATTTTAGCCAGAAAGATTGCATTGGACGACAGATGGGGTGCAGGAAGGATGTTAGGGGGGGGACACATTCTATGGATGCGTTTGGTCTTTTGCCCATCCATTGCCATGTTAATCCTTATGCTATTCCCATTAAACTACCTGTTCCTCCCAGCTGAAACATATCCTCTTAGGTACTCTCTGAGCTAGCTCTGTCACAAGCAACATCAAACTTTGTGCAGTATAGAGCTGCTTGTGTTATAGCTAGTCATTATTTTGAGCGTTTTAATTACTTAATTGCCTCTGTAAATAAGATCCTGTTCTAATAATAAAATCTCTTAACAATGCGTGTTTTCAGCCAGTAGATTTAAAAGCGATGTGTCCCCTCACATCTGCTCCTTGCACTGGAACACTGTCTAAAACAATCGCAAAATCAACAGTGTTGGCTTATGTATTGGTATTAGACTGACATGTGCCAGACAATTACATCATATTCTTAGATACTCGCACCATTTTCCAGATGTTCCCATCCTATGGCCAGGTGGTACACTCATGGCAGTGCCTGAAAATGCCTATGCCATGTGTACTCAAAAGCCCAAACTGTTGTTGTTGCCAATGCGTGTTGGTTTCAGTTTGTCTGCCTAAGTTAAAGTGTATATACCCATAAGTGGGTGCCTTGTTGTTATGCCTAGAAAATCAAGCAGCACTTCACTGAATTGTTCTAAAATGGCCCTACCGGATAATTTCCAGGCTAGGATGGCGACTATGGATCAGCTTCAGATGTTCTTGTGCACGCTTAACAGTTGGGTTCTGACCTAAATAGTATGCATCTTTGTCTTGATGCAAGCCTAGTCTGCCCGGCAAGAACATTTCACGTAATTAACTGATAAGCAGTTACTTGATACCATCATACTGTTTAAGTGTTTGCATGCCTACACAATACATCAGGTGTGTTGTGGGTCTTGTTTGGAAAGTGTGATGTAACTGCTGGGTGTTCAGGAAGTGTCAGAAATGAAAGTTATTTACTGTGGGTTCCCACCAGTGACAGAGAGGGGTAGTGGGACTGGAGGAGTGCCCCCCCCGTCCCCATAAACATTTGCCCCTCCGAAGATTGATCACAAACACCTGAAAAATAACACAAGAAAAGAGCATTTTGTAATATGTTGCTGCCACAGTATAAACGATGCACCTCTTTTAAAACAAAAACAAGGGTATTGAAATATTTCCTGCAGGGTACAATCAGAGGTGGATTTAACAGTAAGACAAGGGACACATCCCCATGGTGCCCCCTGCTCTACCTTACTCCTCTCAAAGTCAACCAGGGCTGCATAGGCACTCCCAGGGAGGCCTGAGCTTTTTAACATGTCTCAGCAGCAGATTATTTAAAATAGGATGCGATTCGTGATGGGAAAAGGTAACTGTGGGAAAAGGTAACTGGCACGTTTTTCGTTAAATTATATAAGGTTTTAATAAGCTACGTAAGTGCAATTGTAAGAGTGATTAGAAATCCTGGGGGTACAGAACAAGCTGTGTGAAAAAATAACTGTCTTTATGAGATATTTTGTAAGTTCTCATTAGTTTACATGCTGGAGCTTATCAATATCACAAAATCGTTTTAGAAACGCGTTTTCCACTCCGCGGGACTTGAAAAATGACCCCCTATGAATCTAGCTTTATTTTTATACAGTTTGTTTTTCGAAAATGAATTTAGGTGTGCCTTCCCCATGCATCGACTGTTTAAAAATTAAATGTAGGTGTACTCCCATTCTGTTGGTTTTTCCTGCTAGTTAAAATCATACGTACTCCCTTGCTCTCTGTTCTGTCCCTGTCCCCTGCTCCCTGTTACCCCTCCTCACCTCTTGAGCTCCCACTGTTTCTCCCCATTCCTAGTATGAGTCCTTGAAGTGTGTGCCCTCCTATCAACTCACTCCCTCCCGTGTGCCCAGCTGATCATCCGGGTTAAGTGTAGCACGTGCTGTGCCCCCTCATGGCGCTCTCCATCTCTCCTATCTTCTCCAACTGCTACTCTATTCTCCTACCCTTCACTGCTGTAAGGAACTCATGGTGGCAAGAATAGACAGACACAAGTGATCACAGTTCAAGGGTGTTTATTAAACTCTATGCAAGTTGGAAAAACACCCAATTTAAACCTAAATCTAAGATGGGAGCAATCTTTGACCATCAAATGAAAAATAAGGCAGTCTTTGTGGCGTATTATCAATATAAAGGACCTATACTAAAAAAAACTATTGCCAAATCCTTACAACGAAATATAGAAATAGTGTGGGATAGGGTTTTCAAAAGAAAGAAAGTGTTCACAAATAATATGTCAGGATGTGATTGCCAGGGGTCTCCCTTCCCCACATCTTTAGCACAGGTCAAGGTGGATCTCATGAGCACAGCACACACTCGAGCTTTCCGAGCACGAGCCGACAGTTCAGCACCAGGTATCTGGTTCTTCTATGGTGAAATCTCTTTCAACAAAAGTCTCTTACCTTCGAGGGCCTGATGTATTCAAGAAACAAACAGTTCTGTTTAACGTATACTTTGGATGATGGCTTCACCCCTGGATCCCACTCTTCCTGTCGTAAAATCTTCAACAATCTTATTCAACAAATCAATTAAACAGTTCTTTTTGCCAATTCATTTTGGCTGATAACTTTCCACCCCTGGATCTCCCACTGCCGGGTTGGGACCCAAATGACAACGGGGACAGTTCACTTCTTGCATTCACGAATCTTAATGTCTTTTTGAACAGTTCTTCAGGCTTCGCTTAGGTTCTCTTCTTCCGTGTCTAGCCCCCTCTTCAATATTAGCCTCCCTCTGCTGGGTTCACTCTGGCTTGTATTTCAAGAACAATCTTCTCAGTAAATGTCTCACAATGGCGTTTCAACAATTCACTGTGAACCTCCCTTTCACGGGTTCACCTGAGTCAGTATATAAGTGTTCTTTTGAGGCACGAGGCTCTGCCCCCTCTTGTCAGCGCCCCTCTGCCGGGTTCACTCTGGCCAACCTTTTGAAAACAGTTCACTGTGGACAACCCTCTCACGGGTTCACTCTTGTCAGCATAGTGTTCTGTGGGATTTTAGACTTTGCCCTTTTTCCATCGGCATCCCTCTTTCGGGTTAATTCTTGCCAATTCTTGTCAAAACACTGTTCATGCGCTCATTTCACCAAGCGGGATTGATTTCCCACAGCTTCGCAATCATTTGCCAGTCAAAGACTTTCGACGGTACAGAGAAGTTTACGAGACCCCTGTATGACCACTTTGACCTCTTTTCGCCTCTTCCTAAGGGCTTCTGGATATGGTAGTTTCTACCATCGGGTAATCACCCAGAGTTTCCTGCCAGAACACCCTCCTCTGTTACTAGTTTCCCCCTTCTCCATCAATCATATCTTCAAGCCCATCAAAGTTCAAATTAGCTGTTGGCTACTTTTCGTTCAACACAGTTGGGTCACTTATCGATTCTCCCCTCGACTCACCGGCTGTGATGAACCGCTTGCCTTTCTTGTTCTTCGAGTCAAGGTTGGTACCATGGAGACCCGCTTCTCTCCCCGGCTTGGGTATCAGTGGAGGAGGGTCTCATGTACCGTAGACATCTGCTGGAACACATGCTGGCTGTTTTTCACCGTCTTATAATATTTTCTGCTGCGGTTTCACAGGCCGAGGTCGGGAAGGGCAAAGTTGCTTCTCTCCTTGTCACCCTTTCGGTATGCACCATCTTTCTCCTCCTCTTGAACTACCGTGCTGAATTAGCTCTCACGTCATGTCGTCTGCCTTGCTCGTAGTGTGATTTCGGGCTCCACCTTTTATCCCTGTGGGGAAGGGAAAGGGCCGCCAGGTGTGTTTAATTCTGGTCAATTGCCTGCCTCTGCCTAACCCTGGGTATTGGGACATGTTAGGTAAATGGCTCTGGTGCTAGACTGTTGTCTTTCGTGTTGTGCAAAAGTGTTCATGTCAAAAGGGGGTGGTGGGCAGTGTTTTGGAATATCCTACATGGTAGGATGGGGAAAAGGTGTAAAAATAATGGGGATACCGCGTCTCACCCATCAGTGTTCCCGTTCCACTCCCTAAGGACGCCATATCCAGGTGATCCTCCCTCACTGGTCCACCCCAAGGAACTGCTAATAGCGATGGCCAGGTCCTGGCCACCTCGATGACAGATCCCTGGGGTTTAGTTTGGGAGACACCATCAGGTTTCTCACACTGCTCACCAAGCCTGGCAGGAAGAAACTTAAGAAGGACACAGATCCAGCCTAGGCCTTCCTATCACCGACACCTACGTCAGTGCTTCCGCCAGAGACACTCTCACAGACATCCTCTTTGTCGTTCCTTCCCCAACCTATAGACTCTTCATATTGTTACTCTGCTCTTTCCCTACTCTTCCTCACGCATCAATGGTGGCACCTGCTGGGAGGTCCAGCTTGTCCCCTCCTCGACTTCCAGGGTCATCATTAATGTCTATTGAAATGGTACCATCTTGGTACAAGGGCCTCAACCCAACCTTCTTTTTGATAGGATCCTCCCTCGCCTTATCAACTTTCCACCTTCCTCCTCAGTGGCCACCTTGCCAACTGCACTTACGGCCCCCTGGGCTTCCTTGCCTCCAACTTGCCACACCTCCTTTCTTACTATGGCTCCTTTGACTTCTTCTACTATCATGGCTCCCTTGCCCACACACTCAGCACCAACCTTGTCAGCCTCTCCATCGCTGGTGCCCTTGCCACCCACTGCTGATGATCTGTGGCTCCCCTGCTTTTGGCAGACCCCCCTGCACTGGCTCCCTTGCCTTCTATTACTACCTTCGACCTTGATGTTCTTGCGCTCACCGAGACCTGGTTTAAGGACAGCTCTGTCACAGGTTTTGACACACTTCGCCCTGAAAGCTGCACAATCCTCTCTGAGCCCAGGCTCACCAGGTCAGGAGGGGGAGTTGCCCCGATATATACTGAGTGGATCCCTATTGCTACCATTCTGACTCAGGCCTACTCCTCTTTCGAATGCCTGGTGTGCAGGCTCTCTCTCTCTCTCTCTCTCTCTCCCCTGTCACCTCCCTTACTCTGGCCACCTTCTATTGGCCGCCGGGCCATTCCACCCTCTTCCTCTCGGAATGGGCTGACCTGGTATCCTCTCTCTTGTCCCCCGCCTCTACCGGGGGATCTCAACATCCATCTTGACTCTACTGACTCTTCAGGAGCTTTCCGCAACCTATGCGACTCGTGCTCTCCATTCTACCCTCTGACCCGACACACACTGCGGGCCACACCTTGGATGCACTGATCTTCACAGACATCCCTCTCTCTATTCCTCTCACTACTCCACTCTCATGGACAGATCATTTTCTTCTTTCCTCTCACCTGAAGCTCTCTTCTACTTTAACACTGGCACACCCTGCACTGCCTCCCACCTACAAGGTCATCCGACCCATGAAAAAAGTGTCAGTGGCTGCATATGCCTCCACCCACTCCCCTCTGCCTACTATTTCGGCTGACGCCCACCATGACAAAGCCCTCTCCAACTTTCACCTTTCCATCATAAATGCTCTCGACATCCTTGCCCCTAGGGGCCTCCCAAAAAGTGCAACTTTTGGTACGACTCTGATCTAGCTGACCTTTCAACGCAAGTTAGGGCGGCAGAGCGGAAATGGGTCTCTTCAGGTGCACCCTATGGTAAGCTGGAATGCGCCTTCTGCAAAGGCAACATAGACTCTGCATCCAGCACAAGAAAGGAGTCCATATTCAAGCCTGCATCTCTGCAGCCTCCATCAATACTGCTGAACATTTCAAAGTCTGTAAGGAGCTGGCCAAACCTACTACAGCCTCATCCTCTATTGCACCCACCAAGGCCCTTTGTGGGGCCCTGGCTGCACACTTCACCGCCAAATCACAGGACATCCCTTCCTCTCCCTCCACCACACCCACTAGTACACCAGATTCTTCTAGGCTGTCCCCCTGCTCCCTCCCCGCCTCTCCTCCTCCTTTCCTGTCACACCTGAGAAGGTTTCGAGACAAATCTGGTCTATGAGAGCCTACTCCAAACAGGTGGACCCTTGCCCCTCCAAAACCATCAAGGACAACATTGACTCCCTAGCTCCAGCCTTGGCAGACTTCTGCAACCTCTCCTTTGCCAATGGAGTCTTCCCCCACTCTCTCAAACACTCTTTTGCACCCTCTGCTCAAAACCCCTTCTGCTGACCCTTCAATTTCGGCTATCACCTGGGTTCCATCACCCTTTTCCTGGGCAAACTCCTGGAGAAGCTGGCTATCTCTCAACTTAACCTCTACACTGAATCCGTTGATTGTCTACATGACCATCACTCTGGCTTTAGAGCATCCAGAGGATTAGAAACTGCTCTTCTGAACACCCATGAAGATCTGTTCTCAAACCTGGACTCCAACTCTCCCTCTGTCCTCATTCTCCTTGACCTCTCCTCTGCTTTTGATACAGTGAACCACAACATCTTGATCTCCCGTCTCTGTGATAACTTGGGCATCTCTAATCAGGCCCTGGCATGGCGTGTGTCCTTTCTCTCTGATGTCCCTCCCAGGTGGAATTGGGTCCTTTCTCTTCGCTATTACCCTCTCTACTTGTGGTGTCCCCCAGGGATCTAATCTATCCCCCTGGTTCTTCAATGTCTACATGGCCTCTTTGGCCCACAAAAGCTCTGCTGTCAACTCCAACTTTCAGTGGTATGCGGATGACACACCGTTCTTTCTGGCTACCCTCGGCCTCTTCCTCCTCATTCATTCCTGACTGTCCGCTATTCAGTCCTTGTGTGCTGCTAACAGCCTCTGCCTTAATGCCAGCAAGACGGAGATCATCCTCATTGGGAGCCCCTACCCACCAGTGAGGCAAAAAACCTGGGGGTCATCTTCGACTCTACTCTCTCCTTCTCTTTTCACATCTCAAACATGTACAAAAAGTCCCACTACCAGCTGCACCACCTCAGTGGTATTCTGCCTTTTCTCACCTACCCCCAGAGGCTTGCTGTCTCCAGAGCCCTGGTTCTCTCCAGACTGGACTACTGCAACAGGGTCTCTCTCAACCTTCCTACTTCGACTCTCCGACCTCTTCAACTTATCCAGAACAGAACTGCAAGACTTATCCTTGGCCTCAAGCCCGGGATAACGCATCTCTCCGGTGTTGAAATCTCTCCACTGGCTCTTCGTGGCTGCAAGGATCAAGTTCAAGACCCTCAGCATAGTCCACAAGGCTTTCTGGAGAATGGGCCCTTACTGTCTACAATGCTCTCTTCTCAAATACTCTCCTTTTATAGTCCTTTGTTCGGCCTCCTCGAACTCTCTGCGGGTGTGCCGTTTCTCCAAACAGAGATTTGGGGGGGGGGGTCAGATCCCTATCCTCTGCAGGTGCTTCCCCCTGGAACAGCCTCCCTACATCACTTCGTCTTGAGCCGGACCACTTCAAGTTCCGGAAACACCTCAAGACTTTTCTCTTCGCTTCCTCTTTCTCTCTCCCTCTCCCCTGCAAACTCCCCTCACTCTGCTTGTTTCCCTCCCGCCTTCTCATCCCCCCTGCTCAGTTAGCTGACTGGTCGCCTGTTGCACCTCTGGAACCTCACAGGTCCCAGGCTCTCGTGCCACTCCTGCACTTGCCTCCGGGCCCCTGCACTGTGCCTGGCGCTACTGCAATATGCCCCATGATAGGGGCAACCACTCAACACTTAACCCCGGCCCCTGCTGTACTGGGTGCACTTGCCCCCCTCCACCTCCCTCACACTTCCTGTTCTGCACACTTACTCAACCTTGAATGCTCTAGGCCCATCAAGTCTGTCTGTCCAATCCTCCCTCTTGTCTCCCACGCTAGTTTTGGTCGTGCTTGAAATACTCATGCATAAGCGCATTGGATGACCGAACACCAAGCAATCTGAATTGTTTGCCAGACCAGTACTGTAGTTCATGATCTGCATGTTCCCTTCCCTCTTCCCCACCCCCTCTTTATATTTTCTCCCCTCACCCTTTGTGAAGCACTTCACTAGTAGATATGCCTCTGTGCCTAGTATGCTAGTTATTGTTGTTAAATCATTCGGAATCTTCATAGCCTAAGAATGACAACTGTATTCCCCTGTTCCATTTCCACCTTGAAGCGCTTTGAAGCACTTCACTTGTGTATAAGCACTATACAAATGAACAATTACAATCAATTGGTAAAAGCAGGCTGATTTCAAATCGTTAATTGTGGAAGAGATTTACACTTTTGCAAACACAGTGTAGAAATGACGAGAAAAGGTGATTTATGCCTATGTTTTGCTGTTTACTTTTCCAGTACTTGGTGGAAACAATAGAAATTGCCTGTAGGGGCCCTTTTCAAAAAAGTGCAGACAGGAGTGGTCGCCTCCAGCCTGCTGGGAGTAGCCACTGTGTTCAGGGAGGTATTGATGATAATGCGCCATATGAGAAGAAATCAAGACTGGGGGCCTCATTGCTCAGTCCCTGCAGTGGAGCAGGTGACATCATCATCGATTCTCCCCAGTCAGGCCAAGAAGACATGGTGTGTGGGGGTGGGGGATGGGTGGTGCTAAGGTAAGAATGGGGGTTAGGGTAGCTGATGGAAGATGACTGGGGGGTGACAACTGAAGGAGGAGTGAATAGAATAGAAAGGGGATAGCAAATGGGAAGTGAAGATAGTCTGAAGTGCCAGGAATGAGACAAAGACAGTGGATTCATGGTTTTGTTTAAAGGCTTTTATTATAATAAAAGGGGGTGGGAAATGCCTCTCTGTCCCTACTCTAAGAGGCGTTTCCCTACCTAAAACCAAAACTAAGGGTCTCTTCAAGGTCAGGATGTCTAAAGCAAACTGCCCTGTGTCCAAAGTACTATTCTGGTCCTCAAATCTAAGAAAAAAAACTCTACGGTGAAAAGGAAAAATGTCTTTGGCCTTCAGTAGTGTACACATGTTTAAAAAGAAAATGCACAACTCCAAAAGAGAAATGATCCAGAAGGATAGAGTTCCTTGTTCCAGAGGCTTATTCTCTTCTCCTGGATTTCGCTTCACTTTTCCTTGTGTTTCAAGAATGTCAATTCTTTAAGACTTTGACCAACCACACAAAGCAAATTGGCTGCTAATCCGTATTTTTCTCGGATCCCTTGTGTACTCTCCTGCCAGGTTTCCACTTCGTTTTAAGGTTCTTTTACAGCCTTCTCGACAGTCCTAATGTATCCTGCTGAGGGCTGTTTTAGGTACTTTATAGTATACACTGTTCAACTTGACTATACCTCATATACTTCTCCCGCCAGGGCTTTTCCACTTAAAGTTACTTTAACCTTTTTATTCACCTGGTATACTCTCCTGCTAGGGCTTCTCTTGTCTGCAAGTATTCTTATGACTTGGCTTTGCGTGGTATATTTTCCTGCCAGGGATTTCGCACATAGGTATATTCCTGCACCTTTATTCTGCCTGGTATTCTTTCCTGCCAGGGCTTTTCCCTCTTCTGATTTAAACATGCCTGGTATACTTTCTTATCAGGGCTGTTGTCCTCTGTTTATGTTCTTGCATGTTTTAAGTTGCCTAGTATCTTTTCTGTCAGGACTTTTCTCAGGTGTATATTCTTGTAGCTTATATATCTGTCTGGTACAAAGTCACACATTTGATCATCTCTGTGGTTCCATCTTCTGCCAGGGCTTTCCTTATATATGTATTGTGTACCTTCATAAACTTGACAGCTCCTTGTATCTGTACTGTCCTATCTTGAACTTTCCCATTACACTATCCTGCCGGGCTTTCTCTCATACACGTATTGCACACACTCGCAAACTTGATCGTCTTTTCTGTATATTTCAATTTGCCTCTTTAAAGAAATGTCCCTTTCTCGTTCTTTCTTATGTGCTGTACTTGCATTTTCTTTGGTTTTGGATATGCCCTGATGTCCCCACTTTCCATGGGTGGACTCAACAGCTTTGGGGGGCATACATCGGGTCTCCTGCTGCAAGCTGGTGGCAGCCTACTGGTGTTTTGTCTTTTCTCACCGTGTCTGCCCTCCAGCTCCATACCCTCTCGCGGCTCCCGCTTCTCTTCTCTTCGTCTCTCTGGGTTTCAGTTTGGTGGAGACTGCCTTGTAGTACGAGCGAATGCCCAGAAGCTCTCCGAAGCCTTCTGGCATTCTCTCCACTTACTTTCGCCTGCAATCTACTTTTCCTTCCTTTTTCGAAAAGCGCTTCGATCCATGGCCACCACTCAGTCTCGCAGTTCCTCGGTCAGCACCGAGGGACATAGCGTTCTCCAGCCAGCATCCTTTCTTCAGCTGTTTCGGTTTAAATTTCCCAGCTTTGGGTAGTTTTCTTGTGCTCTAGGCCACCATTGATCCACATTACTCAGTTCCTCTTCCTCGTTACAGTACTTTCACACTTAGAAAAATAAAACTCTGTTTCTGATAACTTGGACCAGGATTCGGTTCTTGGTGATCTTGAAGGGCAAGTCGACCCTTGACGTCTTATGTGGAAAACCTGGGCAGATATTTTCTATGTCTTTCTTGGGTCAGTGAGGGGAGGGATAACAATATGCCATTAGTGCATGGGGAATGACAGGGGTATCCTCATACGGTAATGGGGATCCCATGTCTCATCTGATGATGCCATAACACCCTTCCCCCCAAACCCTGAGGGTCGCCTTCCCCCCCCAATGTGATCCTCCTTCATATAGCCACCCCCATAGTCAGAATCAGGTAGTGGCTCCCATCCCCTGGCCACATGGAGAGGGCCCCCCCAGGGAAGGCAGTGATGACACATCTGATTCATCACAATAGGTAGATTTATATTGCCACACTATTTGTTCTGCTCTTTTGCTATGTACTGTTTTAAAGCTCAATTATAGCATTATGTTGAAAAAGGTACACATCTTTTGATCTTGGGGCGCATGGATTGATTGGGATTTATCTCTCAGACCCTGATAAGGGTTCTGCAGTATAAAGGTTTAATGTGTCATGCTTTGGCAATAGTTTTGCTTATTGAGATGGGGAAGCGGATGGAAGATGAAGTAAGTAGCGAAAGGAACGTCAACATAGCTAGGGAGCTCATGGAAGAATAGAGCAGAAGACTGTGGAAGGGGTACTGGAGAGCCTACGATTTTGGAAGCATGAGCAGATGGAGGGCGAGAGCAGATTTCCTACTTGAACAAATTGAGTGAACCTGGTCAAATCACTTTATATCAGCAAAACCTGGCAAGGCGAACAGGCTGTTTCCAGCCAGAGTCATACCCCTAAACACACAGCTCCAATAGTAGAAAAAAGACAATTTAAAAACATGTAACATTAGTTGCACTCGAGACAGCCATTAATTGCTCCCGCCGTAAGTTCCACACCCAGGCCCTACCCCCTACACAGGAATCCCTTTGCCTTAAATCTGCCATGGGGTGCAATCCTAACAAGCCTCTTTAACAGACATTCAAGTGGTCTTGCAGCTCAATGTGCCACCCCCGGTCCTAAATACCTTGGTTTGAATCCAGGCATTTGCACCTTTTAAAGCAGTCCAACAATCAAAACCAATTAAAGGGTGCAAACGGGATTTTCCCAGATCTGGGCAGACATTTTATGCTGGATCATGTATCTGAGAAATCAGACTTAATGGCAGAACTTTTTTAGGGTACTCCTACACCCCCCACCCAATGGAAGTTTGGCCCCTTGATACCAAACCTGGCCCTCCCAGAGAAATATTCCTGGAGCCGGGCCTGTTTCATCCACAGCACCAAACTTTCCCCAATCGTCATAACCAGCTTGGTCCCGCTCTACTGAAAGCATGCTATTCCAGTGTAGCTTCTTCAGCTCCCTTACCATCCACACTCATTGTTATTGTTTAGCACCCTCCAGCGTTGCCTTTGGTGCCTAAAACAAACACAGAGATTGGGTCAGACCACTTAAGGAATATCCTTAGTCAACAGCGCTGCAGGAGGCAAACTCAAAACAAGCAGGGAGACATCTGTACAGAAAACAGCCCCCTCACAATTCTACCGGCATTTATTTCCTCATTATCATATAAGATTCAATCAAAAGTGAGTGGAAGTTTCTATGATCTCATCAAAGTGAAAGTAAAATATGATTTAGTGAGTTTTGTGTGATCCATTCAAACCTAGGCACCCATGGTCGAATAAATATTTAGGGGTAGATAAAACTGGCAGCTGTGCAAGTGTAGTAGCATAATTGGATTTGAAGCCCATCCTTGCAAACTAGCAGAGATAAAAAGGCATTATCAGTATACATCCTCTTCATGGTTCACAGCATGTAATCATTTCACAATTCTAATTGTGCTAACGTGGCAGCATATCATCATTAATTGGATATATTTTTCTGTCTCGCATTTTAAAATACTTCAGTTCAAAATGGTTTCCAACTCAATCGGGCCTTGCACTTATGTCCAGTTCCTAGGTGTTCACACTACATTATACTTCAAATTCAGTTTTTTCCGGCATCTTGAACGCCACCACTGGACTGGTGCTCATCTACTAGTCTCTTACCCTACACTCGTCATCATTGACAGCATCAAAATCTTGGTTGATCATTGCGACTTGACAGTCACCAAAACCCTTCTTCCAAAACGTTTACAATATATCCCAAAAATAACTTTTTGGGTATTTCTCAATTGGTCAAATCCTTGGCCAGCTCTTCACCAGCAATGACAATCTTATCTCCTGCACCATACCTATACAGATAACTGGGGTCTTACCACTACAACATCTCGATTGTGCTGTAATTCTATTCAGTTCATACGTCATTAGGGGTATGATTTCTCTTGTTGAGTGGTAGGGTGGAAAAGGCTCTTCTGCCATGATGAAGCCTCCCACGACATGACAGGTACAGGTCTGTGCTCTCCCACTGATTGGAGTCTTCTTTCAGGTGGAAAGTTCTTTAACTAGGCTGCCAAATATGTCAGTCCTGTGAAGAAGCGAAGAAATGGATATGCTTGGCTGAACGATGAGAAAAGGTTGCAATAGTGGGGAATGACTGGATGCAATACACATTCTATCTATTCCCCATTGGTTATCATCGCGAACCGCATTTCTAGAGATTTCCCACTAACACCCACACCGTACAGCATACTTAGTTACTTCCCAGTAATACCCCCAACGTAGTCTCCCGCTTCATCCTGTGCACCAAGACTTGAACAAGCCATAGCAATTATCCTTTAGAAACCGAAGCTCACCATGTAGTCTCTCCCTCGTGACTCCCCAACAATTACCCAGGCTTATCCTGTATCTCATCCTTTGCATTCTCAGCTTGACCAAAAACAGGGAGCTTTAGACTGTATGATCATGTATGAATACATTACAAAGCTGATATTGTTGATGACTGTGCATGTGGTAGAGACTTTATCTTTGTAGAGTAATTAGGGTAAACATTGCATACTGTCCTACTATACACTCTCAGGGGAGTTTCATTATTTGGGACTCATGCACAGGTCTGGTCACCTATTTTGCTACCATTTATTCGGGCCAAAATTCACAGGTCTTGTAACAATTTTTCTTCTTTTTCTTCTCACAATTTGGGAATAAGTCTAAGCTTTGTGGTCTGGAAAAATGCTCAGCCCACCCCCCAGCCCCCATCATGCCCCCGCCAGAGCACTGTTGGTCTTAATTGGTGGCTGCACAGTCTCCTGGTGGCACCCAGAAACACTTTTCTAGAATGAATGACCCTGAAGAAATGAGACTAAACTAAGCAATAGACAGTAAAAACAATCATTACATATTAAATAGTTCCATGGGTGGGTGATCACAGCAGAAGCGCCCAACGAAATAGTATTTGGGATATTCGCATGCTTGCCATCAATAACCCAGGGTATGGACGAGCACTACTGCAGAGGTACCGTTCACCCATATTTGGATAAATTTCCCTCAAATACGGAAAGGCAGCAGTTTCTAAAATTCAGATTAAACCTCTTCCACACAAGAGAAGTCCTAGGGAGAAGAAACAAAAAAAGAGGAAAAATCTTGTCTGCTGTGTCGAGGCTGTGGGCAGGAGTTTGAAACCTTACAGCATCTGGTGATGAACTGCGTTACCTTATCTAAGCCTAGAGAGAAATGGTTGGGGTTGCACCTTTTAAACCTAAGTACTTTAACCTTGCAGGAGAGGTGGTCAATTTTGAGAAGGGGAGAAAAAGTATCTATGACTTTGGCTTTGTTGCATTTCGTGAGAGAAATCTTTACAATTCTGGATATTTAGCTATTTTTCTTTAATTACACTGTTTTTCTCCCATATATATATATATATATATATATATATATATATATATATATATATATATATATATGGGATACATTACTCACCGTAATCGTATTTCTGATGCTTGTATCTGCTTAGATTCACATGCTGTGCATAGGCCGACATCTAGTGGAAGCTGCGGAGTATTACAGTTTGTTTTTCGAAAATCGAAAAAGGGCGTCGACACAGGGCGTGCCAGTAATACTATCCCTAGTGTGACGTCCACTGTACCCATGATCCCTCACGCGTCTAGGATCCCCAGATTGTGTTTTTCCTGACATGAGGTAGCATGAGGAGTAGCGTGAGTACAGATAGTCCAAGCAGATAGACAGAAAGGTAAGACTACAAGCAACCATGCGCCTTCTCTCGGAGGGGAGGAAGGGTGGGTCGCATGTGAATCTAAGCAGATACAAGCATCAGAAATACGATTACGGTGAGTAATGTATCCCTTCTGAGGCTTGTGGAATCTGCTTAGATCACATGCTGTGCATAGATTAGCGAGCAGTACCAGAAGAAGGAGGTGGGATGTGAGAAGGGTCATGAGCAAACAGGTGTCTTAGAACCGCTTGTCCCACTTGTGTATCTGTCTTGGAATGAGTGTCAATGCAGTAATGCTGAGTAAAAGTGTGAATAGAGCTCCAAGTAGCTGCTTTGCAAATGGTGTCGAGGGGAACATTTGCAATGAAAGCCAGAGTGGCCCCAATGCCTCTAGTAGAGTGGGCCCTTGGTGTAAACGGCAGAGTCTTTTTAGAAAGAGAGTAACACAGCTGTATACAGTTGATAATCCACTTAGAGATAGCGCCCTTAGAGACGCGATCCCCCTCTCTGCCTGTAGCTACGGAGACAAACAGTTGATCTGTTTTCCTTAGCGGTCTGGTTTTATTTACATAGTATAAGACCGCCCTACGCACATCTAGGGTGTGTAGTTTCACCTCAGCCGAGCTTTGTGGGTTTTGGAAGAAAGCCGGAAGCTCGATGGACTGGTTTACATGGAACTTGGATATGAATTTTGGTGAGAACCTAGGGTGTGTGCGTAAAACCAGTTTGTCCTTGTGGATAGTAAAGAAAGGATCTTGCACTGACAGAGCCTGAATTTCACTGACCCTTCTTATGGAGGTAATGGCTACTAAGAAGGCCGTTTTATAAGTCAGGTGTTTGAGACTACTTTTATGCATGGGTTCGAAGGGGGGCCCCATGAGCTTAGCTAGCACCACGTTGAGGTCCCATCCTGGTGGTGGGTTCGAAATAGGAGGGTGAAGTCTCTTTACTCCTTCCATGAAGGCTTTAACCAATGGTACTTTCCACCACGAGACCCTGTTATGGGATGTGGTGTAAGCCGAGAGGGCTGCCAGGTGTACTTTCAGAGAGTTAAAAACCAACCCTGCATCCAGCAGGTGGAGCATGTATGTTACAACGTTGGAAGGAGTGCAATCAACCGGGTTGATTTGTTTATTCTGGCACCAGATAACGAATCTTTTCCACTTGTCAAAGTAACAGTGTCTTGTATTTGGTTTCCTGGACTCTTTTAGAATGTCCATACACCTCTGTGGTAATTTGAGATGTCCAAACTCTATGACTTCAGGAGCCATGCTGCTAGGTTCATAGAGTTGGGTTCCTGATGCAGTGTTTGACCTTGTTGCTGGGACAGAAGGTTGTACCAGGCTGGGAGTCTGATGGGCTCGCACACCGCCATCCTGCGTAGGTGTGGAAACCATGGTTGTCTCGCCCACATGGGAGCAACTAGGATGAGCGTCATTGATTCCTTGTTCATCTTGTACACCACCTTCCTGATGAGAGGAGTTGGTGGAAAAGCGTACGCAAACATCCCTGACCAGTTCATCCACAGGGCATTCCCCTGGGAGTCCGTTTGGGGGAACCTGGATGCAAATCCTGGGCATTGTTTGTTTTCGCTTGTGGCGAATAGGTCTATAGTGGGGAAACCCCACTGAGAGAAGAGATCTTCTACTACGTCTCTGTGAAGGACCCATTCGTGTTCTTCTGGGAGGGGGTCTCTGCTTAGAGCATCCGCTAGGGAATTGAGCTCCCCTGGAACATGTTGCGATGACAGGAAGATGTTCCGTCTGAGTGCCCATATCCATATTTTCTGGGCAAGCTTGGACAGATTTGGCGAACGAGTCCCTCCTTGCTTGTTCAGATAGAACAAGGCTGTCGTGCTGTCCGTCCTGATCTGCACCGACAAGTTCAGTAGATGGGGCTCGAACGCCTGCAGCGCTCGGAATACTGCCAGAAGCTCTAGCAGATTGATGTGGTTCTTGGCTACTGAGTGAGACCAGAGACCCTGAGCTGTGTGGTGGAGATGGTGAGCTCCCCACCCAGTCAGGCATGCATCTGTAGTAACCACTGCCTGTACTTCGGGATCGTAAAAGGGTTTCCCCTTTGCGATATTCTCTCTTGTCCACCAGTGTAGGCTCTGTACGAGTGTTGGCGAAACGACCACTAGATCGTCCCACTGACCACTTGCCTGAGACCACTGTTTCGCCAACCATTCCTGCATGGGACGCATGCGCAGACGCGCGTGGGGGACCAGGTAAATGCATGACGCCATCATGCCCAGTAACCGCATAGCTTTGCGTACTGTTATCTGTTGACCTGACTGATAATGCGGAATTTGCAGAAGTATATTCCGAATTCTTTCTTCCGAAGGGAAGGTCAATTCTCTCTGAGTATCTAGGATAGCTCCTAGAAACTGTTTTGAGGTGCTTGGCACCAGACTTGACTTCTTCTCGTTGATAGAGAAGCCTAATTCGTGGAGGAGGTCGATAGTCCTCTGAATGTTTGATCTGCAGATTCCTGGGGTTTCCCCCGTTATGAGCCAGTCGTCTAGATAAGGGTACACTGGGATTGCCTCCCTGCGTAGGTGTGCAGCTGCCACCGCCAGTACCTTGGTGAATACCCTTGGTGCTGAAACTATCCCGAAGGGCAGTACCTTGAATTGGTAGTGGCGACTGTCCACCTTGAAGCGCAAGTATTTTCTGTGCGCCGGGAGCATAGAAATATGAAAATAGGCATCTTTCATATCCAAGGTTGCCATGTAATCCCCCTTTTTTAGGAGTGGGATTACCTCTTGTAGCGTGGTCATACGGAATTTTTGGGGCTTGACATACTTGTTGGCAGGCCGTAAGTCCAATACTGGGCGCATTGTTAAATCTTTCTTTGGCACAAGGAAGTAAGTTGAATAGATACCCTTGTTTACCTGGTGTCCTGGGACGAGTTCTATCGCGTCCTTTAGGAGCAGATTGTAGATTTCCTCGAGGAGGATCTTTTGATGTTCTAAAGAGTGGACTTTTTGTCTTGGAGGGTGGTTTCGGGGACGTTGCAGTAGTTCTATACAGTACCCCTTGGATACCGTCGACAGCACCCATCTGTCGGATGTTATCCCTTCCCATGCCTGGGTGAAGCTGGATATTCGTCCCCCTACTGGGGTTGCATGGGAAGGGACCCTGAAATGAGCGTCACTGCTTTGGTGGAGGCGTGCCGCCTCCTTTACTGGGGCTGCCTCTGCCTCTACCACGTCCTCTTCTACTAGCCCTACCATACCCCTGGGTAGACTGTTGTGAGTTGGTGTTCCACTGTGTACCCTGGGTGTGGGAATAGCTATTTCCTCTATTGGAATTTTGGCCGCGGGGGCGACGAAAATTGCCGTTCCCTCTTTGGTTAGGTGGTTTTGTAGTTAACTGGCCAAGGGATTTGAGGGTGTCGAATTCCTCCTTAGCGTTTTTTAGTGCGTCCTCGACTGCCTTTCCAAACAGGAGATCACTTTCCACTGGTTTGTCTAAGAGTGCAGCTTGTGTTTCTGCTCTGAATCCCGACTGCCTCAACCAAGCATGTCTTTTGATGACAGTCCCCTCTGCTATAATTCTACCCGCATTGTCTGCGGCGTCTAAAGTTGCTTTTAAAATGCAGCCTGAGACGTTTCTTCCTTCTGCACAAATGCGAGATAGCTGGCTCTTAAGGGGTTCGGGAGCGGAATCTATTAGTGCTGCCACTTCTTCCCACTGATGGCAGTTGTAGCTGGCCAACAGTGTGGTGGAATTCGCGATTCTGGTTTGGTAGGCTGCCGTGGAAGCTACTTTTCTACCAAAACCATAGAGTTTCTTACTTTCTTTGTCGGGGGAGCCTCCGAGGAAGATAATGGGGTTCCAGCTCTCTTGCGGGTGTTAGTTACGACTAGAGAGTCTGGCTTAAGTTGGCCTCTAATATATAGAGGGTCCGACTGGGCTGCTTTAAACAGCTTCTCTACTCTCGGGTTTACAGGTCTTGTCAGGTTTGGGTTGACAAGGGATGGTGCTATTCTGCGTTGAATAGATTTCAGGATGGGAATGGTCTGGGCTACTGTCTTCCTTTCCCCTATTAGTTCCTCCGCGAAGTCCCTCTCTTCTTGGACACCTTGTGTGTCTATGTGGAAGTGGTTAGCTGCCCGAGAGAGCAGTTCATTCAGGAGGGGCTGATTATCTATTGGGGAATCAGACACTGGGGCTTCCCTTTCGACTGGTGAGTCCATTCTGAAAATATCTGGGCTATTTTCTGGCTCATCCTCGTCTTCGTCCTCCCCGTAATAATCTGACACTGCGAGATCTTCTGGTGTCTCAAAATCCTGGCCCTCTATAAGGGAAGAGTCTCCTTGGCCTGTAGGGAAAAGGCAAGAATAGGGTTGGACCTCGAAGGGGTCTGAAGCCTTTACTGGTGTCTCGACCCGGGGCCTTTTATTTGAAGGGATAGGGTCCCTTGAACCTGAGGGAGAAGATTCCTGAGGGTTTAAAGCTAGTAGTTGGTCAGGGTGTCTTTCGAAGAAATTTGCTAAGGAGGACATCCTTGACATTACTCTGTCAATGTCCTCGCATGACCAGAGTTTTGAGCTTGGGGTGACCTTGCTGGAACTCTCTATGGACTGTCCCTGAGAAGACTTGGACGGGGAAGTCAGTTCTATAGTTGTGGGGGATTGCAAGGGTTGTTTCCTTTGTTGCTTACCCCCTTCCCCGTGGGTGGAAGTGTGTTTACCCTTTCCCTTATCTTTCGACGCCTGGCGTCGAGGATCGGAGGTGGAATCCCTGTGTTTCGAACTAGGCTTCGAAACTGGGCCCTCCAAGAGATGGAAGCCGTGTTCGTCTCCGGACGAGTGATCTTCCGTGATGTTAATGGGCGAGGCACTATGTGCAAGTGTGGAGGCTTGCCTGACGTCGTGCGGCGACCTCGACCGGGACCGCCCAGAGGACGTCCTTTCGGACCGCTCCTTCTGTGCCTCTTTCCGAGGTTTCGACGACGTCGAATCTCGGGTGGGTTTTTTGTGTTTAGCGTGTGTATGTGTAACGCTCTTGTCGCCGGGGGACTTCCCCATAGTCGCCGGGACGGACGACCTTCCGAGGCCGGGGACGTGCGTTAGGCTGTCTTTCGACGCCTTGGTGCCCTCGCCGTCCGAAAGTCCGGCGTCGCTGCCGTCGCTGAAGGTACCCTCCGCCTCCATAGCTGCTAGCTTGGCGTGGTGGGCCCAACGCTTGGTGGAGCGGTCCTTAAGAGTTTTTGTCTTAAACCTGCTACAGGCCCTGCAACCCGCCTCGGGGTGGTCTCTGGGCAGGCAAAGGTTGCACGTAGGGTGCTTATCTACCCAAGGGTATTTCTTATTACACTTGGGGCAAAACTGAAAGGGCGTACCCTCCATACGCGCCTGTGGGCAGCGGGCAAGTGTGTGTAGGTAAGAAGGTGTCTATAACCGAGTGTGGAAGTGTACCACCCCCCACTCTCCCTACTTGTAGGGCCGAGGCCAGCGGCCCAGGCCCGAGCCGAGGCGGAAGCCTCAAGGCCCAATCCGTCGGGTTTCGACGTTGATCTCCTCCCCGGTTCGGCGTCGAGATGCTGGTCGACGTAAGGGTGACAAAATGGGGCAAATAGAATTAGTTTTAAGTGTAAATATGGCAAAGCCAGGGAACTCCGATGAAGTGCTTCCGACCAGAATGGCGGAAAAAAACAATCTGGGGATCCTAGACGCGTGAGGGATCATGGGTACAGTGGACGTCACACTAGGGATAGTATTACTGGCACGCCCTGTGTCGACGCCCTTTTTCGATTTTCGAAAAACAAACTGTAATACTCCGCAGCTTCCACTAGATGTCGGCCTATGCACAGCATGTGATCTAAGCAGATTCCACAAGCCTCAGAAATATATATATATATATATATATATATATATATATATATATATATATATAAATATAATCGATGAAACTGCGTTTTTTTTTAATTTCTTGTTTTCACTTTCATTATGCATTTAAAGTTTCCTTTGGTAACTAATTGATGCAATAAAATAAAAAAATATTCGCATGCTACTTTTAAATGTTGACCAGACCTTGCCCCTTCCGACGTGATTGATGCCCAGCATTTCAACCTGACGCATGGCTTTATGTGGGCCAGGGCAGAGCTGGCTGTGTCCAAAAAGTGCTTCCGAGTCAAGACTTTGACGGGCCTACTCCCATTAGCCCTACCTTTCAATCCAAACTTTGTAGGTTGGCACCGACCCCTGCAGGCAGCCCTTCTCCAGAGAGCCATAACAGCTGTACCTTGTTATTTAGTATTATGGGACGTCAACAAGGTACTGAAACTGCTCTAGTCACGACCCAACAACGAGACCCTTTTCCAGAATGTCTCATCTCGTAAACTGGCCATGTTATTCTGTCTAATCTCTTGCTACACAGTGTCGTGTGTCCGAGCATTAGATCTCACAGGGCACGTATCGCCACTTTATGTCCTTTCCCACATCCCCCAGCACACCAAGTGCAATTTCAGATCAATCCTCGAGCATTTCTGGGCCTGCCTAAACTTTGCATAGCACAGTCCTTGAAGGCGTACAAGAAGGCAGTGACATCAGGTTTGAAGGAGTATGGGCACTACTACTCATAGTGGCCAGGAAGCCCTTGGGTTGGTATCTTCCCCTATGTCGGTGCAATGGGTGTGCTAGGTGTTGTGTAAGGCAAGTATTGATACATCCACCTTTGGGGCCCATTCTATTAGAGGTGCCATGCCCCCAAAGACATTTCATGTGGGAGCTGTGGATTGGTTGGGGGGTTCCGTTTTCAAGAGTTTTTATCTGAAACCCTCAGGCCATCACTCTTCGTTAGGGGTAAGCTTTGAGCAAGCACAACGCTCATGTTCAGCCTTGATAGAATAAATATTTTCGAAGTTTCACTAAAGGAATGTCTAGATTATGTGAAAGCCACAGAGGCAAGCACTGCCTGACTCTAGCGTAATATTTAGGAGGTTGCAAGGCACAGAGATGCGCAATAAAGTGTTGCATGAATTCTGTGGATAACAATTTGTTGCCTTTAGCAAGAGTTTGGTAACAGGCAGAGGCGCCACCAAGCGTTGGCCACGGGTGGGGGTGGGCACGGCCACCCTTGTAATAATTCTGCCCCCACCCACCGGCCGGCCTGCCTGCCTCTTAGAGTCAATGAATGCAACTTTGTGTGTCACCCCAGTGACCTTATCAGGCCACGCCTATGAAAAATGTCTGCGGGCGCGACTGGGACCAGGTAGTGGGGTTGACTACTCCAACCGAGGGGTGCTAGACTTTGAATCTTACATGTTTGGCCTTACACCTCCCTCCCTTGCTGGTACTTAACATTTAGGGCCTCATTACAAGTCAGGCGGAATGGGTTAACGGGGTCCGCTAATGGATGCGGACCCGTTATTCCCATTCCGCCTGATTATGAGGTCCCCGCACGGGACCCAGTAAGGACGCCTGGTGAAACCAGGCATCGTTAACTGGTCCCGCGAGGGGACCAGGGAGCTAACAACGGGCCGGTTGTAATCGACCCGTTGTTAGCTCCCTGCACCCATTCCCATTGAGCCCTATGGGGGCTCGAATGGGAATGGGGAAGGTCCAGGCCCGGGTTCCCTGAGGGAGGAATTACCGGGCACTCCAAACTCGGAATGGCCCGGTAATTCCCCATTCAGGGAACCCGGACCCAGTTTTGGAGGCAGCCATGCCACCAATAGCGGCATGGCTAGCGCCAAACCCGTAATGCGGCCCTTAATCTCTTTGCAAGTGCATTGGCAAAGTTGACATGAATCACGAATTGCGCGGCAGGCACAGATCATGAGGTGTTGTGGTTCCCAGTGAACAGGCAGGGCATGTTTGGAGTGCAGTCTGGTAATTGCCAGTACCTGTGGGGACTCTTAGGAAGGTGTCGAGCAAAGGTAAGAGGCGCTGTTCCGATAAGTTATGGACAGAGAGGGCCCGATTGGCTTCAGGTATGTTTCTTTATGGCAATAGACTTCTTTTCTCCTTAGTCGGCTGGGATGTGTAGTCCTGGTGGTGTGTCATCTTAACACTTGCTGCTTGTGTAACAATCCAGACTTTCCTTTACTAGATCCTCGAAAATCATTATTGTCTGTGTGTGTTTAGAAGACACAAGGCGGTGCTCTTCCCTGTTATGGGGTAGGGTAAGCTCACCCGTGCCTGCAGGTGCAAAGCTACCAGAGCTATAACCCATGACTGCATTAGGTGCCATTGCTATCCCAAGAGGGTTTAAGCTGTTGGTCTATCTTGAACATGAGGTAACAGCGGTGATCTAGGAAGATGGAAATAGGAGTGTATGCATCTTCCATGTGCAGAATCACCACATCGTCCATACAGTTAACATTGGTATGCTATGATTAATTTATGAAGCAAAATTGCCCTGGCACAGTGAACTGCATCTCGGTGCAGGTGGAATATCCGATCGTAACAAAGAACAGGCAAGGAAAAAGAAACCTAGGTTAAACAATGGGGTTTGCAAAGGTTTCCTGAAAAGATGTAGGAGGGTATAATGTATAAATGGAGTGAAAGCGCGACCCAAAGACGGGAAACACTAGTGGAAAATCACCCATCCCCTCCGAGCTTACATCGGTGGGAGACCGATGCAGATTTTCAGAACGAAGAAGCCTGGAGGGGTAAAATACAAAGATATTTCATGAAGGAGGTAAGAACGGGCAAGGCCGTAAATATATTTAAATAGCATAGAAATCACCTTAAACTTTATTCTTTGGCAAACCGGAAGCCAACGTAGACAGTGGAGAAACAGGAACAAACTGAATATTTAAAATAAATACATAAAAACAGCCGAACGGCAAAATTCAGTGCATCTTGTAATAGAATTGACATTCAGATTTCCAGCCAGCAGGGTATTGGCATAGTCAAGTCTTCAGTTTAACAAGGTGCAACAGTGCTACCTCTGTTTTGGACAGGTTGAGCTGGAGACTATTCTATGCCATGCCCTAATTTCATTCAAAGAAGATGAAACATTTGAGAAATCCTTTAAAGGTTTGGAGATTCTAAAGTCTAGCCCAGAGAATAGTGTAGGAACGATCTTAAAGGGATACTCTAGTAAAAAATTTTATTTCAAAAATAGATAGGCCACATAAAAAAAAAAATACTAGCATCCTCCGTTTTAAAACTTCCTATGTAAAATTTTGAGCTATTCAAGCTCAAAATTCGAAAAAGCAAGCACAGGGGGGCCGCCATTTTGTGAAATGGAGGCCCTCCTGTGCTGGCTTTTGCTTTTGCGGCACTAATGAAGGAAAAGCCAGCCAGCTGTAGTAAACAAAGTCTACCGCTGGGTGGCTTTCCCTTCATTAGTGCCGGGACTCGGAGGACGCGGACCGGAGACCAGAGCAGGAAAGCTGCAGCTGAATCTCGGTAAGTGCTATTTATTTTTTTTACAAAAAATAAGCGCTAGCTGTGGGTTTTTTTCTAAGTTTTCCGGGCTGGAGGCATAACACAGGGCGTGACACGCGGAATGGGGAACAACGCGTGAAAATGTGGGCGTCACGGGAGAAGTACAGGAGGCAAGTGCGCAGAACGCCCACACACTCGCCTACAACACGTATTCATGGAATCGAATAGGGCAAACCAGCGCACGGGCAAAGACGCGCACAGGCCTAAACACGTCCGCCACACGAAGGCAGGTGGTAGCGTCCCTGCGCATGAAAAAATGTGCGCTAACAAAAAGCACGTACATACACTTATGATGAATGTCCCATACTGTGTCCCTCTAGGACAAATGACGTGCAAAGGGGTACGCGACAAACACGGACATCCGCTGTATGAAAAATAGTGTGTGCGTGTATTTCGGGGGTGCGTGGGAAGTTTCACACGTGATAGGCCTTGGGCGAGCGGGGTACTTGTATAACTGAGGTTCGCGTGAAGTCTCACACGCGATTGGATCCGGGTACGTTTATTTCTGGGGTGCGCGGGAAGTTTCACATGCGAAAGGGCCTGTGCGAGTGGGGTACGTGTATTTCTGGGGTACGGGTGGAGTTTCACACGCGATAGGCCCTGTGCGAGTGGGGTACGTGTATAACTGGGGTTCGCGTGGAGTTTCACACGCAATTGGCCCTGTGCATGTGGGGAATGTGTATTTCAGGGGTTCACGTGAAGTTTCACACGCGATAGGCCTTGGGCGAGCGGGGTACTTGTATAACTGGGGTTCGCGTGAAGTCTCACACGCGATTGGATCTGGGTATGTGTATTTCGGGGGTGCGCGGGAAGTTTCACATGCGAAAGGGCCTGTGCGAGTGGGGTACGTGTATTTCTGGGGTACGGGTGGAGTTTCACACGCGATAGGCCCTGTGCGAGTGGGGTACGTGTATAACTGGGGTTCGCATGGAGTTTCATACGCGATAGGCCCTGTGCGAGTGGGGTACGTGTATAACTGGGGTTCGCGGGAAGTCTCACACGTGATTTCAGCAGGGTACGAGTATTTCGGGGGTGCCTGGGAGTCCTACACGTGAATTGGCAGTGTGGGACCTCCCAGGTGTTCCCTCTACACCCTCCACGGCCCCTGCAGGCAGCCCACACCACAGGGGACTACCCTGCACCCCTGGTCATGTTCCACAGGCAGCCCATCCACCATGGGCATGCCCCCCAGCCAAGCCACATGTCACCTTGCACTACTGATCACCAACGCATGACCCCCTGCACCCCCACCCCCAGCAGTGCAGGGCACCTGCCAGCAGGCCCCCACTCATGTCCCCCAGCACCCCCACCCCCCAGCAGTGCAGGGCACCTGCCAGCAGGCCCCGACACATGTCCCCCAGCACCCCCACCAGTCAGGGGCACCTGCCAGCAGGCACCCACACATGTCCCCCAGCACCCCCAGCCCCCAGCAGTCAGGGGCACCTGCCAGCAGGCCCCCCACACATGTCCCCCAGCACCCCCACGCAGTGCAGGGCACCTGCCAGCAGGCCCCCACACATGTCCCCCAGCACGCCCACCCCTCACCAGTCAGGGGCACCTGCCAGCAGGCCCACACACATGTCCCCCTGCACCCCCACCCCCAGCAGTGCAGGGCACCTGCCAGCAGGCCCCCACACATGTCCCCCTGCAACCCCACCCCCCAGCAGTGCAGGGGCACATGCCAGCATGCCCCCCACACATGTCACCTGCACCCCCACCCCCCAGCAGTCAGGGGCACCTGCCAGCAGGCCCCCAACCATGTCCTACACATGTCCCCCTGCACCCCCACTCCCCCAGCATTGACAGGCACCTGCCAGCAGGCCCCGACACATGTCCCCCAGCACCCCCACCCCTCAGCAGTCAGGGGCACCTGCCAGCAGGCCCCCACTCATGTCCCCCTGCACCCACACCTCCCCCATCATTAACAGGCACCTGCCAGCAGGCCCCGACACATGTCCCCCAGCCAACAAGTCATCACAATCCAGATCCCTTGCTCTTATGGCCACCCAAATCTCACCCCACGCCACCCCAGTCCAAACACCCAACCAAGCTTTACATCCACTCCAAATTGAAATCCCCATTACATGATAGATCACAAATAAGCAGTCTGTCAGACCCACACAATGGTAACACATGACTGAGAAAACCCACATTGTGACATGCATGAAACCAATGAGAGAAGACCACACATTGAAGTAAGAAACAAAATGTATTCAAGTCAAAATGAAGGGAATGAAATAAAAACACACAATAATGCCAATAATAATCAAAATGCAGCATGTCCCAAAAAATGATAAATAAAATGAGAATCCAAATTAATCCAAATGAAAATGTGTCCAAAGTCACCGTCCAACAAAGCAAATCCAAAGGGAAAGAAAAGCGTAATATCCATTGCTCCATGGTGAAAAAAAAAGATGAAGGAGAAAAATCCACTGTAAAACTATGTACAAATAGCAAATCCAGGGTCCATAAGCCCAACGACAAATGAAACCTACAATGAAACCTACCCAATTACTAACTATATACAAAAATGTGGGGCATAGTCCATGCGTCCCAAATGAAAGAAAAAAGAAATGAAACTGAACACTAATGAACTATATACAATGGTGGCAGGCAAGTCCAACGGCTCACTTGTTGAAGTCATGGGCCAAGGCATCATCGAACTCCTGTTCAATGTCTTGGAGGCGGGCCTGTTCTCTGGCCCCGAGGTCTCGCAGGGATAACCCCATGTCCACCTCCAACTCCCTGCGAATTCCCTCGAGGCACTCAGCCCGCCTCAGCGCTCTGCGCATGGAGTTCTCCGCCCTGACCATTGTGAGCCGTGCCTCCTCTGCCCACCACCACGCCGCACCTATCTGCTGGCCCAACTGCTGCCACACGGAAGACAATCCCATTCCAGGGTCCTCCTGCCCTCCGGCCGATGCCTGCCCCTCTGATGTAGATGGCCCCGAGCCATGATGCCTCCCACGTTGAGCCTGCCGCTGCCTCCGACGCAACTGCCTCTGCCAGCACGACGGCATCCAGGCTGATGGAATCCACCGACGCCGTCGTGCACGTGCCCTGCCCGATGATGCCGGCACATCCTCCATCTGCTGGGGTCCAGTTGCTGGGGTGTCCACCCCTGCTGGACCTCAGACTCCCGACTGTGGCAGGGATGGGATCCCCACCGAGCTGGCTGCGTTGGTCAGGGCAGGTCCACAGGGGGCCCTGGTGGCATCTGGGCCGGAAGACGGCATGGAGAATGACTGGCGCATAGTCTCCACAGAGGAGGAGAGGGCCGCCAGCGTGGCCGACACATGTACAAAACCCCCGACCATGGACACTCCCAACTGGGCCACGTTGGCACGCTGCTCTTCGTGATGATGTGCGTGCTCCCCCCAGGAAGCACGCACGTCATCACGAATGTCATGCGTGCACAACGCGACACCAATCAGGACCTTCTCCATACGGCCAGGGGTCCCCTCGTCCGCAGGTAGAGGAGTGTCAGATGACATGGACATCCCCCCTACCAGCGGACGGGCCTGGGATGGGGCATCTCTGCTGGTGCATGGTGGTGCAGTCACAGTGTCAGGGACAGTGACATGCACAGGCCTCTCCACGGCGACCTGTGCTGCCTTCTTCCCCTGGACTTTACCACTTGCACCAGTGGTACCACCCCCACTAGGCCCCATGTGCGGCTCAGTAGCAGCCTCCTCCTCTCTGTGGAAACCACCAACCTGGATGGCTCCACACCGTCTTCTGCCATTGCAAGCCCCTGTGGGGGCTCACCCACCCCTTCCGCTGCAGCCGTAGTGGCAGACGCAGTACCAGTCCCCTCACTCCCGCACAATGGTAATTTCTGGGAGGGTGACTGGGCCTTTCGTCGCCGGCCGGTGGGGGCATCCCCGCCACTTTGCTCCACAGCGCCGTCTCCGCCTTCTTCATCACTTGCCACTGTGTAGAGGGAGACCTAGAACACAAGCATCAGGGTACTGTACAATGGTCCCCTAGACAGGAAGCAATAGCAGATGAGTGGCACTGTCAAACATCACTTCCATCATGTCCCTCCACAACACATGGGTCAGTGCAGGCAAAACACATGCAGTAACAGGCATGGCGCATGCTATGAACATTAGCATACATGTCCAAGGGACTTGTGAAACATACAATGCTGGTTTGAAACTCACATGCATCATGCCTATCACATGCACACACTTCACCGTAGTTTCATCCATCTGGCCTCGTACACCCCAGACTCAGTGGATACAAGGATGAGTAGGCTGCATCAGTGAATCTGAACATTGTCACAGACATGTGTCATGCATCCATGGCATTTACAAGTCACAGACACGCAAGTCAGGCACACAGACATGGACACCAAACATGTCCATGACAGCAGCACCCATCTTTCACACCCCATCCATGTCCAATAACAGAGACAGGCATGCATTAATGTGTGCATTCCGCATGCTGCTCCGCATGTTGCATTGTAACACATGCACCAACCATGTGGTTCACACATTGCTGGTCTCACATGCATGACCATGATGCCCCTGCACACACACATACGTACATGGCCTATGTCACACATACAGCTAAGTATCAGACAACCAGTACCCTGTAACATGCCCTGTCTCACACAGCAATGCTTGGCCACTTACCGCTCAACTCCAGACGGGTCTGCCGCTGAAGGATCTGGGCATGGAGCGCTGGGCCTACGCGTTCCAGGACCCTCATCTGGATGGTACTCATGCTGCCCCGGCCCCCCTCCACGAGGCGCAGGGCCTTTATGAGGGTCCTGGACCTCAAGTCCTCCCAGCGCATCTTGACTTGCTTGATGTTGCGGGTTGCCACCCCCTCCGCGTTGATGGCAACCACAAAGTCATCCCAGATCCTATCCCGTCCTTCCTTGTTGGCGCATGATGTTCTGAAGAGGGCATCATAATGCCCCAGGACATGCTCCACCAGGACACCAACTTCCTTCTGACTGAAGCTGGTGGTCCTCTGCCCCTCTGGCTGGGGGTCGCCAGTGGTCTCAGATGGCGTTTGCCCCGACATGGTGACCCCCGAGGCAGGCGTGGGTGGGCAACTGTGTCCTGGGGCTGGGCTGTGGAGCGATGGTATCCCAGTCGGGAGTCTTCTGTTCCAGCAGGGGTGGACACAGCAACTGGACCCCTGCAGATGACTGATGTGCAGGCACCAAATAGCAGGGCACGTGGGCAGCAGGCAGTCAGGCAGCAGCAGATGGCAGGTGGGAGCGTGCTCCGGGCTATGGGGGGCTGAAAATTGGCCTTCAGGGCAGGAGAGTGGTCTTCCGTGTGTTTTCACATGGCCAGCTTGATACGGAGTGTTTTGGCATGTGAAAATCTTGCACGTCAGCATGTAATTCGAGGAAAGGGCCTTAGCGCGTAAGTGCGTCAGCACACGCACACGATTCCATTGGACCAAAGGCGCGTAAGTTACATAACACGCGCGGGCACTTCCCTCATAGCATGTGATGACAGAGCACACGTGGAAAAACTGCACATTCGAGTGGCATTGCGTGTAATTGGATGAAAGGGCGCATACATGCATAAGTGAAGTGTACGTGTTGGCCGGTTTAAAAGGTACGTGTAGGATGCCATTTTTTTGTACGTGCTTTTCGTGGAGAGCGAGTGGGTGAAATCTGTACTTCTTGTCGGTTCACACGCGATAGGCCTTGGGCGAGCGGGGTACGTGTATTTCTGGGGTGCGCAGGAAGTTTTACACGCGATTGGGCCTGGACTAGCACTCACCGTCTGCCTTGCGTGTAGAAGAACGCGTAGCCAACACCCACCCGCTGTGAAGTAATAGCGTGTGAACCCCAACGCCTGGAAAACACACGCACCACACCCCACGAAAAGCACGTACAGAGCAATGGAAATCCATGTGGGATCTTCAAGCCCTGCCAGGGCAACGCCCGTGCGCGATACGTCACAGACGCGCTTATGCGCTAAGGGCCTTTGGTCCAATGGAATTGCGTGCATGTGCTGACGCCCTGACGCGCTCACGCTTCACTGCCACCGAAGTTGGTGTCCTGGTGGAGCAAGTCCTGGGGCAGTATGATGCCCTCTTCGGAAGTTCGCGCGCTGACAAGGAAGGACGGACCAGGATCTGGACGGACATCGTGACTGCCATCAACCCGGAGGGGGTGGCAGTCCACAAATTCAAACATGTCAAGAAGCGCTGGGAGGACTTCAGGTCCAGGACCCTCAACAAGGCCCGGCGCCTCTTAAAGGCAGCGGATGCTAAGGGGCGCGGCGCCAGGGCCACCTATCGGAACATCAAATGAGGGTCCTGGAACGCATATCCGCAGCGCTCCACGTACAGGTCCTTGAGAGGCAGACCCGTCTGGAGTCGAGCGGTAAGTGTACATGCATACTGATTGTAAGCTGTGCGTGTGGTGGTGTGCCAGTAGTGTGCAGGTTGCACACGTGGTTTTGTAGGGCCATGTATGGATGTGTATGTACAGGGCCGTGAGGCTAACACATGCGAGTCCTCTCATGTGTGAGACACATGGATGGTGCATGTGTGTGTATGCTTGCATGCCAAATGCAGGTGTGTGAGCACACATGTTTGAATGACTGTGTATGTAAGTTGGCATGGTTGTGGTGTCACACATGGATGTCGGTTCCAGCTGCATGTATCTGCACCGTGTACATGTGCATGTGTGTGTATTTCACAAGGGTGCAACAGTGATGCAACATGGATACTTGGGACACTGATATGTAGAAGACTGATTGCCAGATGTGACATGGATGCCGATCTCATCACTGCGACAGTTGGTGGAGGTGTACACATGCAGGTAAGTGTGGTGGCGTGTGTGCATGTCTAGCGCACTCCCTGTGTTTCATGTAATGTCTGGCTCACCTTTGGCTGCTCATGCTGTTGTATGTGTATGGATGGTGCTGGCTGTTGCCATATGGCTGTGGAATTGCTCATGTGTGTGAGTTGACATGCCATGTGTGTTGGGGATTGTGATGCCATGTCTGAAGTTTGACACTGCCACTCATGTGCAACTGGCATGTGTGTATCAGTCCATTGTACAGTGTCCTGATGCCTGTCTCCTATCTCTCCCTGTCTGCAGCGCCAACTGATGAAGAGGGCGGAGAGGGTGCTGTGGAGCACAGCGGCGGGGATCACACCACCAGCCGGAGACGCGAGGCCCGGTTCCTCTCCCAGGTTGTGATCTCGTCAGGGAGTGAGGAGTCCGGTGCCGCGTCCCAGGCTGCAGCTGCCGAGGATAGGTCCAAGAGGCGGAGGTCGGAGTTGGACTCCTCGGCAGCAGAAGGGGCAGCTGAGATCCCACAGGGTCCAACAAAGGAAGATGGCACGGAGTCATCCAGGTTGGTGGGGGGTTTGGTGGAGGAGGAGGCCGCGCAAGGGACAGAGACGGGGTCTGGAGGTGGGGATTCCACTAGTGCCAGTGGTGCAGTGCAGGGGCAGGGACAGGGGGCAGCACAGGCCGCCACGGAGGTGCCTGTGTGTAATCCTGTCCACGATCCTGTGACTGCATCCTCCCGCACCAGCAGGGATGCCTACGTCCAGACCAGTTTTCAGGGAGGGGATCCGCTTACAACAACTGGCCTTCCTCTCCCTGTGGACGTGGCTATCCAGGACCGGGTTGAGCCAGTCCTGGGTGGGGTAGCGTTGCGTCAACGGGCAATGCGAGGTGACCTGCAGTCTTTTCATGGGGAGACTGCACGTCATCTCGAATGGCTCGTTGACCACGTCAGCCTACTGGGACAGGTCACCCAGGCCGGATTCCTCTGTTTGCTGAACCTTGCTTGGACCCCCTCCTCACCTGAACCCACTATGCGCCAGTCGTCCTCCGTGCCATCTTCCCACCCATGTATCACCTGGGTACCCTGTGGAGCTGCCTCTGATCGTGCAGACAGGCTGGTGGAGGACACAACCCTGCCACAGTCGGGAGTCGGACGTCCAGCAGGGGTGGCCACCTCAACAACTGCACCCCAGCCAGAGGAGGATGTGCAGGCAGCAGGAGTCAGGGCACAGGCAGCACAGCAGCAGCAGCAACAAGGTGGGAGCCATGATGGCTCGGGGCCTTCGACATCGGAGGGGCAGGCATCGGGCGGAGGCCAGGAGGACCCAGGACCGGAAGTGTCTTCCGTGTGGCAGCGGTTAGGCCATGCTATAGATGCGGAGCGGCAGCGGAAGAGGCAAGGCTCACGATGGTCAGGGCAGAGAACTCCATGCAAAGGGCTCTGAGCCGGCCGAGTGCCTCGAGGCAATTTGCAGGGACCTGGAGGTCCGGATGTCATTGTCCCTGCGAACCCTCAGGGCCATGGAAGAGGACCGCCTCCGGGACATCGAGCAGGAGTTCGATGATGCCCTGGCCCGGGAAATCAGGAAGTGAGCCGTCGGACTAGCCCGCTGCCATTGTATATAGTTAGTGTTAGGTTTCTTTTTGGTTTTCATTTCATTTGGGGCGCTTGGACAATGCCCCACCTTTTTGTATATAGTTGTTCATTAGGTAGGGTTTTTGTAGGTTTCCTTTCAATGGTTGGGGTCATGGACCCTGGATTTGTACTTTGTATATAGTTCAACACTGGATTTAACTTCATTTAAGTTTCTTTTTTACCATGGATCAATTGATGTGTCTTATTTTTACACTTTGGATTTGGTTGGACGGACAGACTCTTTGGACCCATTTGCTTTTGGATTGATTTGGATTCTGCTTTCACACATTTTTTTGAATATTTTGGAAATGCAGCTTTTTCTTCATTATTTCCATTATTGTGTGATTTTGTTTTATTCATTTGGTTAATTATTGAATACACATGTATTATATACTTTACTGATGTGGTCTTATATCATTTGTTTTGTGCATGTCACAATGTTGATCTTTTCACAGTCATGTGTCACCATTGCGTGGGACATTGATTCATGGCCATGCTGGTTATGTATTTTCTATCATGACTTTGGGAATTCAATGTGGGGTGTTTGGACTGGGGTGGGATTTGGGTGGCCATGAGGGGCATGGGTCTGGAGTGTGATGACCTGTCGGGGGGGGGGGGACATGTGTGGGGGGCCTGCTGGCAGGTGCCCCTGACTGCTGGGTCGTGGGGGTGCAGGGGGACATGTGTGGGACATGAGTCGGGGCCTGCTGGCAGGTGCCCCTGACTGCTGGGGGTGGGGGTGCAGGGGACATGTGTCGGGGCCTGCTAGCAGGTGGCTGTCAATGCTGGGGGGTGGGGAAGCTGGGGGACATGTGTGGGACATGAGTGGGGGCCTGCTGGCAGGTGCCCCTGACTGCTGGGGGGTGAGGGTGCTGGGGGACATGTGTGGGACATGAGTGGTGGCCTGCTGGCAGGTGCCCCTGACTGCTGGGGGGTGAGGGTGCAGGGGGACATGTGTGGGGGCCTGCTGGCAGGTACCCCTGACTGCTGGGGGGTGGGGGTGCTGGGGGACATGTGTGGGACATGAATGGGGGCCCGCTGGCAGGTGACCCTGACTGCTGGGGGGTGGGGGTGCTGGGGAACATGTGTGGGGGCCTGCTGGCAGGTGCCCCTGACTGCTGGGGGGCAGGGGTGCTGGGGGACATATGTGGGACATGAGTGGGGGCCTGCTGGCAGGTGCCCCTGACTGCTGGGGCGTGGGGATGCAGGGGGACATGTGTGGGACATGAGTGGGGGCCTGCTGGCAGGTGCCCCTGACTGCTGGGGGGTGGGGGTGCTGGGGGACATGTGTGGGACATGAGTGGGGCCTGCTGGCAGGTGGCCCTGACTGCTGGGGGGTGGGGGTGCAGGGGGACATGTGTGGGACATGAGTGGGGGCCTGCTGGCAGGTACCCCTGACTGCTGGGGGGTGGGGGTGCAGGGGGACATGTGTGGGGGCCTGCTGGCAGGTGCCCCTGACTGCTGGGGGTGGGGGTGCAGGGGGACATGTGTGGGACATGGGTGGGGGCCTGCTGGCAGGTGCCCCTGACTGCTGGGGGGTGCGGGTGCAGGGGGACATGTGTGGGGGCCTGCTGGCAGGTGCCCCCGACTGCTGGGGGGTGGGGGTCCTGGGGGACATGAGTGGGGGCCTGCTGGCAGGTGCCCCCGACTGCTGGGGGGTGGGGGTGCAGGGGGACATGTGTGGGGGCCTGCTGGCAGGTGCCCCTGACTGCTGGGGGGTGCAGGGGGACATGTGTTGGGGCCTGCTGGCAGGTTCCCCTGACTGCTGGGAGGTGCCCCTGACTGCTGGGGGGTGCTGGGGGACATGTGTGGGACATGAGTGGGGGCCTGCTGGCAGGTGCCCCTGACTGCTGGGGGAGTGGGGGTGCAGGAGGACATGTGTGGGGGGGGCTGCTGGCAGGTGCCCCTGACTGCTGGGGGGTGGAGGTGCAAGCTGACATGTGTCTTGGCTGGGGGGCATGCCCATGGTGGATGGGCTGCCTGCGGGACATGACCAGGGGTGGGGGGTAGTCCCCTGTGGTGTGGGCTGCCTGCAGGTGCCGTGGGGGGTGTAGAGGGAACACCTGGGAGGACCCACACTGCCAATTCACATGTAGGAGTCACCGTGCACACCTGAAATTCACGTACCCCGCTCTGACAGCAAAATCACGTGTGAAACTTCCCGCGAACCCCAGTTATACACGTACCCCACTCGCACAGGCCCTTTCGCGTGTGAAACTTCCCGCGAACCCCAGTTCTACACGTACCCCACTCGCACAGGCCCTTTCGCATGTGAAACTTCCCGCGAACCCCCGTAATACACGTACCCTGCTCCAATCGCGTGTGAAACTTCCCGCGAACCCCAGTTATACACGTACCCCCACTCGCACAGGCCCTTTCACGTGAGAAACTTCCCGCGAACCCCCGTAATACATGTACCCTGCTCCAATCGCGTATGAAACTTCCCGCGAACCCCAGTTATACACGTACCCCACTCGCACAGGCCCTTTCACGTGTCAAACTTCCCGCGAACCCCAGTTATACACGTACCCCACTCGCACAGGCCCTTTCACGTGAGAAACTTCCCACGAACCCCCGTAATACACGTACCCTGCTGAAATCGCGTGTGAAACTTCCCGTGAACCCCAGTTATACACGTACCCCACTCGCACAGGCCCCTTCACGTGTGAAACTTCCCACAAACCCCTGCAATACACATACCCTGCTGAAATTGCATGTGAAACTTCCCGCGAACCCCCGTAATACATGTACCCTGCTCCAATCGTGCGTGAAACTTCACGCGAACCCCAGTTATACACGTACCCCACTCGTACAGGCCCTTTTGTGTTTGAAACTTCCCGCGAACCCGTTGTACACGTACCCCACTAGCACAGGCCCTTTTGCGTGTGAAACTTCCCGCGAACCCCAGTTATACACGTACCCTGCTCTAATCGCGTGTGAAACTTCACGCGAAACCCAGTTATACACATACCCCACTCGCACAGGCCCTTTCGCGTGTGAAACTTCACGTGAACCCCCGAAATACACATACCCTGCTGAAATCGCGTGTGAAACTTCCCGCGAACCCCAGTTATACACGTACCCCACTCGCATAGGCCCCTTCGCGTGTGAAACTTCACGCGAACCCCCAAAATACACGTACCCTGCTGAAATCGCGTGTGAAACTTCACACGAACCCCAGTAATACACGTTCCCCACTTGGCGTTTGCTGTTTGGCAGCCCTGTAAACTGGTCATGGGTTAGCGCAGCCCTTTGCGCTGGATTGGGGATTTTGATGGCTTTTCCTTGCGCTAGGGGCGTTCTTGGGGGCGTAACTGGCGCTGCTGCAGGGTCACTGCGCCACTCTGCGCCACGGCTGGTTTTGGAGGCGAAAATCCATGAATACGCTGTGCACGGAAATCGATTTTAGCGCACACGGCTGGTGCAGACATTCGCACGCGCACACTGTGCGCCAGCCGCGTGCGCCACTTTTGTGCGAAATTCTATGACTTACCCTGAAAACCTCTTGAAGACAGTACTGCAATTGTGCCTCGTCAACACTGTATGATATATGGCATTTATAATGCGTTTCAAGGCGCGACGAGGCAAGTGAGGGGGAATAGAGAAAGGACAGAGACAGCGATCTTACTAGGCCAGGTGACATTGAGATTGTGCAAGTGCAAGGGAGGGGAAAAGTGCCAGGGCAAAGGGGAGGAGAGCAGGTGACAAGTGCAAGGGTACGTGCATACAGCAGGTGTCCAAAGGTGCAGGTAGGGGGACTGTAGGGTTACAGATACAGGCTCAAGTGCAAGGGTTTCGGGGAGGCAGTGCAGGTGTGCAACTGGGCAGGCAGGGACCTTGGCCTGAACTAAGAGGGTAGACAGGTGTCCAGTGCAGTATTGGACAGGAAATCAGCAGGGGAGAGGAAGAGAGAAGGCAGAAGCAAAGAGGAAAGTCTTGAGGTGCTTCCGGAACCGGAGATGGTTTTCCTCAAGTTTCAGAGAGGCAAGGAGGCTGTTCCAGAGGGAGGTCCCAGTCAAAGAAAGATCTACCACCAACTCATTGCTTGTAGAAGACCCTGTGGGAAGTGGAGGAGCAAAGAGCTTGAGTAGGAATGTATTTACAAAGAGTTGGAGGTATTGAGGACACAGGCCCCAGTAGGCCTTGTGGACAACGCAGATGATCTTAAATGTAATTCTCGCAGCCACTGGGAGCTAATGCATAGATTTCAGTGCTGTAGAGTGGTGGAGTGATGTAGAGATATGATCCCTGGGTTTGAGGCCAAGGACATGTCTCGCAGTCATGTTCTGGATGAGTTGCAGAGGGCAGAGAGTAGAAGCAGGCATATTTAGAAAGAGGCTGTTGCAGCAGTCCAGCCTAGAAAGAACCAGAGCTCTATAAACAGTGAGCTTCTGGGGGCCGGGGGGGAGAAGAAAGGAAGAATACCTCTGAGGAGGTGCAGTTGGTAGTTTTACTTTTTAGAGATGTCAGATGTGAGGAGAAAAGAAGAGTATGGAGTCAAAGATCACCTCTAGGTTCTTAGCCTCACAGGTGAGAGCAGGAAGAGGGCCAAGAGAGGCCGGCTAGAGAGTGACAGGAAAGGAGTGAGCAGGTGTGCTAATGAGGAGGATCTCAGTCTTACTGGCATTAAGGCAGAGATCATTGGTGACACACCACTGCCGGATAGCAAACAGACAGTGAGAGAAGGAGACGTGGTGGCCGAGGAGAGCCTTAAACTGAGCTGAGTGTCATCCGCATAGTACTGAGGTTGGGGCAGAGAGTGGCAATGCGGTGGGCGAGAGCTGCCAGGTATTGGTTGAATAGCCAGGGAGAGAGGTTAGACCCCTGGGGAACACCACAGGTAGAGAGTGAGATAGAGGAAAAGAAGGAACCAGGTTGGACCTGGGAGGGTCAATCAGAGAGGAAAGAGGTCAGCCAGGCCAGCGCCTGACCGGTGATACCCAGGTTATCATGGATGACCGTGTCAAAGGCAGAAGAGAGAACAAGTAAGGTGAGGACAGAGGGGAGATTAGAATCAAGGTTAGCAAGCATGTCGTCACGGATGTTCAGGAGAGCAGGGTCTCTGCTTCTGACTGCTCTAAAGCCAGACTGAAGGTCAAGGAGAGAACCAACAGATTCAATGTGACGATTAAGCTGGGAGATGGCCAGCTTTTCCATGTGTTTGCCCAGGAAAGGAATGATGGATATTGGGTGACAGTTAGCCGGGCAGCAGTACTCAGCTGAGGGTTTCTTGAGAAGATGTTGTACAAGAGTGTGCTTCAGGGGGAAAGAGAAGGCTCCAGTGGCAAAGGAGTGGTTGCAGAAGTCAGCCAGGGCAGGAGAGAGGGTGTCAATGTGGTCCTTGATGGTTTTGGAAGAACCTGGTTTGACAACACTTTAATAGATTGGACTTATATAGAAACCTCTTCAGGGGAGAACAGAGGAAAGGCAGAGAACGAGGGAGGAGGGGTGGCTGTAGGGGGGCCAGAGGTAGAGGAGAGAGTAGAGGGAGGAGGAGGCGAGGAAAAGAGGGTGGACAGGATATCCTGGATTTTAGAGATGAAATGAGAAACTAGGGCCTCGCAGAGGGCCTGGGAGGGGACAGGAGAGGTAGAGACTGCAGCAGGATTGGCCAGCTCCTTGCAGATTTTAAAGAGTTCGGCCGAGTTGTTGGATGCCGCAGAGGCGCGGGCTTGGATGTGGGCTCTCTTCTTAGTGTGGACAGAGAGCCGGTATTGACTTTGGAGCAGGCCGCAGGCTAGTTTGTCAGAGGATGCACAAGAAGCTAGCCATTTCCTGTCAGATACCCTGCACTTGCGCTTAAGGGTGAGGCGGTCAGAGTCATACCAGAAGTTGCACTTGGCTTTGGGCTTCAAGTAGATCCGCATGACAGGGGCAAGAAGGTCAAGAGTATTAGAGATAGAAGAGTGAAGCATGGATAGGGCTGTGTCAGGATGTGAGTCAGCCAGAGGGGGAGAGAACGTGGCGGCGGAAGCCTCAACTGACACGCTCCATGGGTCAGATGACCGAGAGGTAGGTGGCAGTGCTGGAATAGGCTTGGCCCGAGGGTAGGGAGGGAGAGATGGGAAGAAAGGAAAAAGTGATCATGCCAGGAGAGAGGAGTAGTCACGAGCGAGTGTTGAGTGGCAATATGGAGAAGGTTGCCAGCCTTGAAAGACTTCAGAGGAGGGGTACAAATAAGAGGTACGTCCTAGGGAGGAGTAGAAGGAGCCGGAGGGGGTGCAAAAGAAGGAGGATAGGGAAAGGTAGCCAAGGAGGAAGCAGAGGGGGTGAGCTAAGGGAGTCGAGGAAGGGAGAGAAGGGACAACAGGAGAAACAGAAATTGTTGAGGCACAGGAAGCGTCTGTCAAAGAGAAGAAGGTTGTCCTGAGAGCCTTGGACCAAGATAGTGCCATTCAGGTAAACATTAATGATGACCTTAGAGGAGTGGTAGGGGGCCAGGAGGGCCTCCCACTGTGTGCCATTATTAATGGGAGAAGTGACAGGAGACAGCACAGAGACCATATGAAGAGTCCATAGGTCTGGCGAGGGAATGACAGAGGATGTCGGCGAGTGTCTGTCTGGAGGAAGCACTGGTATAGGTGTCAGCAATAGGGAGGCCTGTGTTGGAGACCGGGATGGCCTTTTTGAACTTATTTCTCCCAGACTAGGAGAGCAGGATAGTCGATAGAGAAGTAGTTTGAAAAGATAGGAGAAACAGAGAGCACCATAGAGTAGGTGGGGGAAGAGGAGAGGTGAAGTGGGGGAAGAGGAGAGATGAAGAGGGGTCGAGGAAAGGTAGGGGGGAGACACTAGAGGAGAACACAAGGAGGGGTGCGAGCAGGTGAGACAGAGGGACAAGACAGTAGTAGACAAGTTAACTAAGTAGACAAGACCTCAGAAGGAAGAGCAGGCAGAACCAAGGCAGTCCGGTAAGCAAATCAGGTTACAGGGGCATCACGAACAGAGCAGTAGCTAAAGGAGAACCTAGAGGAGGGTGGGGCACAGCAGAACACAGAACAGCATCCAAAAGAACAAAGCAGCCAACAACTGTAAACCTAGAAGAAGGAAGAGTGCAGCAGAACACAAAGCAGTACAATGCAATGCAGGGACATCAGAGTAAAAACACAAAACCAATATACAAAGAGCAGAGCAGTCAACCAATGGTAACCAAGAGGAGGGAAGAATACAACAGACCACAAAGCAATACAATGCAAAACAGGGCAGCCAGTGAGGGAAAACTAAAAAACAATATACAAAGAGCAAGAGCAGTCAACAAATGATAACCTAGAGGAGGGAAGAATGAAGACAGAGCAATACAATGCAAAACATGGCAGGCAATGAGGAAGAGCAAAGGGCGCGTGGGAGCAGGAAGATGGAAAAGGGGGCACGAGGCACGCACGGTCAGGAGTTGCGATGCATGATGCAACGAACCAAGGATGGAAGTGCAAGGAACACGCAGTAGGGAGTTGTGAGTTACGAGGGACCATGCAGTCGGGGAAACGCCGCTGCGAGCGATACCAGAGAGGATGTGCGAGGAACCATGCGATCAGGGATTGCAAGGGCTAAGGCGCACAGAAAGCAACGCAATGGACGATTGTGAGGGGCCACGCAGGGAAGGGAGAAGAAGCGCGGGTGATGCAAGGATGGAGGCGGCAATGGCATGCACCTAACACGCAGGGATATGGGGACAGGGATGGGTACAGGACCAGGGAATGTGAGGGGCAATGCAGGGAAGAGCACGGGGGGCAGGAAGGAAGGGCGAGAGGGGAGCTCTGGACAGATATGAGGGGACGGCAAAGGTAATTTATAGGGGTAGGGTAGCACCAAGCAGGGGGGACACAGGGAAGAGGCGTAGGTTTAAGGGGAGGGGAGGGACACAATAGGGGCGAGATGCAGTCAGAGGGCAATAAGCGCAAGGCAGGTAAGCAAACTCTCCAACTTCTTACCTGGAGGCCGCAGATAGGAGGGTGAGTCGTCCACACTCACTGTCTAAGCCGCAGACCCTGCATCAAACACCTGCATCGTTCAACACTGCGGCCTAGTCCTGCAAGGGCTTTGCTGCAGAGGGTCCGAACCTCGGATTTCATAGGCTCAGTAGCATGGCCGTAACAAATGTGTTAACATGGAAATCGGGCAGCGTCTCCTGCGAACCTGTGTCATTCAACATTGCTTCCTTTTTGAGGTCCACTACTGTGAAATGGGTTACCTTTTTGGGAATGCAACACAAAATCTTGGCAGGGTTGGGAGCCACATGAAACCATTGCTGTACTACATCGTGTAAGGGGCACAAATCCTGGATCATTCTCCAATTGCCCCATTGCCTTTTTTACAGGATAGATAGCTGTGTTACATGGAGAGGTAGATGGAACTATTATCCCGTGGTTGAGGAGGGCACTGATGGTATTCCTAATTCCCTCTTCTGCCTCTCTGGAAAGTGGAAACTGTTTCACTCTGGCTAGGACTCCTCCTGGTTTTAGTGATGTGTACTGGGCTCACACCTTGTAAGAGCCCTACATCATGGGGGTTAGTGGTCCATAATCTTTCAGGCACCTGTTCCAAATCTGCCTCAATGAACTGGTGCGGGCCGCAAGGACCATCATGGGACATTGAACTTCTTGGTACTACACCATTATTTCACAGGGGATACAGATAGCTAACACTATTTCTCCGTCATCAGATTTGTCCTCAAACAATTCTGCATTAGTCACCGTGGGGTCAATGCAAAGCACACTGCACCACTCGCACCCATCGTGGTCAGTCCCTATCACAACAATCCTTTTCGCACAAATCACCAAACCTTGCAGGTCTAGAGACAGTATTGTACCTTCCGCCAACTCACGGGACACTACAAGGCAAAATATAAAATCTGTGGGCCAGCACCCTTTGCCAATCTGAGGCACTGACTCCACAAGCACAGTTATCCCGTACACAAACATATCTCGGTACACAGGAATCCTGCACACCACCACCTCTCCCCCCACTGCATGGATAAAAAGCATTGCCCATATTGCGCACATGCCGGGGGTAGCGCACACTATGCCACTGTCTGTAAATGAAATGGTCATTGAGTTTGCTGAGCAGATCCCTGGCCAAAAAATTCACTGGGGAACTTTTGGAATATAGCAGGAGGGGGACGCACCACCTTCTCCCCTATTTTGATGCAACCTCTTCAGTGTATGGAACTGTGGAAACAGCCCAAGAGAAGCCTTGCATGTCCAGAGTTTGGCACGAAAGCAGGAAATCTCCCTCAATGATGCATAATTTTGTGGCACCCTTGTCAACCCTAAAAATGAAGTGTTTGTTTCCTGTCTCTGCGTCCACCAAGGGTTCGTCATCAGGGCGGACTGCCATAGATAGAACTGGGCACACAAGCACTCTCTGTGGGCCGTCCTAGTCAGGGTAGGTGTTCGTCCTCAGGAATGTGAAAGGGTTGTTTCCCATCACGCTCACCCCTCAATAGGGCACTATGGTGCTGTTCGGTACTTTGTTGTGCATGTGCATGTTTCCATTTCCGTGTTGAGGCATAGTTTGCTGTGTAGTTTGTTGTTGCTACGCTTGCACCCCCGGGGGCCAAGTTGGGAGCTGCGTGCATGCTTGGTGTATTTCTTAGGGTATGGAGGTCATCCTCTGGTGACATCTGTTGTGTGTTTTGGGGCGTTGATTGGTAGGTATTGTACATATTGTATCCAGGCCCTGGTCTGCTCCGGCACTCTCTCGCAGAGTGTCCCCACTTTCCACAGATCCAACATACTTATTGACCCATACCCCCCACTTCTAGGCCCCACTCCTCTGAACACCCCCAAATCTCCCTCTTCTACCGCTATACCCAACTCTCCCATGTTTCCGCTCCTCGGGGCCAGTGTGTTGAGACCCTCCTCCCCACTGTCCTTGTCCTCCTCCTTGCCAGAATGCTGTTCTGTCCTCCACAGGTGCTTGCATGCCCGCTGTCATCCCTGGTTGTGCAGGTGTGTGCAACCTATTTTAGCTAACTTCCTTTGAACCAGTTTCACCTCATTTGCCTGCAGCTGTTGCACAATTTGCTTTTCTCTTTTTTATTCATTTACAGTGGTGTATTATGTGAAATTCCACCCATCCTTTTGCTTCAATGCCCACAATTTGTCTAGTGCCTGCTCCCTTTTTAACCACAAAGTAAGAGAGGAACATATCTGTCCCACGTCTCTGCCCTACACATCTCTTGGACCTTAATAACGTACCGGGAGGGTCCTTCTTTACTTTAATTTATTTATTTCTGGCGCAACCAAGAGGCCCGGTGGCATACGGGCGCAAAGGACAAAGTCCCAAACACAGATGACAGTAACATGCCCGAGAAAAATAAACAGCCAAATGTGTAAAGCTTCCTAACCAGATAGATGCGTTTTGAGTTTCTTCTTAAAAATGTCGATGGGTTGGATGCTGCTACCCAGAACGCACATTTGTTGAAAAAAACAAGGTTGGTGATGGGAACTTCTAGTAGCTTGAGATTATTGGATCTCAAATCCCTAGAGACTCTCTTACTGTTCAAGTTATCTGCCACATAGGCTGTCAATTGACCGGCTAGGCATTTGAGAGTAATCGTAAGAAAATTCAATTCTTGCCTCTATTGGCAGCCTGTAATGCTTACCTTGTCTCCACAGGAGCGTAATGATCCAAAAACCCTGTTGCTCTGCAAAACTGTTTTTTTAAGGGTTTTCCCCCTATCATAAAAGAGAAATAAGAAAGAAGGAACTGTAATTAATATGAATGGTAAATTCTACTGGGGCTCTCCCCTGCCTTCCACCCTGAAATAGCTCCCCTTTTACTTCTAAGGCCCACACTCTTCTCACCTGTGTTTTGTGTTTTGGGAGCTCTCCGTCTTGCAATCTCACAGGGGCGCGTTGATGTTGAGGCTCAGAAGACTATGATGCTGTTGAACTCTGGTAAGCCTCTGAAGGCAAGTGTCTTAATATTTGATATAAGTCTCGTCAGAAAAAGGGGAAGGCAGATGTCTCTGAGAGAAAATGTTTTAAAGTTGGAGGAATCTCTCTTGCTGACTTTAATAATTCTCTTTTCGTTTTGCAGGTTCTCTGAAGAATAAGCTTTAACTGAAGAACTCTGCGTTATCGAGGAAAAAACATGAATTCTTGAGGTAAGTTGGCGCGCTTGCAGTAACCTGATATGGTTTTTCTATTGTGGTAAGTATGCGCATGTATTAGGGAAAGGAGCGCTGCACAGCGTAAGTTTGTTTTGAAACTAAAGCTTTCTGTGAAGCGTGGCATTGGAACGTTAGAAAAAACTCATGGGAGCTTCAGGTACGTATGCGTGTATGGTATTTTCCTTCACCTTTAATGCTGTAATGTTCATTATTTCACTATGGTACCTTTGTCTTGCATGTCGGAAAATCTCAGAATGTTGCTGTGACTGCGGACAAAGGCTGTTGACTGAACTGCAAACTACAACGGAAGAAATCTTCTGTTGGAGGACTGCAGCTGCGGAAACTTTGGTCAGGTAACATTACTTTTCTTTTATTCTGTAGGTTCTGTGAGCTGAGCGCCGGTAGCGTTACACTGATGTCAGCGGCCCTAACGCAAAGCGCACGTTACTGCAAAGGCGTGGCTTATATAGCCATCAATGCCCATTGTCTGGTTCTCTATTATAACTTATCAGTGACTCGCAGGGCGGCCATTTTAGGGGTATTGGGATGCTGTGAGTTTCTATGGAAGTCTATGGTTAACTTGATACTGCGGACTGTGAAAATGCCATGTTTGCCATGTTAAAACCCATCTAGAGCCTACAGATCTATACAAAGAATCCCGCCTGGCTCGAACTCCTGAATCTAAACCAGAAACCCTGGATGTGATCATGACACAGCCAGTGCAGACTTTTCCTGGCAGAGACATGATCAAATTTCTTTAACTGTACAATTCTGAATCATTTTGAGTCTCGCCATTTCCTTCTTCCCAATGCCTACCAAGAGACTGCCACAATAGTCAATCTTAGAGCCAATAATGGCGCTTGCTACAGTTTCACAGGAGTTTTGAGAAAAATATGTTCTAATGTGGCACAGTAGTCATATAGTATGCCGAGGCAGATACAAGGCTACTGACCTAGGCGTTCATTGAGAGGAATTGATCAAAAGTGACCCCCAAAGTCTTTATCTTTCGACTTAATTACACAGTCTTGAACCCTCTATGCAGTTTGGTCATAACTACTGGTGTCAAACATGGTGCAGTTTCTGCCTTCCAACATACAGGCAGTATGGGGGCGGTACTTCCTGCAGAGGCATTTGGCTGCTTGTCTACACTAACAACTTAGAAATCATCCCACTCCCAAAAGCTCTCAACAACTTAACTTGTATGAGAGCATTATAATCCAAACAGTACACCCATTTCAAGCTATAAAACGCCTTGAACCGGAAACTGCCAAATTGCCTCCATCTGAGTTGACCTTAATGGCAAAGTAGTGCCATTTATTTACCATTAAATCTTAAAGAAAATCTAGAAACTCTAGGAGTACAACGGCCAATAGATCAATCATTGATTGTACTAGTTAATGGTGTACCAACGAAAGACAGAATTTGGCAACAACTAGTGAACAAAAAGTTAAACAAGCCCTACAATATCACAGAGAAAACAATGAATACTACAAAGATATAAACAGAGTAAAACTTTTGAGAAACCACTCAAATATTTCAAGATTGACCATCAACTGGCCGATTTGAAGGTATTGGCATAAAAAATAAAAATAAACGCATGGGAGAAAATGCCGAATTCAGCAGTATAAAAAAGAAAGAAAATGTCGAAGGAGGAGACCAAGGGTGTCCCCTGCCCCCTTCGATAATAAGGGTATTCAGGGGTGTCCCCCGCTTCCATGAAAAGGAAAGCAGGGGAGAAAGATTCATTTTTTATTTTTTTTTATTTTATTTTTTTTAAAACAGACCCACGGCAGAAGTTCCACCACGCAATGGGAAGGCAGAATTTGCATCGCTTGGAAGGAGCTGTGGCTGTGCAGAATAAGCTCAAGTATGTGAGGACCAGGAGGTAAGTTTTAAGGGTAGGGGAGTCAGGGATAGCAGGCGAAGGTCATGTATGAGATTATTTCATTATGGGCATTTTAAATTTGTGATTTTTGAATTCGAAATTTTCCTTAACGAAATAATCACATACATCTAATTTGAACGTTTAGGTGCTGTTACTAGAGCCAACATGTTAGACTAGTATATGATTCACCCACTACACTCCAAAGACACCCTAGAAGATGCATTAGAAACCTATCAAATGCGTCAAGCCAAAGGATCCCCAATGAGCATATGGGAGAAAAGTGTAGACGCACGTTCTTTTCCTCTTCTCTTTCGTAAAGGAAAATGAGGATATGAAAGATCCATACAAATTACTGCATCAGAATATCGCTCTTTTCGAATGCATTCTGAAGAACCTGGATTCAGATAAAACGTATAATACATTTTCCACCTCATGTTTGAAAGTTAACTAGCAACTCTATATTATAGAGTTGCTAGTTAACTTTCAAACATGAGGTGGAAAATGCATTATACAACTCTATATTATAGAGTTGCACACACATTTAAAAACAGGCTCTAATTTATTTTTATTTTTTTACCATGTCCGCTACCCAACTGCTTCAAAAGATAAAAAAGACAAAGGGCCTCATTATGACCCCGGCACTGACGGAATGAAGGGAGCCGGTACAGGACCGGCCCCCTTCATTCTGTCAGGGCCGATTACGAGGTTCCCTTTGCGGGACCTGGATCAGACGTCTGGTAAAACCAGACATCTTTTCCGGGTCACGTGAGGGAAAGAGGGAGGTAACAACGGACACTTGTAATGTGCCCGTTGTTACCTCCATCCCCATTCCCATTGAGCCCTATGGGGGCTCAAATGGGAATGGCGAATGGTTCCTGCAAGGAGGAATTACCGGGTCCTCCTATGTTGGAATGACTCGGTTATGCCTCATTGCAGGAACCGGGTAATGGAGCCCGGTTTGGAGGCAGCCATGGAGCTACTAGCTCCATGGCTGCCTCCAAACTCATAATGAGGCCCAAAGATTAAGTTTTGCAGTCAAGTATCACAAATCTCTTGGTAAACATGCATGGTAAAAATGAATACCGGTCTGATGTAACGCTAATGTACATTGTATGCTAAGGAACCTAGGCCCGCCCACATGGTTTGTTACTTTAAGTGGTGCAGAATATGCATGGGATTACCTGCACGATTTCATACGCACTGCAAACCAAAATAAAGAGGGAATAGATATAAAAACACCAGGAGAACTCTGTTCTCTTGACCCTGTCAATGTATCAAGGTACATTCGCAATCTCTTCATTACCATGCTGCACTTCATCTGCAATAAAGCTACACCTCCACTCGGAGAAGAAGTGGAACACTTCTTCTGGGGGAAGCAATATCAATCCAGAGGAGCAGCACATATCCACATGCTTTTGTGGATAAAATATGCTCCCAAATTTGCCCATGACAGCAATGCAAATGTTTTACAGTTTATTGGAAAATAGTTTACCTGCGACAAACCTTCAGAAAACACACATAGTGACCTACATACACAAATCTTATGCTTCCAAAAACATAAGTGTAGGAAATACTATCAACATAGATGTAAAAAAACAAAGGTAAATACTATAAAAAAAAAAATGTCGCTTTAGCTTCCCTCGACCAGTTTGCACAAAAGGACAAGTAAATAGTTTGAGGTCTTCGATTAGACACAGTGTAAAAGGCAAATCCCCTAAAACACATACATTGAAAGGGACGAAGCATCCAAGAACAACAATGATTACAATGCAACCATTGCCCTATTGTGGAATGCAAATAGGCATACAATACAGTGCTGACAATTACACTGCAGTTACAAGATAGATCACATCCTATCTCACCAAAGCTGAGAAAACAGAGCTAAAAGACCACTAGGATGACACATCATCTGACAAAACACAGTCACAAAAATTGTACAACTTAGGTATAAAAATGCTCTCCCATAGAGAAGGCGGGTCTTACCAAGCTGCAGACCGTTTAACAGGTACAGCCTTACATGGAAATCTGAACACATTGTCTGGCTAAACCTTGGCCCAGCTTCATCCCGGTAGAGTACTAAAATCCTACCAAGAGATGGAAACTATAGACACAAATGATCCCAACAGCCATGACATTTTAAAGAACAATTTAATTGTTATCCCAACAGAATTACTGCTTTGGAAAACAGGTGCCTGTATGACATAGCGCAAAACTACTCCTACAAAAAACAATTTCACACCAGATGAAACAAGTGGAACATATTCAGGCTCAACTTGTGAAGGACGCCTAGTGAAACTTACCAACCCAGCCTAATTCATCATATAAAGTTATCATTTAAATCTCTGCAATATAGAGCATCTTATTACATGGCCCTACTGCAACTTTTTAAACCTTAGAGGTTATTAGGTGACCACGACTCATTTGAAGCTACAATCAAAGCAAATGAAAGCAGTATAACAAATGTCAATTTCAAACAATACAAATAAATGTTGGACAATGAACACCAACAAGAATATGAAATTGAAGCTCTACTAGATAAAGACACTCCAGAGGTCAGTGAACCTTCCCTTAAAGGAAGCCAAGAACCATTTTGGGAAGCACTCATTCTAAATGAAGCAGAAATAGCAAACACTGATGTGAAAATACCATGCATCAATCTAAACAATCTGAAGAAGACCCATGAGTACTCAAAACACAGCTAAATGACAGCTAAATGATGAACAACTCAACATTTATCTAGATTTTAAAACTATGACAGGCCACTAGGCTTGGCTTTTAACCATGTACATTGGTATTTTGCAACCCTGACCACTGGCTATGGTGTTTGGTGATGGCCAGTGACCAGTCTTCATCATGGCCTAAATTGTTATTAAGAAAATCAATGTTTTTATGAGCCAATGTAATCATGTTATGTCCAATACCATTACTGATGTAATCTATCATAGACAATGTAATTAGTGTTGTCACATGGTTTCATCAGTGATGCAATTTGTGATGCTATCAGTGTTCTCCTACAACATGTAATTAGTGAGGTCATCTGTGATTTAATCCTTGTGGTCACAGGCTGTGCAACAGGGGGCGTGAAGTTAAGGTAGCTTTAGCTGAATTTCAAGAGTTTGTTGAGTTACGTTCTCACCTTAACGTCCCTGCAACTAAAGTTTTTTCTTTGAATTGCAAGGGTTCTGTTATTCCATAGATTTTTTCCCGCACATGGCCAGCAGCCACGGCCTACGGCCATGCCCTCTATGTTTTAGAACACTCCAGCCATGGCCTTTGGCCCTGACCATTGGCACGGCCACTCTATTTTAAAACACTTGCAACTGAACACTCACAGATGATTATCAATCCAAAACGGATTTTGACCCGTTTTGACAATGGTGTTGTGTATAAAATATTGCAGGCTATGAGAACTCAAAGTTTTTAGGCAATGCGCATTGAGATTCATTATTTGCTGAAGATCACACGAACTTTGTTAAGCAGTGTGCTACAAGACCCCTTTTTTATTCTTGGTCTCTTGGTGACTGTTGTGATTCATCATAATGTGCAGGAGGGACCTCAGCCCGCCAATAAGACTGGAGTTTTCCTAAACAGCACTTTAAGAAGGAGTAGCAGCGCCTGTGAGATGGATGGGGATGCAGATTCGTACTCAAGCATCAAATCAAAAATGACAACTCAATGGTTTGGCAAAGGGAGTCCGTTTAATGACAAGTACAAAAACGGGGAGTTATGAATATTAGCAGTGGCGCAGTCTTCCTTCTCGCTATACCTTTATACTAAAAACTCATCATTGCCGACGTGAAACGCTAAAAACGTTGCATGCAATTCCATTGGTTACAGGAAGGTAACTTTACTATAGGTACTATATCTGTATATGGTAACGGGGAGAGCGGATTGGATAAATAGCCTCAGGTGGGGCATCTAAGCCCTTCCTTCAGAATAACTACTGTAAACATCACAAAAAGTACGACGTCTCATTGGTTCTGCGGACAATGGGATTTAGATTACTTGGTACATTGTGAATGGGTTGATACCACGTCACCTTGTACTTTTCCACTTTGCTTAGCAGCATGCAGAATGGTCGGCCAGGTGCAGGGTGCCCGTGAGTTCCCCTAGCCTCCTACCAACCAGTACCACCATCCATCACAGACCCACTGGCCATGTGTCAATTAGTTTCTAATTTGTAGGCCTCACTTCTGCCTCTCTGTCTGGGAGAACTCTGATATCTGTGCATGGCTCAAGGCTGTGCGTAGGTGTGAAGGCCCCATCTCTTCTTGCTTGGCAGCTCACATGTCTTAGGCACTGTGAAATCGTCTCCATGTAATTCGAATATTTGATTTTAGCTTTCTGTCCACCAAATGCCTTCTGCTGCTTATCTCGACTCCTTTGAGCAGGAAACTCCGCTCTTGGTGTCATAAATTGTATTAGCCTGTGTCAGCTTCAGATGACCTTGGTTTCTTTGCACGGGCCTCATGCCTCCGAGTTTCGTTTGTCCTTGGCTTTCGATTCCCATGTTTGAGGGCCTTCGCACCTGGGTCCTCTGGTAACTTGCGGTTGGTTCTGCCCTTTTGCAAAGTGGACATGTACGTTGTATAAAGTGCTCCTATTGAGGTAGATATGTAAATGTGGCACTTGCCGCATCTAATTTCCTACTAAGCATAGCAAGCCGAACGATTGCCTCAGCTTTCTTGCATTTCCAAGCATGTGTACACATGCAAACTGGTTGCATATCTGCATCGCTCTTATGGCATAAGCTTCTTATACTTGACATCGTCCTTTTATGTCAAACTCAGGATGTCGCTTATCCATGGTGTTTCGGCTCTTGTTATTCACAGGTCGTCGTTTTCTTCATCTGCGAGTCAGTCCAAGTTCTTGTGACATCACCATTCGTCTTCTTTTAGGACTTACTTGGCCTCTTCAGGGACTGTACTCTGACAATCTTCAATCCGTTTTATTTGTTGATATGGTTTCCTCAGTAGGTACTTTACTGTACATGTTTTCTTTGGTGTTGGTACTTCAATGGGTGCTGACGGTTTGATTGATACCGGGTAGAGCCCTACTGCAGCTCTCTGCTGGTTTATTTGCTCATTGTACATCACGTATCGCGGCGTGAATGTTCCTAGTACTTCAAAATGGGCGCTTTGAGTGTGGGTCATGCTTGGGACCTCCTCTACATTCCCCCCTCTGGGCGATTCATCAATCACTTTTCCCTTGACACCCACTTTTTCTGCATCTTCTGCATTCAATTTCACTTCATCGTCTGGGTCTGTACATGATGGCCTGAAGAAATTTATTTTTGGGGTCAATATCTTTATCACTCCCTTGAAGCTTCCTGCTGTTCTCATGTGTTCATCTTTGTTCCATGTCATAAGTTTACATTGTCCATTTGGGCTGCAATAAATCCATTTTCCCCACATAATTTCTATATCTACTTGGATATCGAAACTTTGTTCCTTCTGGTGCGTGACTGCTGGCTTTTACAAAGTCTCCTATTTCTTCATCCGTCATGTCTTTGGGTTTCCGTTCTGACTCGACATCAATCATGATTTTCATCCCTATGGCTCTTTTCACAGTTTTATGGCATTGAGAGATTATTATCTTGATAACACAAAATCCAAGCATTATCAACAATAGTAGGGCTCATAGGCCACTATCTCTGCACGTGATAGTTTTGTGGGACTTGTGCTTGTTCTCTTCATTGGATCAGGTGTGTTTGTCAATGCGGTCTCTGTTGGTTCGTTCTTCAGCTCTTTGTGTTTTCAAAGGCGCAGCTTTTCCCCTTTGTCTTTTCACTTGTGGGGTAGCTTCTCACAGTTGGTTGCCCTAATTCCCCTCCTTCTCTGGGATGTGGTTCTGTAGCTATTAAAATTAGATCTGGTGCATGTTGCTCATCATTTGCATGTGTGTGGTTGTAAGAAACTTGTTTTCACTCAGATTTTGCAGACCCTGTCTCAAGCTTGTTAACGTGCTTGTTACTGCAACTATGTGTGCGTCATTGCTACTCACATCCATCTCAAGTTTGCTCACTCCATTGTCAGATATTCTAGGGAATGGAATTACTACATAGGGTCTGGGTGCCTTTGTGGGCTTCATGTGTGCATCGTTAGGTGGGTGCACTGGACTCTGAATGCTTTGTCTACCAATAAAAAATGAAGTTCTAATCAGCAGTGACAATAAAACGATGAATATAATGCATAAGTACATGATACCCTTATAGGTTAGCCTGCAACATTTACTTCTGGAAAAATATGGGCATCACTCCTCCAGGGGGAGAACATAACTGCTATTTTGATTTCTCATCTCGAACATTTTAAGGACAAGGCTAACGCTTTAATACAATCTTAGACAATATTAATCCTGGATACTGCTGGTTCCTCTTGCGGATTGCATGTACAGAAAAAATGGTCCCTCTTGTCTGGACACTGGGTTGTCCGTTATCTCTGGATACAGTTCTCCTTTTCTATGTATGAGGAAATGTCAAAATCAGGTAATACGTTCAACGCGTTTCTTTACTGTGCATGTTCAAAGTATACGAGTTCCCAGTTGATGCCTCTTATTTGCTTCATCCCAGATGACATGTTGCGTCTTTATCGGTGTAACAAGAGTGAGGTCTCTGCCAACGCTTTCTCAATCTGTCCCTCGGCGGGAAGCTTCAAGGTTTCTTCCAGAAACTCTGGTGGAGATTGGAGAGCTTGATTTCTACTACATTACCATGCAGGAGCATGCTTAGCTTGGTAGATTTTGCTGGGTGTCTGATGAATGTGAGGACGTCAACACTGGCAGGTCTCCCTACAAATTCTGGAAATTGCTCAATTAGGAGAAAGAAAACATTGTTCGCCAACCTGCTATCTTTTGGTGACAGGGACATTTGCTTTTGCCTTGCTGAATTCTGTACTCACTGTGAATAGCTTCTATGATCTAGGTTGATGTGGAGAGTGACCTGGATGATGATGCCGTTCAAGAGCATGCTCAAGAGTTCTGTGTTCGCCGGATCTCGAAGAAATGTTAATACATCAGTGTGTCTTCTGACAAACTTTGGTTGCTCTTCAATTAGACAAGAAAATATCACGTTGATGAGTGTATTTGTTTCTTCTTCTGCTTGGGACATTTGTTTTTACCTCTCTGTATTCTGGAAGTCGGAAGAACTGCTCGGAGATCACGGTGAGCAGCCTTCTTATTATCTTGCTGTTTTCAGGATCTTGCAGACATTTGGGGATGCTAGTGAGCCTTCCCACTAGCGATGGGTGTGACTACAAGACTAGGTCAAAGTAGTTCAAAGGTCTTTAGTGATGTCGCGACTGCCGGACACCATTTGTGAGTCCAAACAGTGTTCCCGTCTTGAATGAATCTGGATACTGTGTTTTCTTCCAACTTGTGTTTGCGATTGAAATTTGACATATTCTTTTCTTATCAGGGCTTCAGTGTGCCTCAGTCTAAAGTTCAAAGTCAATAACCTACATTGTGGCTTGCATATGCACTTCTCTCCTTCACCCTGCAACTAGGATGCACAGTGTCCCCATATTCTTTTATGTCCTTATCCTCTCTTTTTGCTCAGAGAAATGTCCATTTTCAGGCCACAAATTTGCACAGAAGTTCTTTGTCTCTGCTTTGTTGCTGGTCATGCGTCGTCCTTCCTCATCATGGATCTCGTCTGCACGTGCTGTGGTTCTTCCCCGTTGTCCGTAGTATCTTCGTGGTGGGGTGCAGGCAGGGGGATTTCTCCGACATATGGCTTGATATCACCCAGGAAGATCCAAGCTCTTCTTCCTTTTAGCTTGACTGCAGATGGAGTAACGTTTTCAACTGTGAACGGTCCATTGAACCTTGGCTCGTCCCATTTTATCCTTGTGAGATTCCTCACTAGGACGGTGTCTCCAGGGAAGATTGAAGGAACACAGATTCGGAGCGGTGTCTGCAGTAGCATCTCTTTCTGTGCTGCTCTGCACCCTTTTCATCATCTCTGCAGCTGGCCTGCAATTACAGTAAGACAAGAGGTCATGCAGTTCAAGTAATTTTGCATTTCAGACCGCAAGATTTCACTTGTCGGCTGAGTATCACACCTATCTCTGCTTTGGGGGGTGAGGTGTCATGATCTCTGCTTCCAAAAGGTCAGGGTTTTCCCAACTCCCTTGGAAGCAGATCCATAACCCAGGTTCCGAGTGCCAACCAGTCCCAATTGGGACCTTTTGGACCCAGTCCTGGCGCCAGTGGCACCAGGCTCATAAATATGCCCAGTCCCAGCGCTGGCAGCGCCGGGCTCATAATGCTTGGGTGGACTTACCTGCAGCAGACCATGCTGCTTACTTGCCTGCCAGTTGAGCCTCTGATCCTCTTCTGTTTGGAACTACTTTTCCTGTTGGGTGGGGCTGGAGCCACTCCCTAGATTCAGAACACTGGAACTCTTCTGGAAGGCAGGAACTCTTTTCTTACCAGGAACTCTTTTCTTACTTAGGCGTGGCTGTGGAAGGAGACACCTAAGCACTACAGGAGGCTATTTAAACCACACCCGGTGGATGAATCTTGCTTTGCGTTATTCTGCACCCTCTGCAGCAGAACGCTCATCGTGTCTTCTGCATCCGGTCCTGGGCCTAAGGAAAAAGGCTTACCATCCTGAATCCAGTCTTCAGCAACACCTATAAAGACAAGAAAGAACAGGTTAGCATTCCGGCATCTGAAAGGCAAAGGCTTACCTAATCTTCGTGCGCTCCGGAGGTCTTCACACTGCATTCCGGCATCTGAAAGACAAAAGCTTACCAACTCGGAGGCCGTCGGCGCTGCATCCCGCATCTGAAAGACAAAACAAGGTGCGTTTAAAGACATTGGGGAACTTTAATACTCACGTGCCATTACTCCTTTCCACATCTAACCCAGTGGGTATCCCGGCACCCTGCAGCCGCTCCGAACTTGTACCTGCAAAATAAAAAGACAGAGCGCATCGTGAAGCTGGCAACAAGCGCTTACTTACGTGCTTCCAGGCGCTTCTATCCATCACACGGGCTCCATCTTCAACTCACTTCAGCCCGTCATCCGCCATCGCCGGAACCCTGCAAAACAAGAGACATCATTATTAAAGACTTTAAAGACATTTGAGTTACTCGAAACTTACAGTTCGTGCAGTAAACGACGGACAGCAGTCCTCTGAAGTCAAGAGGCCTGCGCTACCTATCCAGTGAAGAAACTGGTTACAGCACCCTGCCCCGAGGCAGATGGAGAGCTTGGCATTCACTTACCTAAGGTGAGAGCGTTAACCTGTGGGGGTCTACAGGAGAGGAGAAGGGGAAAGAGATAGGGACACCCCAATAACCCCAGTTCATTAACCCCGTATTTTCTATCTGCAGACATCTTACTCTGCACGTCAGGCATACAGGGCACAGAGGTCCAGCCCAAAGAGCCAACCGGGTGCTGCACATCACCTTTGAAGATACGGTAGTCGCCCAGTCAAGACCGGCGCCTCTGCGAGAATCAGGTGAGCGTTACAGAACGCAAAGCCTACCGCAAAACTCTCGCCCAGGCGCTATGGAAACCTCGGATATTGACCACCTAGCCCGGTTACTTGGGGAACTAAGGGCAGAAGTGCATGCAGCTCGTCAGGAAACGAACGCTCTAAGAAGGGAACTAATTATTTCCAAGGAGAGAACAGATGATCTTGCTAGACAATTGCTACAGTCACAAGCCGGACAGACCCCGCTACCCGCATCAGGGGCAAATCTTCCTTCAACATCCTCTATGAATCCAGTGCAGATCAACCTACCTGGGGATGTACCTCTGGCTCCGCCCGAACGATTTTCTGGTGACCCAAAGAGGTTTGCGATATTTATCAATCAGTGCCGGTTGCACTTCTTATGCCGGCCAGCAGCCTTTCCAACTGATCAAGATAAAGTAGCTTTTGTACTTTCGTACCTTAGTGGCAATGCGGCAGACTGGTCGATCCCTCTAGTTAATCAAGATGATCCGGTTCTCCATGATTTTCAAGCCTTTCAGCTTAGTATGGAAAAACTGTTCGCAAGACATGCACAGGGGCAGGCCTTGGACAATGAGCTTCTTTCGTTGCGACAGGGTAATCAAGACCTTTTGGCTTATATTGCATCTTTCAATAGACTAATAGTGGAAACTCAATGGCCTGAGGACAAAAGGATTACGCTGTTTTATAGAGGTCTACGTGGAGAGCTCAAAGACGTTTTAGCCCAAGTAGTGAATCCCCCACAAGACTGTTCGGATTATATAGACTTGGTCGTTCAAATAGATCACAGACTGCAGAACAGGAAGGCCGATCGTTCCAAGTTTGATGCTCGAGTATTTTCCAAACCGCCAACTCCTTCCAAAGGAGTAGACTCCGGGGAACCCATGCAAATAGGGGGTCTGAAAGGTCCTCTAACACAAAGGGAGCGGGAAAGGAGAAAACAGTTGCAATTATGCCTATATTGCGGAAACTCAGGGCACTTTCTTCGAGACTGTCCGGTGAAACCTGCCAAGAAGGCAGTAGGAGCTGCAGTTACCACAGTTACAAACTCTGAGCAGGGAAACAACCTCGCCCGACAAGAATAGAGGTCCTCTTGCCGAGCGTGAAAACCAGTTCCGTGACCTCGCATTTCGTGATACCTATGGTCCTCATTGGCCCTGATAATCCGGATCGATTACATGCAATTGAAGCTTACGTCGACAGCGGTGCCATCGGCAATTATGTGGATCATGAAATGGTTTTGAGGATGAATCTAACTCTTTGTCCCAAGGGTGTAAAGGACGTCATTACTACAGTGGATGGTACGGAGATAGCCTCCGGGCCAGTAATGCATACCACTCAAGAGGTGACGCTAGTAAGTCAAGATGGACACCATGAGAAGATCGTGTTCGATGTGATCAAGGCCCCTCAGTTCCAGATTATTCTAGGAATACCTTGGTTAGAGAAACACAATCCTCTGATCGATTGGCGAGCAAGAACGGTCCAGTTTCCAGAATGTGTCTCTACTTGTCACCCTCCACCTGGTGTTGCACTGGCAGCAATTTCTTCAGAGACTCCCCAGTTACCTCCCGAATACCTAGAATACCAAGATGTTTTCCGGAAGGAGCAGGCTAACTCTCTACCTCCTCATAGGTCTTATGACTGCCAGATAGACCCGATACCTGGATCTACTCCTCCTTGTAGTAGAATTTATGCCCTCACCGAGCCTGAGAACCTTCACCTTCGACAATACCTGGATCAATACCTGGCAAATGGGTTTATTCATCCTTCCAAGTCACCTGCCTCTTCAGCTTTGTTCTGCGTTCCAAAAAAGGAAGGAGACCTTAGAACTTGTATCGATTATCGCTCCCTGAACCAGATCACCGTTAAGAATAGATATCCGTTACCTTTGATCCCTGAACTCCTGGACCAAGTCAGAAAAGCATGCATATATACAAAGCTGGATCTTAGAGGAGCTTACCACTTGGTACGAGTAAAAGAGGGCGATGAATGGAAGACGGCCTTCCGCACCAAGTATGGGCTATTTGAATATCAGGTCATGCCCTTCGGACTTTGCAATGCCCCGGCCGCCTTTCAATATTTTATGAACGATGTCCTCATAGATGTGTGTGTTGTTGTTTACATCGACGACATTCTCGTTTATTCTTCATCGGAATCTGAACATCGGAAACACGTGAAAATGGTCCTCGAAAGATTGCGTCAACACAAACTTTTCGCTAAGTTGGAAAAATGTGTTTTCAACGTGACTGAAGTTGAATTCTTGGGATTCATATTATCACCTGGCGGAGTGCGTATGGATTCAAAGAAGGTCGATGCAGTTCTCAAATGGCCATCACCATCCTCCGTAAAAGGTGTGCAAAGCATGTTAGGCTTCGCTAACTTTTACCGCAGGTTTATCCCCGAGTTCTCTCGAATAGTCCAGCCTATCACTGCCTTGTTAAAGAAAAACAAACGTTTTGAATGGTCTACCGAGGCGGAACAAGGTTTCCAGGATTTGAAGACTAAATTTATCTCTGCACCAATCTTAAAACACCCTCGCCCCGAACTCCCCTACATCATGGAAACTGATGCTTCAAGCCTTGCCATGGGGGCAGTTCTATCACAAAAGGACCCGGTAACCAATCAGTTGCATCCCGTGGCATTTTGGTCCCGCAAATTCTCGCCTCCTGAAGTCAATTACACGATTACTGACAAGGAACTTCTGGCTATCAAGTCTGCCTTTAAGGCTTGGCGGCATTATCTGCTGGGGGCCCGACACACCGTTACTGTGATTACGGATCACCGAAACCTGCAATATTTGAAAACCGCAAAAGCCCAATCCTCTAGACAACTCCGTTGGGCATTATTCTTTGCCGAGTTTGACTTCATAATTACCTATCGACCTGGTACAAAGAACGGTAAAGCCGATGCCCTTTCTCGGATGGGAGTGGAAGAACACTTGATCAACCCTAAACCTGTACCAATCATTCCCGAACAAAGAATTCTGGGTGTAATCGCCACAGAATCCATAGAGGAAGTTAAGGATAAAGCCAGGCAACTTGTAACTCCAGCAGACATACAGAATTGGCATCTGCAGGGAAAGGACTTTGCAGTAAAGGACAACTTATTGTATTTCCAAGAACGATTATACCTACCCAGCACAGATTTACAGAAAAAAGTAATCTCTTGTTATCACGACTCTTTAATGGAAGGTCATCCCGGTATAGCCAAGACCTCAGAAAAGATCAAGTGCTACTTCTGGTGGCCGTCTTGGAAAAAAGATATCAGAGACTTTATAATGTCCTGTGGAGTATGCGCCCAAAACAAGAGTCAAAAGGAAAGACCAGCAGGCCTCTTACGCCCTATTGACATCCCACCTCGCCCTTGGCATACGCTTTCTATGGACTTCATCACCGATCTACCTCCATGCTCCGGATACAATACGATTCTAGTAATCGTGGACTTATTCTCCAAGATGGCGCATTTCATTCCGCTCAAAGGCTTGCCAACAGCAGCAACTCTGGCCCGAGAATTTCTCGAAAACATCGTCCGACTGCACGGTTTTCCTTCGGTTCTAATTTCGGATCGAGGTAGTCAATTTATTTCTCATTTTTGGCAAAGTTGCTGTCGGTCGGCTCAAATTGATGTGAGACTATCGACCAGTCACCACCCTCAGACCGACGGACAAACCGAGAGGACCAATCAAACTCTGGAACAGTATTTACGCTGCATGCTGCAACAAACTGAAAAAACTTGGAAAGATATCCTTTGGATAGCCGAGTATGCCTACAATAACTCTGTCCATTCGGGAACTGGGAAAACCCCGTTTTTTCTTTTGTCCGGCAGTCACCCTCGAACCTCGGAGTTGGATCCCCTCCAAGATCTTGAAACACCAGCAGTAGACTACCTGCATTCTACAATCACCCAAGCCTTTAAGGAAGCTGTTTCTCACCTTCAAAGGGCTAAAGAACAATACAAGAAAGGAGCAGATCAACATCGGAAGGAAGCCCCTCACTATCAAGTAGGGGATCAAGTCTGGTTATCCACCAAATATCTATCTCTAAAAGGGCCATGCACATTCAACCCAAGATACCTTGGTCCCTATTCCATCACTACCATAGTAAACCCAGTAGCGGTCAAGTTGGACTTGCCCCCGCACATGAAGATACATCCGGTCTTCCACGTCTCTCTATTAAAACCCGTGCAACCTCAAACCCGACTAACCAAATCTCCAAAACCTATCCTAGTTGATGGAGAACTCGAGTTTGAAGTCAAAAGCATTCTGGACTCCAAGATCTCCAAATCTAAACTATTCTACCTAATTGACTGGAAAGGCTACGGCCCCCAAGAGAGATCCTGGGAACCTGCTGAATATGTCCACGCTCCTCGCCTAATCAAAAGATTTCACCGAACATTTCCTGACAAGCCAAAACCCCCGGAGAAGCCCGGTTTGGGAGGGGCCTTGAGGGGGGTGGGGGTTCTGTCATGATCTCTGCTTCCAAAAGGTCAGGGTTTTCCCCAACTCCCTTGGAAGCAGATCCATAACCCAGGTTCCGAGTGCCAACCAGTCCCAATTGGGACCTTTTGGACCCAGTCCTGGCGCCAGTGGCACCAGGCTCATAAATATGCCCAGTCCCAGCGCTGGAAGAGCCGGGCTCATAATGCTTGGGTGGACTTACCTGCAGCAGACCATGCTGCTTACTTGCCTGCCAGTTGAGCCTCTGATCCTCTTCTGTTTGGAACTACTTTTCCTGTTGGGTGGGACTGGAGCCACTCCCTAGATTCAGAACACTGGAACTCTTCTGGAAGGCAGGAACTCTTTTCTTACTTAGGCGTGGCTGTGGAAGGAGACACCTAAGCACTACAGGAGGCTATTTAAACCACACCCGGTGGATGAATCTTGCTTTGCGTTATTCTGCACCCTCTGCAGCAGAACGCTCATCGTGTCTTCTGCATCCGGTCCTGGGCCTAAGGAAAAAGGCTTACCATCCTGAATCCAGTCTTCAGCAACACCTATAAAGACAAGAAAGAACAGGTTAGCATTCCGGCATCTGAAAGGCAAAGGCTTACCTAATCTTCGTGCGCTCCGGAGGTCTTCACACTGCATTCCGGCATCTGAAAGACAAAAGCTTACCAACTCTTCGCACGCTCCGGAGGCCGTCGGCGCTGCATCCCGCATCTGAAAGACAAAACAAGGTGCGTTTAAAGACATTGGGGAACTTTAATACTCACGTGCCATTACTCCTTTCCACATCTAACCCAGTGGGTATCCCGGCACCCTGCAGCCGCTCCGAACTTGTACCTGCAAAATAAAAAGACAGTTAGAGCGCATCGTGAAGCTGGCAACAAGCGCTTACTTACGTGCTTCCAGGCGCTTCTATCCATCACACGGGCTCCATCTTCAACTCACTTCAGCCCGTCATCCGCCATCGCCGGAACCCTGCAAAACAAGAGACATCATTATTAAAGACTTTAAAGACATTTGAGTTACTCGAAACTTACCGTTCGTGCAGTAAACGACGGACAGCAGTCTTCTGAAGTCAAGAGGCCTGCGCTACCTATCCAGTGAAGAAACTGGTTACAGCACCCTGCCCCGAGGCAGATGGAGAGCTCGGCATTCACTTACCTAAGGTGAGAGCGTTAACCTGTGGGGGTCTACAGGAGAGGAGAAGAGGAAAGAGATAGGGACACCCCAATAACCCCAGTTCATTAACCCCATATTTTCTATCTGCAGACATCTTACTCTGCACGTCAGGCATACAGGGCACAGAGGTCCAGCCCAAAGAGCCAACCGGGTGCTGCACATCACCTTTGAAGATACGGTAGTCGCCCAGTCAAGACCGGCGCCTCTGCGAGAATCAGGTGAGCGTTACATGAGGGGAGTGTGCATCCATCTTCCTGTTGCTATTTCGTGCGGCGTAAGGTGGTGGTCAGAACCAGGTTGCTTTCTGAGTGCATACAGTGCCAGTGGGAGGCAGTTCAGCCATCCTTTCTTTAGAGTAAGTTTCAACTTGGCTATCCTTTCCTTTAACAAGCCGTTGAGCTTCTCACAGATTCCATTGCCTTGTGGATGATACGCCGATGAGAACTTGTGCTTTATACCAAGCAACAAGCTAATTTGTTATCTGATCTCATGACTTCACATATTCCCCACCTGGGAAACATGTCTATCACTAGAAATTTGGCCACACAGGTAGAGTCTGGGTGTGTACATGGACCTGCTTCTATCCATCTAGAGCATGGACACACCATAACAATTCGATATCTGTACCCGTTACATACTTGAATCATATTGACGTAATCAACATGCAAGTGCTGAAAAGGTCCATTGGGCCTTGGGATGACTCCTCTAATTACTTTTAGTGTGTGCCCAGCCGTGAACTGCTGGCAGATCATACAGTTCATCATAAGAAATGCAACATGCTCTGCTAAATTCGGTATAAACCAGTCTTCAGCGAGTGTTACCGCAAGATTCTCTTTTGTCATGTGTGCTGGATAATGTAACTGCTCCAGTGCCAATTTTAACAGGGCTATAGGCATTACTGGTTTGCCAGTTCTGTCTTGTTGCCACAAGCTTTCGGAGGGGTTTAAAGAACACCCTCGCCGCTTCCAGAGATTCTTCTCTTCCTGAGGTGCCTCCCCTTGGAGTTCCATTAGCTGGGTCTGCCCCATATTATTATAGCTCTCAGGTTAATTTCATGCAACAATCATCTTCTCGTTTACATTAGTTATTTCTACGTCCATTATGGGTTCACCCTTGGACGCCATACACTTGGCCTCTGTGCCTGCTGCTGGATTTCCTCGTGAGATAAAATCTGTCCACTTCCTGTGGGCGGCGCATTTCACGACCGCTATGTCCACTGGGATCTGTAGTGCCTTAATGAGTCTGTCCAAAAAGGCTGCGTGCTGCACTGGTGTGCCGTCTGCTCTGAGGTAGCCCCTCCTCTTCCAGCACACTAGACCGGAGTGCACTGTTGATGTCACATAGGTAGAATCACTGTACACGTCACTTCCTGGTCTGCGTGATTCTCAATCGCGAGCATCAACGCCAATAATTCTGCAGCTTGTGCTGAGTAATGAGATGATAATCGTGCACTAAGGAGCACTCGAAAATCTCAATTTGCTGTGTGCTTCATCACAGCGGCACCTGTATATCTTTGCCCATCACTTTGATCGATTCTCGAGGAACTGTCAACAAAGACAATTTCTCCTCCTGCCAATGCATTTTCTTTCACTCTGGGAATCTCATCAAAAAATTCTTCATAGTTTGCGCAGTCATGTATTGGCTCTCCTTCAGCGACTGGCTCTGCTATAAACACAGCTAGGTCTACTATCTTGCATCGAACGATCTTAATCGATGGATTCGATATGATTACTTCATAAGCAGAAGTTCTCCGGGATGTCAACGTGCCCTTTGGCTTCTCTAGAATGGCAAACAGCACATGCTTGATGTACAACGTCATTGAGCATCCCATCACAATGGTTGTCGCTTTATCTATGGCGAACGCTGCGGCAGATAAACTTTGTTCACACAGGAAGTGGCCTCTCATCACTGGGTCCAAATTCCCACTGTAGTATGCCAGGGGTTTGTACCCTAATGTGGTTCTCTGTGTAAGTACTTCCATCGTGCCGCTGCCATTCGTGTGTGAGAACAGATAGAATTCCCCTTCATAGTTGGGAATCCCTAAAACTGGTGCCGTGCAAATGGCTTTCTTGAGCTCAGTAAACCCTTCCTCCATGGTCTTGGACCACACAATTATTTCTTTCATCACCTGTGCCATTTTGAGGGCCTGTAACAAGGGCTTGGTATATGGGCTGTAGTCAAAGACCCACGCTCTGACATAATTGCAAAGATCTAAAAAGCTCTGCATCTGTTTTATCGTGAGTGGCTTAGCTGTGTTCAGTATGGCTTCAGCCCTTTCCAGGGTAACTCTTTTCCCCTCGCATGAGATCAATTGGCCTATATACAGCACTTCTTGCTGACAATATTGTAACTTTTCTTTGTCAACTTTATATCCTTTCTCAGCCAATATAGTCAATAGCTGAATGGAATTGTGTCTGCGCTTTTCCTCTGTGGTGATGCAAATTAAAATGTCTTGCAATATGTAGATGACACAACTCTCTAATGCGATATTGCTTAAGTCGATCTGCAGGTCTCTATTGAACATTGAGGGAGACTCACAGTACCCCCCCTGGGGTAACCTTGTGCTTTTTAGACGCATCTGTCTGAAGGTAAATGATGTCAGATCTTGAGAGTCTCGATGCAATGGGATTGAGAAAAACGCATTAAGTCAATCACCATGAAATATTTTGCCTCAACAGGTCTATTACATAGGATTGTGGCCTGGTTGGGGACTAAAGGGAATGCGGCTTCTACAATATCATTTATTTGGTGTAGATCTTGAATTAGCCTCCCTTTGATTTCTTGACAGGGTAAACTGTGGTATTGCACGATGACTCTAACGTCACTAAGATGCCCTGTTCCATCATAGCCGTAATTGTCTTGAAAATTCCCTCATCTGCCTCCCTAGACATGGGACACTGTCGTACCTTTGATAAAATGGCTCCTGGTTTCAGTTTAATTTTGACTTCTCCTACTCCTTTCAATAAGCCTATGTCATAGTGGCCTGTGGTCCATACTGAGACAGGCACCTGGGCCATATCAACCTCAAAATATGAAGGACGGTTCTGTGCCAACATCATTCTCTGTGACATCAGTCAGCCTGTACCCTTCTTCAATGGCAATCACTGCGCACCATTGTCATCCATCATCACGACCATCGATCAAAGTCTTTTTCCCTCACACTATGGCTGTGTGCATCATTAAGCGAAATACTCGTCGCTTCTCCTCGTCCATAGGTATTCTTGGTCTAAATTAAAACTAATCTGGGGTCCTTGTGGTTTTGTCTGCAAGGTCTGGTAGCCATGCCATCAACACCCGTACTCTGTATGCCAATATTTCTGGCTCCAATGGGATAGCTCTCATGGCTATGTGTCCTGCATACGCTCTAATTATCTTCCATAAGTTCAAATAGTGCATTCCTGGAGTCGCGCATACTATGCCCTTCTCTGTGAACGAGATTGTCATGTTTAACTTTGTCATTAAGTCAAGTCCAAATATATTTACTGGGGTTTGCCTTGAATATAACAGTGGCACATTCATGTGACATTCTTCTATAGAGACTGGGAGTGTGTCTGTAAAAGGAACACAACGTGTTGTTCCTGTGAAGCCCTGAGTGTTTATAGCATCGCCGGACAAGGAAAACTTGCCTTCACGTATACACAAGCGTGTCGCACCCATGTCAACTAAGAAGAAATATTCTTTACCCCCTATAACGACATCCACCCTTGGTTCCTGGTGAGGGTCAGGTGTCACTGATAGGATAGAACACAACAGGTCTCCCAGTGAGCTGTCCTAATCCATATACAATCTTGTCCCAATTTGCGTGAATGGTCTTTCCCCATCACCAGTGTTAACTCTCATCCCATCGTTCACAGCCTGACCTATACTTGTTGTTTGTGACATCTGCATCAGTGACTGTTGGGTCTGTCCCTGTGGACAATTTATCAAATTCTGAAGTTGCGAGCTTTGCTGTGCTCCTGGCGTTTGAGGTTTGAGGTTGCACCGTGTGATTCTGCGAAACTCCATTTCCTCCCTGTTGTAATAATGCAAGTGGATTCACCATACCTGCTCTGGTTCCTTGGTCATTTTGCACCATGCCTTGACGTCTGCATGTGCGTGCCAGGTGCCCTGTCATCCCACATACCCAACATATTGGTGGTGGTCTTATCATTTGTCTACCCGACATATCTTGACTTCCATGTTGCATGTTTTGGAAACCTCACCGATTACTCTGCCATCCTCTTCCTCGAAAGCCTCTCCCTCTGGGGTAAACCCATTATTGCCCAGATTCCCCTGCTGTTGATTATTGACCTGCTGCATGTTTGGTCTGTCTGTGTTAGTTATCATTGCCCCTTCCATGGCATATTTTGACTATTTCTTCTGCACTAATTTCGCCTCTTCACCTTTTCGTGTAGCTTCTTTTTTGTGATTCTTCTCTTGCAACAGCCTGCAATAGTGAACTATGGTCAGCTGTATTTCAGACCACGATTTGGCCTCGATTCCTACTAATTTCTTGAGCTGCTTCTGTACCTGATCTGGCAGCCCTTGGCATAATATATGGTAGAACACGGGTATAAATTTCCCCCAAGATTCCCGCGTTTCAAGTACCCACGCATCTTGGAAATTCTGAATGTAAAGCAAAGGGTCTTCTGACTCCTCCATTTTCTGTGACATTACAGCTCACATGTCGGAGGTATCCAGATAGAGCGATCGTAATACGCTCCATACTACGGCTCTACAATTGTTAAACGGTGCTGCGTCATGTGCAGTATTGCCGGGAACTATATCCCACGACGTATCCCCTGATGTCTGAAAACGTCAGGGGGCTCCTTCAGGGAGAGACGTTCCCCCAGAGAGTGCGGTCTGCAGAGTAGAAACAACCTGTCAGACCAGGGGCTCAGGTGAAAAGGCCGGGCAGCAACAGAGCTAAAGTGGGGAAAAACACATAGGTACACTGATCAAGTTATGGAACAATAGCAAATATTGTTCTTCCCACACCACACTTCCCAACTCTTACCTGTATTCCGTAATGGTAGGTCAGAAACCTACATATGCTGCGGGGGACTTGAGTGGTGCAGGAGACGCACCTGATGATGTGCAGAAATCTTTTAGGGTGATGAAAGTGTCGATGACCTGACCCGGGCGGAACGAGGGCGCAACTAAAAGAAATAGGGTCAATGTCAATCCACAAAAAGTCCCAGTGAAGAAAGTTACCAGTGAAATCCGTAGAAAGAAAAAGTCACAAAATCCTTTGGAAAGAACAATGATGCAATCCAGTACTTGAAGTGTCCAAAAGCTGTGTCAAAGTGTCCAATAAGATGTTGTATGAAGGCAGAGATCAGGTGAGTGAACTATAGGGTTGAGGTAGTGCAAGGAGCAAAGGTGCTGTGATACTTGTCAGATGAAAAATGGAATTTAGGGAGAAAGCACAGTGTAGGTAACAAACGTAAGGAAGACCCAGAGCTGTAAGAGGGTATGTGTCGGAAAACACCTAGCGCCGTAATTCAGTGTCCAACAGCTAACTTGAACAAGGTGCCTCTGATTTGTCTGTGAGAGCAAGCACTAAGAGCTCCACAGGGGAATGTGAGTACGTGAAAGGCTGCAAAGGACCAAGCGCCTGACATGGAACGGTAGACAAAAAACAATCTGATGAGCAGAAGCCAGAGTTCAAATTCCGGGAGGACAGCAGAAGTGGAAGGTAGCCGGGCATCACAACAAGGGAAAAAGGAGCAATAAGCAAGTCCAAGTAAACGAGGCAAGAATCCTGGACACCGGTAATTCAGAAGTCGAGAAGCAAGTAAGCAAGAAAACAGCAACCTTGCCAGCGAACACGACGGTTAAGGAGCGTCACCCGGAAACAACAAGGACACTTTGAACCAATGATTCTGCATCGCGCAGGAGGAGTGATGACATGGTTTGGGAGGATTGCTGGGAAACAGTCCTCAACGGGGAACATCTCTGGAAAAGACGCCAAGGAACTTACCATCGTCTCTGCATTGCTGGAGAAAGTGTTACATTACGTATAGTATGGGACTTCCTGACAGTACCCCCCCCCTCCAAGTCACCCCCCTACCCCTGCAGAATGGCCCCCCATGACAGATGGAAAGCACGCAGCAACTGAGGAGCATGAAAGTTGGACACAGGCTCGAAGTATGGTGGAAAGACCTACAGAAATGGGCTGAAGCAGAAACTAGAGTGTGGCAAGAAGCAAGTAATGCCAGGGGAAGAGGAGGACGCCGAGACCCCGATAGCCTGGAAACTACTAATAGAGTTATTTGGGCTAATGCGAGACCCAACGGAAACCATGGAAGGGGAATCCCTATTACAAGGTGCAGAAATAGAACATGAAAGGGAGTAGGCTGGAAAGCGGGGGGGGCGGGAGATAAAGGGAGAAGCATTGGACATGATGAAGCGATGTATATTTAAAATGTCACTATATGCACTGCAAGTTTGGTTTGTATTATTTGTTGAAATAAAATTAATATTATTTTTAAAAGAAATGTTGGACACAGTCTCCCCAAGTCCGGTCCTCATGGCCGTATCCTTCCAGCCACAAGGTAGTAGTGAACCCCGCCCCGGACTCGGGTATCGAAGATAGCTTGGACCTCATACTCCTCTTCCCCCTGTACAGTAACCGGAGCGGGTTTAACCGGGAGCCGGGTACCATGAATGTAAGGGTGCAACAAGGATGCATGGAAAACAGGGTGCACCTTCCAATGTGGTGGAATGGCTAGGCAGAAGGTCACCGGGTTTATGCATGACAAAATATCATATGGTCCTATGAATCATGGGTGTAGCTTCTTTTTGCCAGGGATCCGAAGATGATTGGTAGACAACCAGACATTGTCACCTGGATGCCATGAAGGAACCGAAGCACAATGCCCATTTGCTTGCAGCTTATTGTTCTCCTGAGCCACCTGTAGGTGACGCAAGACCTCAGTACAAATTGTGACGAGGGATTCCGCAACACTGGAATCAACAGGGACATCAGGAGAAACAGAGTAAGGGATGGGCAAAGTACGTGGGTGTTGACCGTAAAATGCATAGAAGGGTGAACATCCCGCGGATGTGTGGAGCGAGTTGTTATATCCAAATTCAGCAGCCCCCAGTATTTCCAACCAATTCGACCGATACTGAAACCAGAGACACTGTAGAAACTGCTTCATAGTGGCGTATGTTCGCTCCATTTGCCCATCCGTTTGTTGATGACATGCGGAGGAGAGACGTGCATCAATACCCAAGGACTGCGTGAGTGCCAACCAGAAATGCGAGGTAAATTGGGACCCTCGATCAGTGATGATAACCGTGGGTAACCCAAAGAACCAAACAATATTGTCAAAAAACAAAGAGGACAGAGAAATGGCTGCAGGCACCCCATGACATGGTATAAAGCGTGCCATCCTAGTGAATGTCTCAACTACCACGCATATTATGGTCATTCCTCTAACGGGTAGCATTTTCACCACAAAATCCATGGCAAGGATGGTCCAAGGCCTTTGAGGAATGGGCATCTTTTGCAGGTGTGCCAATGGTTTACCAGTCTGGTATTTGCACTAAGCACACACGGCACACCTCATGACATAATCGATAACGTCCTTTCTCATACATGGCCACAAGCACCATCTTTCCAGTAGGTCGTATGTTTTACGCCGACCTGGGTGACCTGCCAGCCGGGCTTCATGGGTCCATTCTAGTGCAAGAACGCAGGACCTGGTATCGGGCATGTACAATCAGTCATTCACATATGGCAAACCCTGGACGATCTATGCTTGCACCCGTTGGACTTCCAGAGGATGGTCTGTCACCCATCGTCAAATCCCGTTCACCAGAGGGGACACTGTACAAACACAAAGAACTGAACCCTTCGTTTTGAAGGCTTCCCACACTGTCATGGGGCTATCTACTGTGTCCTCGTTGAGTTCGAAGTATTTGTTGGACACATCGGTTAGGCGATCGATCAATTAGGGGAACCCAAGGTAGTAGTTATTCAATCTCCATGTTCTAGGGGGGAGGACACCCTGCATACTCAATTCCATTGTCAGTGGCGAATGATCTGAGATGCCTTGAGGAAGCATCTCTGCGGACATTACCCTGTAGAGGTCGGTGTTCGGGAGGAAGTAGTAGTCCAACCTGGACATGGAGCCGTGGGCTCCCGAGTGGAACGAGTATTCTCTGGTTCCGGGGTGTAGTGCCCGCCACACATCCCGGAGGCCTAAAGCTGATGTGAAGTTAGCCAACTTTGTGGGGGTGTCTGGATTCCTGTTCCTAAGGTGGGTGCGATCTGTGTTGTTGCACATTGCGTCATTAAAGTCTCCCCCTAGGATGTACACATCAGGTCAATGTTTCCCAATAAGAGTGGTAAGGTCGTTTAGCAGTTCCTGCCCCAGCCCGGGTGGAGAGTAGATTGACGCAATAGCCAGCTTTTCACCCCAGAGCGTTCCCAGGATGAACACGTATCGACCCCTGGGGTCCAGTTCTATCGTCTGCACAATGAACAGGGTACGTTTGTGTATAAGAATAAGGGTGCCTCTGGATCCCATTGTATACCCCGCATGGAATGCAGGCCAATAATTGGTTCTCTGGAAGAAGGCACATTTTGAACCCGCTAGATGTGTCTCAGTTATCAGAGCCATGTCGGGGGAGTGTCTATTCAAGAATTGCATGATGAGGCGCCTTTTGATCCCAGAACCCATTCACATTCCAGGTGAGCATCTTAAGAGACCTGGAGCGTTGTGTGGGTAGTGCTTGGGCTTGTGTAGATGTCATTTACAGCGCGTGTTAGAGGTTTTCAGGGTGTTGTGACCCCAAAGAAGGGGCGATATTCCTTTAACATGTGTCGTGGGAGTGAGGTTCCTGTGTGGAGTGATACGAAGTAGTCCCTGTGGGGGGTAGTGAATAAATAGTCTTATGAACATGTGATAGCCCTGAAACAACAAAAAACCCTGCAAACCTTCCCTTCCCTCCCCCTCCCTCCCTATAATCCACCCCAACTCGAAGTACCTGTAATCCCAACATTGCTGACACTCAAAGCTTAGGGTGTCAGCTCAAAATACCAAACCTTTAAGTAGAGCTCAAGAAGAGTGGTGATTCCTACCGGGGCGGGGGGAGGCCATCCCAGAGTCCCATCTCCTGCGCCAGCTGTTACAGTCATTCTTGGTGGATTACTTCATGTGGTGGGGCCAGAGGCCCAGGACCGGCGTATCATTGTGTTGCGGTAGGTCACCTTCTCCTTCTGGTGAAGGCTCGTAGCCTGTTCATCGTTCGTTTTGTTCTGCTGCCTGTTCCGGGGCGTCCTGTCCCGCCAGTTCTGGATCCCTCCTCGGGGAGGCCCGTCGTGGTCCAGTTCAGGTCTTCCTTTGTCTCCTTGGTCCCGTGGTCCAGTCTCCCTCGATATGGGCCTCTGCCCATTTCCAGGCCTCCTGTGGGTCAGAGAAGGGTACTGTGGTTCCCTTATGATAAATGTTGAGTTGTGCCGGGAAGAGCAGGCCGTATTTCACTTTCATGTGTGCCAGCTGTTTCTGGAGCGGTTCAAACGATTGCCGTGCCTGCTGTACTTCACGGGTATAATCGGGGAATATTGCGATTCTCGAGCCATTATAGGTGATCGTCCCTCGTGAGCACGACATCTGCAGGAGAGCATCTCTGTCGCGGTAGTTAAGTAATCGAGCAATTACAGTTCGGGGTGGTGCACCTGGGATCCTTTTGCCCGAGGGCATCCTATGGGCTCTTTCCACCGAGAATATTTTTGAGAAGGAGTGGGGTTCGTAGATGTCCATAAGCCATTGTTCAAGGAATAGTTCCATGCATTGTCCCTCTTCTCCCTCCGGTAATCCAAGAATACGCACATTGTTGCAGCGAGACCTTCCCTCTCCCTCGTCCACCCTTGATTCTAGGGTTTTGAGGCGGTTTAAGGTTTGTCATAGCTGCCTATTGATCACAGTAATGTTGTCCTTTGCCTCAGAGATACGGTGTTCCGCTTCCCCGGTTCTAGAAGTCAGCTTCTGTAGGTCATGGTGCAAGAAGGAGACATCCGCCGCTATGCTATCCATTTTAATCTCCATTGAGGAGCGGGAACTGGCAATAGCTACCATCACATCTCGTAGTGAGAGAGCATCTTCTCCCGTGGGGAGTTTGATCGGGTCGGTCGGTCAGGGCTGGAGTGGTGGCGACCGCAAATTGGTCCATGCTACTCTGAGTGGAAGTCTTCTTTTGTCTGCCTTTGCCCATCTTTATGGAGGTTGTGAAGCTTGTACTTGGTGGCTAGACCAGTATGGAGTTGCCCGTGAGCCGGATCGGGTGTGCCCGTAATGTCAATTTTGTCAGGCCAAGGGTGGCAGGGATTGATAGTTCTCCCTCCTTTTTCTTTTACTTTCCCCCGGGAGGTCACCTGGGGTATGCACCCCTGCTTCTATGGGGTAGCGTCCTGGGTCTCTGTGGCGGCACCCCACGGATTCGCCCAAAGAGGCGCTGTGTATGGCCTTATACTGTGGCAGGCGAAGTGTTACTCAAAGCGTTCGAAGCTGGGGGAGAAACCCCTTCCTCAACGGCAGTGGTAGTAATTCACCAACAGGATTTTCAGCTGGAGCCCCGCGCCATTTGTTAGTCCACTTTTCACCAGTTAGTATATATGGAGCCCCAGGAAAGGGGTGGCCTTCCCTCCAACTCCGATATATATCCTCTTCCGCGTCTCCCCCGAGGCCGGGCCCCGGGCACCAGGGAAGCCACCACCAGGTCCAACCAGGTGGATAGTTCAGCAGGGGGGCCCTTACTTGCCGTATGCTGCAGTTTCACCAGCGGATCCAGTCTCGCCTTCCCCTGTTCCACAGGTGCTGGATGATCTTCTTCTTGTGTAGTCCCTTCCACGCCGAGCCGTTGCCGGAGAGACGGCGTGCAGTTGTGGGCGCCGCGGGGATCCAGCCCACTCGCTGCGTGTGGTCAAAGGAGGTGCGGGGGAGGTGTGCGTTCCAGCACTGTCGGAGTGTTCTCCCGGCAGGGGTTTTGGTCTTTTACCCTCTGCCTCTCGGCCTCGGGGATGTCCTCCGGTTCCCAGCGGGTGGGTGTTCGTTGATCCGGCAGTCCGGGGCAGCCTCTAATGCTTCCTGTGATTTCCACAGCACGAAGTCGCAGCGATTTCCGGGAGCTGGAAGGATGCTGCACTCAGGCAGTGGCGGCCATTTTAGGCGTCTGGGTCCCGGGGCTCCAACCATCGGCGTTCTATCGAATTAATTGGTCGCCTGGCCAGATGGAGATCTTAAATTCGGTCGGGCAGCGCCCTCCGCCTTGCTGAGTCAGTCGAGGTGCTTGGTTGGTTCGTAATCCACCAGAATCAGGATGTTAATGCAGGATATATTTGGCGCCTGCGGGAGCTCAGCGGGCTCACGTCCACATCATTCGCGTGCAGGCCACGCCCCCGCCCCCTCATCTCCCTTCTTGATGTGTACCAAATTGTACGCACCCCGGAGATCTAACTTAGTGAAAACAGAGGATGAAGACAGCCGGTCAAGCAGTTCCGAGATCAAGGGTAGCGAGTACTGATTTTTTATGATGCTCTCGTTTAGGGCCCTGTAGTCCACACAAGGGTGCAACTCCCCATCCTTCTTGGGTACATAAAAGATGGGAGGGGATGCCGGAGAACGAGAAGGATGTATGTGCCCCAAACGGAGTGACTTCGATATATTCCTTTAAGACCGCCTCCTCCTGACGGGACAATGATTATAGACGACCATGAGGAATCGTGGCACCAGGAACAAGCTCTATGGGGCAATCGTACTCCCTATGTGGGGGTAACTGTTCCGAAAGTGTTTGGTCGAATACGTCGGCCAAATCATGATAGTCCCCAGGCAAGACCGTGACAGACCCCTGCTACGTGGCGCTTACTGAAAAAGCCCCAGACAAGAGAGCCACACAGAAAGTGGGTACTGCCCAGTACCGGTTATCCTACACGCACTCTGGCAATATGGAGATAAGGATACCGATTTATCCATCCAATTGAGCAAAGAATTGTGCAATTGAAGCCAGGGTAACCCAAGAATAGCCCCAAATTAGGGCACCATGATGAGGTCAAAAACAAGCTCATCGGTGTGCCCTTCCTGTGTGCTTAGGCGAATAAGGTCTGTTTGTTATGACTAGACCTGACATCAAACAAGTTCCATCCACGACTCGAACACATCAGGACGAGCTTTCGTATGTATTGGCACCCCCAGTTTCTTAGCCAGAGTAGAATCGATATAATTCCCAGCAGCCCTAGAATCGATCATAACAGGAATGATCACCGGATCTGATCCATAAAACTCAAAAGTCATAGGAAGATGGATATGAGAGACAAACGGGGTGACTTCAGGGCCCTTGTCAGATGTACCCATTCCAGAGGCCCCGTCTAGGAACGGGCTTTGGAGTTTCCTGAACGTTTTACTGGGCGTTTTGGGAAAACCCATATGAAATGTCTTGTTTGACCACTATAGAAACACAGGTTATTCTGCATCCACCTCTCTCTTTCTTCCTTCCTTAGACAGCAGACCACGTATGGCTCTGATTTGCATTGGTTATGGTTCCCCAGAAGCACTGTTAGAAGATATTTCGGGTCTGCTTGTGCGCATATCAGGGATCCAGCACTCACCTTTTCTTTGATTAACATGTGCGTCCAACTGTAGAACCAGCTCCAATAAAGTTGAAAAACCACAGGGTATAGAAGGGACGGTAGCCAAGGCATCCTTACGATCATCCGAAAGACCCCTATAGAATACCAAAGACTTCGTCTGTTCAGGCCATGAAGTTTCGGCTGCCAGCTGGTTGAAAGAGGCCAAATATGCTAACAATTATTGTTTGCTTTAAGTTAGCGCCAAAAGTTCTAAATCGGAAGCCTGTGCTTTGTACCTAGCATCGAAGACCAATGTCATGGCAGACACTAAGACATCAAGATTATACAATGCCGGGTCATTGTTTTCCAGAAGCGGATTAGCCCAAGCAGCTGCCATACCACCCAGGTGAGACAACACAAAGGCAGCTTTGGTGGTGGAATCTGGAAATGCTGCAGGACGGCAAAGAAAGTGCAACTTGCACTGATTTCCGAACGTCTGGAAGGTCTTGGGATCCCCCATGAACCATTCAGGTAGGGCTAATGGAAAAGGACCTGGTAAAACAATCAGGGTCTGAGCAGGGTTTGGGGTAAGGGGCTGAACAGGAGGTGCCACAGCTGCCCCATCCCCGAACTCATCAGTGGGAAGTGAGTGTACCAAGCTCTGCTTCACATCCATACGATGGAGCGATGCATGTGCCGCAGCCATATCTGTACGTAGGGTGGCGAGGGCCTGCATAACTGCAGTGATCGGATCGGCCCCTGCTTCCATTGTACCTAAACGTGGTTTTTCTGTTAGGCTCCTTATATCCTAACAGAAAAACCTCTATATCCCCCACGACGTATCCTCTGATGTCCAAAAACATCAGGGGGCTCCTTCAGGGAGAGACTTTCCCCCAGAGAGCACGGTCTAGAGTAGAAACAACCTGTGCGACCAGGGGCTCAGGTGAAAAGGCCGGGCAGCAGCAGAGCTAAAGTGGGGAAAGACACATAGGTGCACTGGTCAAGTTATAGAACAATAGCAAATATCGTTCTTCCCACAACACACTTCCCACTCTTACCTGTATTCCGTAATGGTAGGTCAGAAACCTACGTATGCTACCGGAGCCATGAGTGGTGCAGGAGATGCACCTGATGATGTGCAGAAATCTTCTTGTGTGATGAATGTTGATGACCAGACCCGGGCGGAACAAGGGCGCAACTTAAAGGACCAGAGTCAATGTCAATCCACAAAAAGTCCCAGTGAAGAAAGATCCCAGTGAAATCCGTAGAAAAAAAGTCACAAAATCCTAAATCCTTAGGAATGAACCACGATGTAATCCAGTACTTGAAGTGTCCAAATGCTATGCCAAAGTGTCCAATAAGATGTTGTATGAAGGCAGAGATCAGGTGAGTGAACTATAGGGTTGAGGTAGTGCAAGGAGCAAAGGTACTGTGATACTTGTCAGATGAAAAATGGAATTTAGGGAGAAAGCACGGGGAAGGTAAGGAAGACCCAGAGCTGTAAGAGGGTGTGTCGGAAAACACCTAGCACCGTAATTCAGTGTCCAACAGCTGACTTGGATAAGGTGCCTCTGATTTGTCTGTGACAGCAAGCACTAAGAGCTCCACAGGGGAATGTGAGTACATGAAAGGCTGTAAGGTACCAAGCGCCGGACGTGGAACGGTAGAGAAAAAAACAATCTGATGAGCAGAAGCCAGAGTTCGAATTCTGGGGGGACAGCAGAAGGGGAAGGTAGTCGGGCGTCATAACAAGGGACAAAAGAGCAATAAGCAAGTCCAAGTAAACAAGGCAGGAATCCTGGAAACCGGTGATTCAGAAGTCGAGAAGCAGGTAAGCACGAACACAGCAACAACAAGGAAGCTTTGAACTGATGCTTCTGCATCGCGCGGGAGGCTTGATGACGTGGTTGAGGAGGATTGCTGGGAAACGTAGTCCTCAATGGAGAACATCTCTGGAAAAGAAGCCAAGGAACTTGCCATTGTCTCCGCATTGCTGGAGAAAACGTTCCATTGCGTATAGTACGGCACTTCCGTACAGGTATTGACTCTAGTCATGCCACGGTAACCTGTACGTGTCCACACATCGTCAGCTCGATCACCAAGTATGGCGATCAAAAGACCCTTATCTCCAACAGCCAATATGTTCCCTCCCATCATTTTCACTAACTCATGTATCCATTTTTCGGCTCCCGAAGTCCGCATAGGAAGCTTGTTTTTCAGGTTTTTCCGATCCATGTGTGGAATATATTGTAGTCTCGCTCCTTTCTCAAGCAACGGAAATTGGGATGCTGGGTCCTCTCTCATTGTTTTTCTTCCTACTGCAGGAGTGATATTCTCGCATCGCCGTCGACCTGATAATGTCCTCAGTTGGATTATATAGGGTGGTGGAGACACCCCCCTCTGACCATACAAAATGTCTTCGCATCAGCATAACTGTGTGGCTGATTCCAATGCCCTCGGTGCAGACACACTAGAATCTGACCATCTTATTCCCTTTCCTCGAGAGAAGCGTCTTTCGCATCTTCCTTTTCCTCATATTCCTCATATTCCTCTTTCTGCGTCCGACATTATCTGTGCCCAACTTGTGCAACTTCTCGCATCCTCCTTGTTCTTGCTGATTTCCAACCTATCTAGGGATGGCTCTCTATTCTTACTATTTAGGGAGATGTCCTCAGCATCATAAATCTGAGTACTCTCCAGGCGCTCGTCCTTCCCTCCCCCTTGAGGTACTTGTTCTACCCCATCTCATAATATATTCCATCGATCGTCTCTCCGATGCTTCTGATGTCAAAGTCACCCTCGATGTCTTCCCTTGATGTGCCTGGTACTGAATCGTACTCAGGAAAAAATTCAATTTCTTCCCAGTCTACTACTGGATCAGGTTTTTGAACCTCTCTTTCCAGATATTGAAGATCGCGTGCTCTCTGTCTTCTCTTACATTCTATGTCGTCACTGAATTCTCTGCGCTTCCTTGCTTCTTCTCCGACTCTATCCTCTTCCTTTTCATTTCTACGTTCATTTGCCCTTCATATTTCCTCATCCCTTTGTCTCTTTATTCTTATCTCCCGTATCTTTTGCTCATCTTCGATTTGCCTTCGTTCATGCCTGTCTTGATCACTGGATGCTCTCGGTTTGTGATCTCGTTGTCTTTCTTGCTCTTCGCGATATAACTGCTCTTGTCTCTGGCCATCTTTTTTCCCAGTTTTTTCATCTCTCAATCCTTTTTTCTGTTCCTTCTCCATACATCGTCTAACTTCTCTTCTCGATTTGCGTCGTCAATGCTTTTACCATAGAGTTTCAATAGAATCTGACCTCCCATCCATTCGTTCTGTATGAATGCCATCAGTTCTATCCTCATTTACTTTCCATCTCTTGCCTTCTCTCTTTGTATCAGACGATGTACTTGTTTGTACCTGGTCTTTCCTCTTGGTTTCGCATCTCAACTTGTCCCTTGGGACTTTGGAGGTGATATCTCTACCTGTCTTTGGGCTTTCGTCACTACTTTGCGTAGGTGACTCATATGCCGGGTTGCTGCACCCCGTGGCAGCTTTAAGTTCTCTTAGCGAGTATAATCCATCATTACGGACTTCAATTTTTGGTTCAGACAGGGCAGGTGGAGCAGAAGGCGTCTCACCCCTCTATGTACATACATTAAGTATCCAATCGAACAGCGGTTCCTCCTCTCTATCTTCTTGATACATTTTCCAAAGCTCTAAACTAGCTAGGCGTTTAACTTTTTACCTTTATATGTGGCGTGCAAATATGTCATCATGTGCTGTAGGACCACATACATATACATACATACACACACACACACACTCTGCTTAGAACTATAATTTTGTTTTCCCGCCTCCCTCCGTTACCTTCCCTTATTTGTTCTAAGGCATGCACTTTTGCCAAAGTATTTAGTCTTTTTCACTCACCGTTCGCATGTTTCCTCTCTGGATGCTCGAGATCACCGCCTTCGTCACTACCTCTCCCGCCGTTCGCCCGCTAAGCTGCCCATAGAAGTGGGATGGGGTTTGTAGGGGAAAGTACAGGTCCCTTCAGGCCTACACCTGCAGGCTTTGCTCTTTACTCTAACCACTATCTACGGGGAGCTTCACATCCTACTTCGCCAGATGGCAAAGGACTCGTGATATTGCCGAGGACCGAGTTACTTTATGTCGATGGTCAATGGGTGTCTTACCTAATCGACAATCGATAACCATCAATCTCTGCTACCATGTGTGCAGGTGGGACCCCAGCCGGCCCATAGGACTGGAGTTTTCCCAAACAGCACTTTAAGATGGAATAGCAGCACCCGTGAGATTGATGGGTATGCAGATTCATACTCAAGCATCAAATCAATAATGACAACTCAATGGTTTGGCAAAGGGAGTCCGTTTAATGACAAGTACAAAAACGGGGAGTTATGAATATCAGCAGTGGCGCGATCTTCCTTCTTGCTTCAACTCCAATGAACTTCACAAAACTTACATCCTTGATACTAAACTAACAAATGTTCTACTGAAATTCTTTCTAACTTTACCAAAAAGTGCTTCTAATGTATTTTTCCTTTGTGTATTAGCCAAATTGTTCATTTATAATTGATTGAATGGTACATTTGACCGAATTCGGCTAGTACCATTTGATAGATTATAAAAACATACTGATCATTTTGAGCGGAGTTTTTGGGGGGGTGTAATAAAGGAAAAGGGGACCCTGCAGCATCAGAGCCAACCCACGATTGAGGGATGGATCTGACGGTGCAGAGGTGCATTGGACGTGAAGGTGAGCAAATAGGTAAGTAGGGGAGGGTGCGACAGCAGATTTTTGGGTTCATATATATTGGGGTGGATTGTTAGTCTAATTGTTCTAAAACGACCAGCTTTATTGCTGACAGTTCACAGTGAACAATTATCAGACAAATAAACAACCCCAAACCGTTTACTTCAACTATTAAAATATACTTTAATCCATATTTTGTGTGCTGACAGAAACAGCTTCAATGCATTTCAAGAAAAAAAATGATTGCCAACATCAGTCAGATGCACTCCATCTCTTCGAAAAATGCTTCACTATATCAAATTTGATATTTTCACCATCAAACGTGTTCATGCCAACATCCCGCAAAAAGCACATACAACTTCGTTCACATGGCGCTTTGCTTTCTCAATTTGTGGACAAAATGAATTCAAATGCATCCACATTTGCCTCTGAGCTATCCGAGAAAAAATAATTTTCTAATATGGAACCAGTTCCATCGACTTTCTAAATGTATCCTTCATGGCAAACTGCACTTAAATTCCGTTCACATAGCCCAAACTGTTTCCTCCACAGTGAACTACAATGATGTCCGGATGCTTCAAATTAACCATATTCTTAAAAAAACGAGTGGAATTCCACCCACTTCAATCCTCGAACTCCATAACATGAAACTTCAAATCCATCTAATCTAAGATTCTCAGACAATCAAACACTTCTCAGAATAAACCTTTAGCCAATGGACCCAAGAATCGCGCACAATCCAGATACTCTGCTTCCTCAAAGCCATTGCCATCTTCACTGCACACAAACAAAGATAACTCCTGCTAACCAGTCTTCCTGCACACAACACACAAGAAACCCGATTGGCTGAGCCCCTGATGTCCGCCGACATCCACGACAGTCTGCGGTCGCCACAGTCCCCTTTCCATGACAGGCATCCTTAAAAGCGAATACCGAAGTAAACAAAGGAAAAACAGAAAAATACATTAGACAGACTTTTTGTGAAAGTTAGAAAGAATAATTTCAGTAGAACATTTGTTAGTTCAGTATATAAAACCAAATCCTCCAAAAATATAAAGAGCACAGGGCAGACCTTTTACCATTTTAACTTTTGTTTTTGTAACACTCCCTCATTGGCTGCTTTCAAACAGCCACACATTCATCCACCAGTCACATCCAAAAACTCTACATGTAACCATGTCATTTCAGTTCACCACTTGAGATGTGCTTTTGAAATCTCAGAGTACATGTCTCCTGTTACTCACAGCCACTTGCATCAAAAACTACTGTAAAACTCTCCAAGATTTCCATTTGTAGATTCACCATCTGCATCTAACAAGACAGTACAGGTAGGCTTATATTTATTTCAACTCTTTTACAAATGTATATAAGATTCCTGCCACTAACCCTGTAATAAGCTTCACAATAAGCATTCTTTTTAACCACTATTAAATGCCATGTATTGCAGCATTCAGCACCTGCTCACATCAAAAATGTTTTTAGGAGCATTTTCATGAAAGTAAAAAAATGCATATGTGCATTTATAGCAGCACTGTGTCTAACTGTTTTCTTAAAGAAAGCAAAAGCAGATTGAAAAGATATGTACAACATTTTTAAAAGGCACTTGGGGTTAGGACGTTGCATATGTTAGCAGTACATGCATACTTGCCAACATGACCCATTGCAATCTATAGGTGCTTATCAAGTCTTGTTTTTTTTGTTGCATTCTGTGACTTATAATTTCACTTCTATTATACAACTTGGACTACAAGTCCCAGAATGCAACAAAAAAACAGCACCAGACAAGTCGAAAGTGTGACATTTATATTGAATGAAAAAATGGAAAACAATGTGTGTTTAAAAAGGTTTCTTTCTAGGAGCATTTTCATTAAAGTAAAAAAAAGAAATCGTATGCATTTATAGCAGCACGGTTTTTGCCCTCTAACCAGAAAGCATTACTGTAATCCTGTAACCTACGCCGTGACACCCCCGGGTTTGGGAGTATAATCCAATGTAATAAATACAAATAAACTTCTTTGTAAAAGAAAGAAAAAGTAGATGCAAAAGATGTGTACAACATTTTTAAGTGCCAATTAGTGTGTAGAAGTTCAATATCTTGGCAGTACATGCATACTTTCTAAGATGGGCCGTTCCAATCTGTAGGTGCTTATCCAGTCCTAGATATTTCTCTGCATTCTGGGACTTGTAGTTGCACTTTTTCCATTAGAATACCTGGACTACAACTCCCAGAAAGCAAAGGAAAAAAAAACAAGACTTGTTAAGCACCACCATATTTGGCTCATAATTGGGTCGATGACATATGATGGACTAATTGGGAAAACAAAGAACAAGTTGACGCAGCGCGAACACCTAGGTTTCGCTTTCACTCACAAGCTGCTAGACAAGCCAAAAAGTCCAAGGTTGGAAAGGGTTGCCAACCAATTAAAAAGGCCTGCCATGCATCTTCATATACAATGTTGCAGTTATTAGTCAGCTGCCATATTCTCTGCTATAATCTGTATGTGAAGTACGTAGAAGTAGCTTAGGGCGTGTCCTACAGAGAAGGGTCAGCCAATGAGTTATTAAACCATAGATAATTCTATAAGTAAATATGTTCCCCTAATCTAATCCAATCCCTCCCGGCGAAAGGTTTTATGAAATGCAGCATGACTTAAATGGCGTATGTGAAAGTATATCAACTCTGTACAAACAAAATATGAGAATATTGAGCATCTACTTCGATAGCTGACTTATTTCCCAGTTTTCTTTCATTGAGATAAAATCAATATTTTACCATCTTCCTTTGGTCTGTCTGGTTATTTGGACCGAGACGATTACTGGTAATTCCATCTAGCACATAGAATGCGCTTCAAGGTGCTAGAGCACATTTTGTAGTGGTGCGGATGGTTCTGGTTCAACTACCTAGATCTAGGCCCAGATCCAGACCCCGGACAATCGCCGGCTCCTACCATTAGCCAGACGATCGCAGAGTTTCCTGGCGAGAGCGGAGCGTGAAAGAGCATGTGTTCAAGATCCAGTTTGGCAGGTCCCCCTTTGATGAAATTCTTGTCCGGTCCCTGCAGGTGCCCCGCGTACAGAATACAAACTGGTCGATTGTCCGAGAGTCGGTGCTGAGAGAATCTAGCTGAATAGCGGATGTGAGTAGACCATTGAATATGGTAAAAAATAAAGGGGGAGGGATTGTATTGTATAGTATCTGGATCTTTAGGGATTATTAAGAAGAGTAGGGATACCTCAATTTCACAGACCCATGAGGGAGAGAAAGAATACATGCCATAACTCCATATAGGAGTGTTAAGGATTCCTGAAGCATAGAGCCAAAAAAAGTGTGCATATTAAACTCAGAGTCAATAAGAGATGAGATACATTTACTGAGAAAAGTAAAGATGTACGTAGGTGAACAAATTGAAAATGCATGTGCATATGGGGTATAATAGGTCTTTATAAAGCTTTCAGCATGTTTAAAATGATATAAAACGACAGTAAAAATATATAAAACCAATTTTTTTTATGTTTTTTAAACAAAGGATTGACGTCAATCAGAAGGTTAAAATTAGATGAAATTAGTATATAAAAAGAATTTTAAGATACTTAAAAATAAAAAAAAAATAGAAAGTGTAAACAAAGGAGCAAGAACAACAGTGGCACAATGTTTTCAAAATGTTTTGATTCGCGGATCACGACTGGCGATTGATGGTGCTTGCTCAAAAAGATTAAAACGATATATTTAATAAACATAGAAATAATAACAACAGATTGGGTAAGTATTGACAGTCTGAATTAACCCATCACCATGGAAGACACGCCGCTTTTAGACCTATGCAGAATCTTGCTGATATATACAGTCAAAATTAGGAAATCATATTCTGAATGGGTCAAGGGCACACCTAATAAAGCACTTATGTCGTGGCCTCAAAAGGGTTCATTATCAAAACTGGTATTACGTCACATGACAACATACTTGCATGCCGCTCGTAAAGGAAAGAAGTTAAAGAAAAGGTTGATAGCTTTAGAACTCTGAAAAATGTACCAGAGTGAGAAAGAAGATCCAGCTGACAGGGAGTGGATGCTTAATCAGAATAAAAGAGAAGATGTAACACCTTCAGTTTGTATTTTACCTCTTGAAATGCAAAATTTAAATACTGAAGAAAATTTATGTTATCATTTAAAGGAATTAAAGGCAGCAGCAGTGTATGTTAGTCAAACATATGAGCTCCCTGCTTCCAACAGTGAAGACACCTCAAAAGAGAGCGGAATAGAGAATGCAAAAATATATTAACACGTGATGATGGTAAACATGAAAGAAAGGTTGGACAAAACAGAGGAAAAGTCAGGACAGAAGGGAACAAAGGCTTTAGCTAAGGGCATGACAATAATACAGAATGAATAGATGGGAGGGCAAATATTGCTCAAACTAGACTATAAAGGTATTGACAGTACACGAAAGAGGAAAGAAGAGAAAAGAAGAGAATATACAAATAAGAAAGTGCCGAAGAAAGAAACCAAATGGAGGAATGAAAAAGGAGCGAGGAGAGATTAGAAAAGAAACAAAGACAGAAGCCGAAAGATTGAAAGTACATAGGTTGAAAAGAAGGCGAGAGGCTGGGGCGTTAAGGAATTAAGGAGAAGAAAAGAAATTAACAAGAGTAGGGGACTAAAAAAAAGACCATGAAATAGAATATTTATCCTGCAGAAACATGGTGCCTAAAGAAGCAGAAGACTGATTGGAAGAAGAAAGAGGGTCACAACAGCCTCAAAGGGAACTTCCAGCAATGCTGCGATCAGCCTGGGCTGATGGGCCGGAAACAGAAGCCCGAGCAGAGGCTTGGGAAATGATATAGGCAAATGAGGGATAGAGGAGGTATGGAACTTAAGAGAACATTGAAAGGTAACTCAAGGGACGTCATAACAGATAATAGAACAATATCCTAAAGTAGGTTAGATCTTGACGATGTAGAAGATAAAGCCACACAAGCTAGGCATGATGTCAAGATGAAGAAAGAGGAGAAAGAGTATTTGGATTTTCAAGAGAATCGGGTACAGATAAAGGGGTACAATGGTCAGATTTAGAGGACGCCATAGAAAAAACACACCAGAACCAACACCATATATTGAATACCACAAGCACGCTCGCGTAGTACAGGGGATATATCCCCCACCTTATATAAGCAGATTAAGGTCATTGCCAGGACAGAAACAAATGGGTGAGAACAACACTACTTGGAAAACAAGGAGTGTGAGCAGGTAGGATTATGATTCAAGATTGTCACAATTCCCAATATCAGAGAAAGGGGGGGGCACAATATATTCTGTGGCCCCAAATGGATAAGGAGAATTTAAAGCGCATACTACCAAGTTTAACTTCAGGTGCAGGAAAGTGGATTTCTGGAGAGAAAAACGCCAGGAGTGACTTAAGCTATAGGCAACATTAAAGGCCTATTATTAGCCATCCTAGGGGAGAGAGCCAACGTTTAGAAAGAGCAGGCTTCCTCACTGCAGAAAACACGGAGCATAAAGGATTGCCATTTAATAACTGTAGAGCAGATGTATTGCGATCACTTAAGAGTACAATATCCTGATACATCGGATATTGGGGGAAATAAAGACGAGGAAACAGAGACTGAAGACCCCTTTGCCTTCATTCAGGACAGATGGCATTTCGAGATGCAGGAACCATGGGATAAGATGGTAGCATTATTTTAACACATTTTATGCCAAGGGCTGCCAGAGCCGGTGCAATGTCAGCTACAGAAACAGATAGGAAGGGACTTCGAACCGAGTCAGATGGAGAGCAGAACAGCTTACTAGTCAACTTATCCTCGTACTATCCCACTGAGGCCAAAAGTTCTTTACTAGAGAAAGGATTTAGTTTTATACCAACTGACCATTACAATGGTTTCAAAACTAGAGCATAATTGCAACAACTGTTTAGAAAAAACACACCTAAAACAGTACTTCATGGATAACACCATGAACGTTACAGGATTATGGAGACCATCCACTTTTAATCCTCCTACTGTATGTCAAACTACAAAGGCAGTACTGTTGAGGGCCCTAGAGACCTATTGAGGTCAAGAATTCAAAACAGGGCTTCCGAAACATTACTGGATCCGAGCTAGAAGCCATTGTCTCTTTAAAAACCAACAATGAAATAGTCCCAAGAAGAGCTGATAAGGGCGGCCGAATAGTAATCCTTAATAGATATGATTATATCAATTAGTGCAATTGACAATTGAGCGATGATTCATTCTATGAACCCATCACTACAGATCCTACCAAGAGTTTACAATCCTTGATAACTCTAAAAGGTAGCCAAAGAATTGGAAAGAAAGTGGATCGCCAACAAACAGGAAGCTGAATATCTAATGCCCATAAATCCCAGCATCCCTAAGTTTTATGTACTACCGGAGATTCACAAGACCCTGCAGAATCCCCCAGGCATACCCATTGTTTTGGGTTCTGGTTCAATTTTTGAGCCCCTTGCGAAATGTGCAGATCACTTTGATTCCATTTGTGAAACATGTTGCTTCTTATATTAAAGATACCACTGAGGTAATCAGAATAATAGAGGGACACTCTGTTGGAGTAAATGACATACTGATCGGGCAAGACATATCTCTCTACACTAAAATTCCCCAGATGGCAACTTTAAATATGGTGGAAGAATGAACTAATTAATTCTAGATCTACATTTATATTATAGTGTACTGAAATGTCCCGAAAAACTACTTTGTCTTTGACAACCAATTTTTCATACAGATACATGGACCACCATGGGTTCAGCAGTGATACCAACATTGGCTAATTTGTATGTTGACACAACAGAAACAAATGTGATTTTGACTGATACCAACCCTTACAAAAAATACATTAAGTTGTGAAAACGCTTTATCGACAACATTCTAGTGATATGGTTGGGCGATATCTTGTCTTTTGAGGGTTATTTCATGTGGATAAATGATCAGAATAAGTTTCTGAAATGTACAAATACACACAGTAAAGATTCAATCAACTTTTTGGATTTGACCATTTATGTAGATAAGGGTGAATAGATATTGAAGGTCAAACCTTATCATAAAGCCATTGATATAAACTTGCTACTACTATACTCTAGTTTTCACCCCAGACATACCAAACAGAATGCACCATTTGGTCAGTTCCTTAAATTAAAAAGGAACAGTACTACTAAGACAGATTTTGATCAAGAAGCCCTGACATATGCAAATAATCTGGTTCAGAGGGATACCCTCGCAAAACTGAAAAACAAAATCATGTGAAAGAGCCTCGAATAATCACAGAGTCCTTGTTAGAGTACAGACCGAAGGGTGACAAAGGAGACAAAATTAATTTTGTGAGTTCATTTAATCACCTCTCCAATGAAATCAGTAAAATAGTGAGACAAAACAGGCACGTACTTCAGGGTGGCGAGTGCCCACTAGATGATCCAAGATGTGCATTCCGGAGAAGCAAGATTATAAATACTGACCACACGCAATGACATCTATGTAAAGATTGAAACACAATACACTTTGACAAAACCAACTGGACATGCTATGCAGTTGCTGTCCCCAAACTATGAGGCCCAAGACAATTGACCTGGGTATGCACACAGTCTGGCAACAAAGAGTGTTTACCAACTGTAACTCGATGAGGGTGGTCTATGCCATTTGGTACCCATGTGGGCGCCTATATATTGGCAAAACAGAAAAGTTAAAATAAGGATCAGGGGAACTAAAAAGTTGCATTAGAAACAAAGTATTTAATGCACCCCTGGCAGGCCACTTTAATACTTTAGAACATGAACCAAGCGATTTAAGATGGATGTCCTTATGAAAATAGGACCGACTAACAATCCAGCCAAAGACGAACATTTACTGTCGGTACACGAACAGAGGCTTATTTTCCTAACTAAGCCATTTTTCTGGTTTGAATGAGGAAATAGATTGGAAGGTATTTTTAGGCTAAGCCATGTGAATCTCCTGCATATCACACATCAGTGCTTCCCTTTCTATATTGGACCAGCTGACAGCTGGTAACAGAGTGCCTTTCCATACACCCAGACGTGAAGTCACATTATTTACATCAGGAGGCTCAATAGATAAAGCCACACTGTGCATTCTGTTTGGTTAACAGGCTAGTTTGGCACTTTTTAAATCGAGAAGATACGTAGCGGTTATTGCCTTGTGATGAGTTACAGCTATACATACATAATTCACCTTGCCACATCTGTTATGTATCCACACTTCATCATAGTGTTTTACCTTCTATCAATATGGCCACCGCCTATACTGCTGTTTTTGTCCGCTCACTCTTTCACGGTAGGAGTACACACAACGCAACACCGCAAAGTTACTGCTGCAGCAAATTAGGGCATTTAGCTAGAATATGCAGAAGCAGAGGAGGCATGCAGAAACAGAATTTTCAGTCTCCAAGATGGGGGGATGGTATATGCGCCACAATATAATACAGCCTCAACGATATTATGCCCAAGATCACACGTTAACTCAGACATATGCACCGCAAGCACAGCAAATACAACAAGTCCCAATGCAGCTGCCACAAGGGCAACAGCAAGCACCTAGGCAGACGCAATAGGCACCGGCACACTAAAGTACAATACATTCCAATACAGGTGCATCAGAATGGCATATGGCTACGGGAGCTGTGCAAGTAGCTGCACTCAAAACAGGGAGTCAGACTGTGAAAGGATTTTCTCCTTTCACAGGTACGGGGATGGATTTATATCCACAATAGTATAGCCCACAGAAGAGCTGGATGTATTTAGTGCCATCTGTAACACCGGATCCCAGACAGGAACCAAGGTAACGATAGGAGGCAAGACTTGTATCTTGTGGACGCTCTACCAACTCGTACTTGTGTCGTGAGAGAAAAATATCCAATGTCAAGTGTTGCCATGAATGCACAGGGATTTTTTGGGCAATGCATTTAGTTCCATTTATAGACAAATTATACCATTTTCTATAGGTGAACATGACATGTGTATGCCATTATTATACTCTAGACAAATGCCGGTAAACCTACTAGGGCGTGACTTGATGAGAAAACTTTGACAATATCTTTTACTGACAAAGGAATATAGTGTTCTACCTCAGGAATACATTATGTAAATGTCAGGGAGCTCATACTAGCATTTACAGGAAAGAAAGCTCTTTGATGAGCACCTCTAGATGAGTAAGTGTTTTTGTATGGAGTGACCATCTTATTATCACGGTTACCTAAATTGATCGGCAAGTTCTTGAGAATACCTGATTTTTTTGTTCAGGCCAGAGATTCCTATGGATGAGGAAGTGCAGATTATCCCTTTAGAACTAGAAGCAGCAATAGTGAGATAAGAACGAGTGATGCTTCATGGGACAGACGATGAGGGAAGGGGATGGAGAATGGTGATCGCTGTAATGAAAGAAGACAAGAAGCCATTTAGAGATGACTATTCAAATGATGAGTTAGTATTTTTGATAAATCTTACTAATTGGATTAAAGTAGAGAATATAGAAATGCAGCAGAGAATGGCATAAGTAAAAAAGAAACCTGGAAAAAGTATCAAGTGTCTTATGGATTACAAGTCCATATGACGCGAGTCTAATGAAAGGATTGGAAGCAGTAAAAATTAAGCTCAAACCAGGGGCAATTCTGTCACATGCAAAACAGTATCCAATGTCCAGAGAAGCGGATGAAGGTATATTTGAAACCACATCCGCTTTAATCAAACAAGGCATTTTGGTACCATCTGATTCTCTGTGTACCACAGATGTGTACCCTGTCAAAAAACCAGCAGGGGATTTTGTGGAGCTTTATGCAGGACTTGAGGGCCCCAAACAATATAGTTGAAGCAGAATTTTTTTGTTCCAAATCCTGCAACGATATTGTGCAATATCGAACCAAAAGCAAAGTATTATTTTTTTTTATTTTTATGCATTTTTGTACATTTATAATGCACAAAAAGCAACCCTTGGGCATTGCGGCACTGTTACAAGGAGGCTTACTTAGTTGCACATAAATGATAGCCTGTCTGCGGTTCGTGGGTTACAGGAGACCTTATACAGGACATGTAGGGGTACATAGGTTACTGGTTATAGAGGCTAGAGAGCATATGTAGGTGATTCAAAGGGTTACAGGTGAAACAGCTACATACCTTACATTAGTGAGCATACAGGTACAAGGGGAGTAATGCTAGGAGTGGGTGTGTGGATTCGTTGAAAAGGCTAATTTTAAGGGCTTTGCGGAAGGCAAAGTGCGAGGGTTCGTTCCTGAGAGTAGGTGGGAGGGCGTTCCATTGTCTTGAGGCTATGAAAGGGAAGCTGGCGCCACCAGCTTTGGTGCATTTGACAATGGGGATGTTGAGTTGGTTGGAGTAATGTGATCTAGTAGGCCTGAAGTAGCCAGCTCTGACTAGTTTTGCTGAGATAAGATGGGACTGTGTGGGCAAGGCACTTATGAGTAATGGCAAAGGTCTTGAAGAGGATGCGTTCTTTTCCAGGGAGCCAGTGTGCGGAGTGCCTAGCAGCTGAGATGGGGTCCCTCTTGGGTATGATGAGAGCCGCAGAGTGTTTTGAATTATTTGCAGCCCGTTTCCATTTTTTTTTCGCTGAGGTGCCAGCAAAGAGGACGTTGCAATAGTCTATTTTGGCACCTATAGTGGCTCTGGCAATTGCGAGACAGTTCTGGGTAGATAAGTAGGGTTTGACGACATTGATCAGCTTAGTTGAATATGCAGCTGAAGATGCAATCGAGGTTTACTTAGTGTGACATGGAGTGTGGCATCCAGGTAAACCACTAGTGTCTTCACAGAAGGTGAGATATGAATGTGTGTGGTCTACAGTGAAGGAGCTGTATTGATTGTTGTTTGAGGGTTTCCTTGGGGCCGACTAAGAGGATTTTGGTTTTGTCCCCATTTAGAAAGCCCCTTGGCAGCCATCCAAGCCTGGATGGGGCATAGACGGTGTGTAGTGTTTTAGCGTCCGTGTCATAGGTGCTTGAGAGAGGGAGGAGGCCCAGAGTGTCGTCAGCATAGTTAGTGTACACTATGCCGATCACATCCAAGAGGTCAAAGAGCGGTTTAATATGTAGTGTGTGGGCAAAATACAAGAGCCCGGTCGGACTCCACAATGGATGATGGTAGGTACTGCGAAGGCCTGATCAGAGAATACCGTCATGGCTCTTCCTTCGAGGAAGGAAGTGATCCATCGGTGGCTTCGTGGGTGAACTGAGCTGAGGTGGTGAGGTGTCTGCATAGGGTCTTATGGTCCACTACGTCAAATGCTGCAGATAGATCGAGAAGGAAGAGTAGTGCTGGTTTCCCATCAAAGATTGTCACCCAATTGATTTTTTCGGTCCAATAAGGCTGATTCGGTGCCGTGGCCAGAGCCGTGCCATATCACTGTTGTAGATTTTAAAAAATGCATTCTTCTCAATTCCCCTTCATGAAGACGCACAAGATTTGACTTCCTTTTCATATAGAAAAATTTGACTGATACATGTTTTCCCCAAAGGTACTGTAAGTCCCCATCAGTTTTTAAGAGTCCTTCAGATGGACTTGGATAATGCTCAAATTGAAACATTGACGACATTTTGTGTGCAGTGAGACGGAAGAAAGGGTACAAAGTAAATGAGGAGAAATTACAATATTACCAAGAAGAGCTACTGTATATAGGATCGTTCATCTCACACAAAGGGAGAAAAGTGATACCTAAAAGGGTAGAAGTTATTATGAGGACTGAAAAGCCAAAAACAGTGCGACAAATGCAACAGTTTTTAGGCCTGAGCAATTATTGCAGGGCCTGGGTATTTGATTACAGTGCATATATTTGACCACTTTTAAAAAGGACTCAAAAAAGGCCCAGATGATGAAAACTAAATTAATATGGACAGAAGCGATGACTGGAGGATTTCATGAATTAAAAAAGCCAATCAGCACAGCCCCTTTGTTGGGGATTCCAAATTACAGTGAAGAATTGTACTGATTCCCTCATTCAAATGGAGAAGTTAAGACCGCAGTGCTTACACAGAAAACATTAGGACATGGTCATAAACCATTGGCTTATTATAATGGGATCTTAGATCCACTTAAGGACATTCTCCTTGTGAGCAATCTTTCGCACCAGCTGCCTTTACAACTAAAAAAGCCTCAAGCATGAGAAACCCAAGAACACATTGACCACACAAAGAGCGTCAGGATGTGAGGCAATTGTGCTAAACCTACCAATTTTGATTACAGGGTTTGAGATAGTGAATACAGCAATGTTTACTGCTGAACAAGTGGGAGACTATGATATGCATGATTGTATAAGGTATACTGAGTGTTATGATATTCCTCAAGTTAGAAAAATGCTCCAAGTAGGGGACTGGGTTGGAGGGAGTGATCTTCATTGATGAGTCATTGAGAATTGATCAAAAGACTGGGGTGAGACATACAGGATTGGCAGTGGTAAAACTGAACAGAGGGTACATTTGAGGTAATGATTAGTAGCAGATTCTCCCCAAATTACTCAGCACAGGCTGCAGAATTAGCCGCGCTTATTGAGGCACTGGGGAGCTTTGAGGATGAGTAAGTGATGGTATACTCTGACTGCGCCTACGTGACGTCAACTGTGTACACAGGCTTGTCACGTTGGAAAAGAAGGGGTTTCCTCCACGCAGACAGCACTACAGTGCAACATGCAGGAGTATTAGAAAAACGTATTGAAGTGCCGAGTTTGCCAGAGGCCATAGCAATCATAAAATGCGCAGCCCATTCAAACAGAACAGATTTAATCTCTCGCGGAAACAAAGCCTCAGATTCAGAGGCTAAAAAAGCAGCCCATTACCCAACCACATTTGAGAGTGAAGTAAATATAAAGCAGGCAACAGCCGATGCATGCTGGTTAAGGAAGGATTTGATAGGACATTCATTTTGCAGCTAATTATTCTTTTTCCTGTGCTGCTCGTCCTTGTATTTCAGAGTTATGGAAAAAATGGGGATGTTCTCTATCCCCTACTGAGGCAATTTGGGGACAGGACAGCACTGGTGAAGCCAGTTATGCCCCTTCCACTATTGTGGGTAGCGTTGGACCAGCTTCACTACCCAGCACATGTGACGAGAGAGAGCCGACCTGCTACTATTGCAGTAGAATAGTTTGAACCAAATGGATGTGAACATGTGGCACAGTTCATTATAAACCGTATTGCGTGTCAAAAATGTACTGCACAACACTTTGCGAACAGGGAGGAGCAATTCCCAGATCAAATGGACGATTCCAGTATTTACACAGATTATGTAGATATGCTTCAGACATTCAACAGCTATAGATATATGCTGGTTGTAGGGTGTCCCTTTTCTAGATTATAGATAAGGGGCCATGCGTGCACCCTGATGCTGCACGTGCCGCCAAATTCCTTGTGCACAAAGTAGTTCCAACATGGGTATGTGCAAGGTTTTGCAATACAATAATGGTCCGCACTTCGTAAATTATTTGAAAATATAGTTCTGCTATTAGGCATTAGCCACAAGTTTGCTTCAGCTTATCGTCTGCAAGCAAATTGAATTTGTGAGAAATTAAATGGCCTTTTGAAAGAAAAGATAGCAAAACTAAACATCACGTCAAAGAAGGGATGCTCTATTGCCTACCCCCTACACTATATGGGCTGAGGAACTAGCCAGGCTCAGATCACCATTTGACGCCCCAGGAGTTGGTGAATGGATGCCGCATGAAAACTCTTCACTACCTCAACAAGGGCAAATACAGATGCCCATAGTGAAGCGAGAGCGTTAGGGGATGAAATGTATGATTATTTGAAAGCGATGGCTGACAGTGTTTCTTTTATGTCCCAACAGCTCCAGAACAGATGGGAGGGACAAATGAAAACAAAAAAAGACAATAAGTCTCTTGATTTGGAAGAGACACTAGAGTCACTTAGATTGTAACTAGGGGACAAGCTGCTGGTGCCTAAATGTATGCGCACCTCAAGTACCCCTCATTTTGAGGGTCCTCATGAAGTGGAGGAAGTAAGCCCTACCGCTGTAAAACAAGGAAGGAGAGCGTGGATACATTTACATGACATCAAAATCTACAAAGGAGAAACCTTGACCTCTCCTGCACCTACCCTGTGGTTTAGCACCTTGAAGCATTTGTTGTGCTAGATGGAATTACCAAGAAAATACCTCGGATCCAATAACCGGACATACTCAAAGGAGATGGTAAAATATGGCTTTAATCTTAAGAAGTAAAGCAGGGTGAATAAACACTCATCAATTCGACTCATGCAAGAACACACTATTTTTTTCATTCAGTTCCAGCTTTTATATTCCTAAATGCGTCATCTAAGATGTCATCCTACTTGGCAAACTTCAAAAGCCTATCGAGCGGTGGGATTGGATTAGGGGGATCATCTCTTCAAATAGACACTGTGCGTGTTAGTCCCTCATTGGTGGTCTCTTTTCTGTGAACCACACCCTGAACTACTTCCAATCACATGGTGTAGGGTAATCTTCACAGCAGAAAATGTGGCAGACTAATGCTTTGCAACATTGTATGAAAAAGTGCATGGAAGGCCATTCTAATTGGTTGGCAACCCAAATCCAACTTTGGACGTTCGGCCTGTTAGCAGCACATACATAAAAACAAAACCCAGGTGGTTGGAGATAGGTCAGCTCTTCCTTTGTTTCCCAATTAGGTCACCCTCTCATCGGTAGGCCACATTACAGTGCCTTCTGTGTGAGGACTGACTTTGCCAGTCTGCACTGTCTTGGGCTATTCAAGGAAGCGTAGGGTAGACCACCATCTTAGCTCCAGACCTAATGAATAGCCCTGGTTTTCAAGTTCATCACGTGTTACAAGACCATTGTTCATTTTCAACAATGCATTTAACATAATGTGATTCAATTATGCTGGGTGTAGTTCTCCTTTAGACTTGCTCACTCTCTCTCATATTGACGTTCTGCCTTTTTAATTGTCCAATATTTAGCATCAGTAAATGCTTTTATTCCTCCTATCTTTGGGAAACCTGTCCTTGCACATGGTCTGCTCAGACTCCCTTTGTGCTTTTCCTTCATCTCTTGAAATAGCATCCTTGATTCAAAGCCAATGTACTCCCCTATTTCGCAAAGAAAACAGCTTCTGCATTGTCTCTCCACATTTAAGATCCTGGGCATGTATTTTTAAGGTAGTTGGGTTGATTGACATGAGCAATCGTCCATCTTGTTCTGATTATTGATTGACACACACACACACACACACACACACACACACACACACACACACACACACACACACACACACCCCCCCCCCCCCCCCTCATAAACCGGCTTCTATGAATTCTTTCTACCTTGCGTTTCAGTGTATTTAGTTATTGACCAGGGGGGGGTCAATTCATTCTTCTTTGTATTCGCAAATTCTGCATCATGGAGTATATGTTTCTCTTAATATTCAAATTACACAAGTCATTCGTAAGTATTTTCATATGTTTCAACATAGGTTCATAAACCTACATCCATATCACGCACCATTTTATTCATGGCTGCTTTTTGACAACTTGTCAAAGGACATCCTTCTTGGTAGGTTTCCTCCACTGTTTCAATGTGAGGGTATCTTCTGAATGGCTGTCTGAGTGCATATCGTTTTTCATATAGTCAACATGGTATGGACATGTCGCATAAACTTGTGCATGGGCCCCCAATTGTGGCTCCTTGTCCATCACTCCAATAGGGTGGGGGGAATGGACTATGGGGAATGCGTCCACTTGCTCCTCTACAACCCCTACTGAAGCAAGTGAAGCATTTCCGTGAATCCAAACACAATCCATATCCAAAAGCCAAGGCAAAGAAGCAAAACATTTAGATTAGGGTTTTCTTAAGGACAGATGGACTTTCAGTGATCCTGGAAAACCTTCCTTAAGATGAAGATCAAAGAGACAATGGTGCAGAAGAAAAGAAGACCACTTATCTCTTAGGTTACCTCTTGTGCACGTTCTTACTTGCAGTTTTTTTCATATATTAGTCTTACCCAGCTTTCATACATAGACATACAGATATTGCAACCTTTTTCAGCAATCCTAAAAATAACACTTGTGTTAAGAATTGTATTTGCGATTATTTTACAGATTATTAAAAGTTCATAAATCAATAATCAAATCAATCAGATAAAATAAAAAGTTTCAAGAGGTAAGAACTGTAGCCCCACGAAAGAAATTACTATATGATGAAGGATAATTATTGGAGTTTTTTGTGGAATTTTGATTTTAGCTGCTATCCTTATTACATTGGCACAGACATCATAATCAGTGATTAACAAGAAAATAAGACATCCACCAGTGTTCCCATTTTTTTTATTTTTTATTTTCTACTTGTGTGTAATCAAAGAAAAATGTTTTTTACAAGAGAGCAGACGTAAAATATAGAAGAGCTTTTTTCCTTTTCAAAATTGCAAGAACGCGCCTTGTAGGGAGCGATTTGAGAGTCAAGCCACGACAAAGGCGCAGCACGCAAGAGTTGTTGACAGATTGCCATGGTGTTTGACGTCTAGTGGGGGGACTCCGAACAGAGCAGCACAGACACGGGAGGGGTCTGTTGCTATGTAGTGTAGTTAAATTGAAGATTCAGCGGCGCAGGGTGAATGGCCGTTGGCATTGATTTTGATGAAGGCTGCTTCCATTAATTTAGACGTGGCTACCCCCCAACAGGGTTTTTCTCCTGAGATGAGGCGGCACCACCATGTGTCTTCTTCTATCAATACAGAGTCCACCCATAGAGGGGCCAGAAAAGCTGTGCATTCTAGATTTAACGATGGACAGTTTAACAGAAGGTGACGAACTGTCTCAATAGTGTCTGGGATTTTGCAGAATCTGCAGGTTGTCATAGTTCATTGATTTCTTAACCCCAGGATTTCTCTGATGTGGAGCAGATTAAGTTGTGTTCTTAAGAATATGCTGCGTAGTTTTTTATCTGGAAATTTAGTGCAGTACGCCAACAGGGTTTTCAGCTTGTTTTACGTGGGAGGCAAGTGCTTCAGAAACTTTATCGCTGCCGATTGCTTGATGGTGCTTATCCAATCTTGGATTTTCAGTTTTTCCAGTGACTCTTTGCAGATTGGTGATTAGGTCGTCTGTTGAACATAGTAGGTCTTGCAATTTGTTTTTTTGATGGTGCATCCAGGTCTGCAGGACCTTGCAGGTCGTTGAAGCCATCTCCTGACCAATGATGTTAAAGATTGGAGGGCCATCTTGGATGAGTGTCTTCCTGAAGAGGGCCAATGAGGCCGCGCTGACGGTGGCATTCAGCGACAGAAGTCCCAGCTCTCTTCTGACGGCCACCAATGGGATGGAGTTTGGAAGGCCGAGGAGGGATTTCCAAATGTATCCCTCCAGTTTCTGCCAGAACCCAGGTGGCATGGTGATCGTAGTGTCCATGCCGTACGTTAACGCAGGGACTATTTTGCCCTTGTAGAAATTGATGCCAGGAATCAACGAACATTTTCCAAATTTTTGATCGATCTCAGTTGGGCAGTCAGGTGTTTGGCAGTCAGGTGTTTGGCTTTGGCCCAAAGGTGTTGTTGCATTTTAGACTCTCGAGGCATCCCGTCGATGAGAACTCCAAGATATTTAAAGTGTGGAACAACTTCAATTCTAACTTTGGTCACTGACCAAGAACTGGTGTTTCTCAGTGGTGGACGGTTTTTGGAAAAAATCATGATTTTAGTTTTGGACTTGTTTTTGCTCAAGGTGTTGAAGTCCATGTACTCAGCCAAATTGTCCAACTGCTGCTGTAAACCAATGGGAGTCTGGTCAAGAAGGATCATATCGTCGGCATAAAGAAGGCGGGAGAGTGCAGGGTTTCCAAACTTCAGGGGACAGCTGCGAACGGAAGCTTCGGAGTCTTTAAAGTCCCCCAGGACGAAGAGTGCTGGGGCCAGCGGGCAGCCTTGCTTGACGTCTCTTTGTGCTTGGATTTCCGCGGAAAGGGACCCTTGCCTGTTCAACCCAACACCGAGCGTGGTGTTGGTGTGGAGCGCGATTATGGGGTTTAAAATAGGGTCTGAGCAGCTCCAGTGTTTCAGCTTACCCCATAGTAGCATTCTATCAACTTTGTCGAATGCCTGCGAAAGATCAATGAACGCTGCGTAGACTGTTGGGGCACCTGGTTTTATTTTTGCCTTTATGATGCTTAGTATGAAGATATTCACCGTAGTGCTGCCATTTTTCTTAAAGGCCAGCTGAAAAGGGTCGCTGCAGGGGGCCAATTAAGCCCAGCGTTGGAAGTGATCCAAGAGGAGAGATGCAAACAATTTGCCCATAATGTCCAGCAGGGCTATTGGGCGATAGTTGCCCGGGTCTTCCCTGCTTCCTTTCTTGAAGATTGGGATCACTGTGGCTTTAGATCATGAAAGTGGGATCTGTCTGCGGGCTCGACAGTGTTCAAACAGAAAGCTGATAAAAAAAACACCAACGAATGGACAACCTTTAAGTCGATGTTGGTAAGGCCATCGGGGCCTAGAGTGCTTGATGGTTTTAGCTTCTGGATGGCCACATGATTTCTGCTTTTGCCGAGAGGTCGACCCAGGGTGCTTGCGTAGTCTCCCAAGAGAGGTTCGTGGGCAGTGTCGGACTAGCGAAGAGATCGGTGAAGAAATAGACCCAGGCCGATTCCGTGACTGAGTTGATCATGTTTGTAGCTGTGGTACCTTGGGAGTTATTTATCGGAGACCAGAAGTCAGCTGTTTTTTTTAGTCGTGAGTGCTGTCAACATGGCTTCTGCGTCACGTTGGTATAGAGCCACCCTGCGTGATCTGATCCACGATTTGTAGATTTGGTGTTCTTTTTTTCCACAGTTCCCACGCTACCGGGGTGTTTTACGCTTTTGCGCTGCGTTGTTTTCTTAGTGCCTTTTTCTTATCTGCTATCCGTATGTCGTAAGTGTGGTTATTAGTATTCGGGTTGACCTTTGCAGTTGTCTGATGTTTCTTGTACTTGCTCAACAGAGGCAGGTAGTTCGGTCTCGAGGCTGTGTCTGGAGTCGGCTGAGCATCAGCTTCTGTGGTGTACTCCTGAGTTACAGTTCTAACACTGGCTGCTGTCAGACGGACCAGAGTTTGTTGGGGGTTGGACTCTACCTGGGATAAATAGTAGTTTGACGTCTGATCGGCAGAAGACCATGCTAATGTGAGCATGTTGTGGTCACTCGCTGTTTTGACCACCTGGAAGTGTTCGATTTCTGAGCACATAGCTTGCGAGGCGAAGATGTAATCAAGGGTGGCAGCAGACTGGCCTCTTTCCTAGGTCGGGATGTGTTGATGCCTGTTCAGAATCCATGCTGTGTAGGTTTCTTGTTGACATTAGATTCATCCAGGCTAGTCCTCTGAGTTCAGAATTCATGGACAGGACAGGATCTGGAGGTTGATGTTTCGGATGAATACACTTTGCATTGAGATCTCCGCAGATTATAACGAACGGGGTATTCCATTCGATAAGGATGGCGTTGATGGTTTCGGCCATGGTTTGGCAGAAGTTTGTTGTCGTCGTTCTTAGGGCGTTCCAGTAAGTGGTGATCAGCGCCAGAGAGGTCGTTGAGCAAAGCTTTGTAGAGGACTTTGTAGTTTCAACAGAGCGGTTCCACTCGATAACAGCTAGCACCCCGTAGGATCTTGCCGTAGTCTTGATGATTTTTAGATTCTGACCGGACCGAACTACGATGAGGAGGCCAGCAGAGGGACGGCCTAACAGCCCTTTAGCGGCTGGTGAAATCACAATTTCATAACCGTCCATTGATGGTGTCTCCTGAAGCCATGTCTCTTGAAGACAAAAAATGTCGAACTGACTCAAGTCCACACTGCTGGGGTCAGCTAGATGTGCATGTCCTCTAGTGTTCCATGAGGCCAACGTGAGAGTTTTGTGATGATAAAGTTCGTCGGCTTCAGTTGGTGGTTGCTATCTGGATCGGTTTGAGCGAAGGGCTTCTTTTATCCAGTGCCAGGGTCCACCTGATGTTGTGATTTTTTTTTTTGATGTAGCCGCTGAATCTAAAGGTGTCGTAGTAGGCAAAACGTGCCGATAGGCTCTGTAGTTGTGTGGTCTTCTCTGAGGAGAGTAGTCTCTCAGACTTTATCTTCTTTGATATGGCTTGTGCCTGTCCATAGTGCGCTTAGCTGGACTGTACCTGCTTGTTTCTTGCTGGCCTAGAGTACGGAGTGCGTCCAATGAGTCGGCCGCATTAGGGCAGTCGGGTTTGTCTGATGGACGTCCCGGATCAAGATCGCATACTGCAGTTCGAGTGGGGAACTTGTCGGGTTCATGGCGTTCCTGCTCTGGTAAGACTATGAAGTGGGCCTTCAGTTCTTCTCTTCGATTGATATGGCGGTATGGGGAGCCACGATCGTGGTTTCTTCTATGTGTGGGAGGGGCTCCTTGAGTATGACTTTTGTACTGGAAGTTTTAGTTCAAAGAGATGGAGACCCAATACTTTTAGCTCTTCACCAGCTTGCCGGGGCAGGTCATGGATTGCAGATGTGCAAGTAGGCTTTGGCCTTGCTGTCGCTGTGGTATGGCTCAATCCACTTGAAATCGGACGATTTCAATCTCTTTTGGCCGGTTATAGAAGATGTTATTTTCAACACTTTTGTTCTGTTGAAAATCATGTATTTGTCTTTGCTGGAGATCTGTTCAATTTTGAAAAGGCGGGTGGGTTTGTCTCTGTCAGAGTCTGTCAGAGTGTCTGATTTCTGCTGAAACTGGAGCTCCGTTTGAATGAGATCTAGTGGTAGGTCTGCGGCGTGGATCGGGCGAAACGGTTGAGGAAACATTCGGGCGTTCATCCAGCCGATGTGTTTGTGAAGTTAGTTCCGCCGTAAGATTGGATGGGACGCGGGGTGTGGCCTCCGAATTTTTTGAGGGGGTCGATGTTTTCTGCGGAGCGTTGGAAGTACTACCTTTAACAGGTGACTCTCGTTCAAGGTGGAGAGACAAGGAAGATAGAAGGCTTGAGTCCATGAATTCGGCAGTTGAATAAGGTGACTGGATTAAGTCAGTCACGGAGACCGCCGGATGGATGGGTGGATCTGGATTTAATTTGCTATTTAAAGAAATGTTTCTTGAATACAAAGATGCTGAGGAAGAAAATGGTAAGATGCATCAGCTCATCTAGCTGATAATCTATGGTTCCAGCACATGAACGAGATCAGAATAGAGTTGTTACCCCTGTTCTTTAATACTGTGCCATGAATGTGCCTTAACACGATGCAAAATGTCTGTCATCTAGCAGCATGTACCACCAGAGGACGATTTGAAGGAAAATAGGCGACTCCAAGATGGCGATCAAGACTTTCTTTTTCATACAAATCTACATATGTGAAGACAAAAAGAATGCAGACTGGAATGGGGTGGATTAACAAAAAAACATATGTATCCATCCCAGTATGGTGAAAAATAAGAACAGTTGAAATTAAAAGAATGAACTGCTCAGACATGACTGAAAAATGAGGAGACCCAGGATGCTGGGTGAGAACACAGCTGGTACTGGACGGGAAGATGGACCAATATCTTGCCCTGTACATTTGTTCAAGAAGGGAATAGTTTTACCTGTAACTCCATTTCTCCAGCATTGGTATCTTTCATGGATTCAAATGCTTAGAATATTCCCCGTCGTCACACTGGGACCCCTCGGTACACATATATAGCCTTTTCCTATAGGAAATGACACTTTTGTGTCCTATCTACGTCCTTTTGGGGGACACATACGCACGCCCCGTAGGACGTCGCGGTATAAAAGCCCCGCCCCGCGGCTCCCTTCAGATTTCGGCCCCTCCAAAGTAGGAAGGGTTAAACCTAATAAGCATATACATTGCATCCTGGGGAGGCTGGCGGGCGCATGTGAATCCATGAAAGATACCAATGCTGGAGAAATGGAGTTACAGGTAAGAAACTATTCCCTTCTCCAGCATTGGATCTTTCATGGATTCACATGCTTAGAATAGATTGTATAGCAGTAAACTGGAAGACGGCGGTGAGAATGCAATGCAACATACACCCACCAAAAAATACACAATGCATAGGACACAAGACATAAGTTTACCCATATATCTGTATCTCAAAGCATACGGTCACCAATAGGTAGAAAAAACTCTCCACAGTGTAGAGCTTACCTTATTGAAACAGATGGCGCAGGACTGCTCTTCCCATCTGCACCTCGTCCGCATGCTGCCTCGCAAGGCAGTAGTGGCGGGTAAACGTGTGGGGGACCGACCATGTCCGTTAGCGGAATTCCTGCCCATAATGCTGCTGAAGAGGATGTTGATCTTGTAGAATGGGCTCTAGGATGCCTTTGCAGCGGCCTTCCGGCCTTGGAGTGGCAAAACGCAATCGTCGACGAGACCCACCGAGCCAGTCCTTGCTTAGAAATTGCATTTCCTCTCGTCGACGGACCATACGCGATGAACAGTTGTCGAGTAGACCTGAGTTCTTGTGTACGATGTAGGTAAAATTTTAGGGCCCTCTTAACGTCCAAGGTATGAAGAGCTTTTTCTGCTGCCGATGATGGGGTCACGAAGAAAGTAGGGAGGACAATGGACGAGTGTTTGTGATACACTGTAGGAACTTTCGGAACGAAAGTAGGATTAGTTGCCAGAACCACCTTGTCTTTAAAGAATCTTAGGTACGGAGGGTCTACGACCAACGCTTGCAGTTCCGAGATTCTCCTAGCTGACGTGATATCGATTAAGAACGCCAACTTCCACAATATGAATTTCATGGCCGAAGTGGCCATAGGCTCAAAGGGTGGTTTCATTAAGCCTGCCAGCACTACGTTGAGACTCCATGTTGGTGGAAAACGTTTTACTTGGGGAAAAGTTCAAAATAAACCCCTCATGAAGTGTTTCACTAAACTGTCGCTGAATAAAGGAGACGACTGTCTCTTCCTCGTGAACCTAGAGATGGCCGCCAGGTGCACCTTTATCGATGTGAAAGATAAACCCCCCTCTGCTAAGTGAAGCAGATAAGGCAGAACTTGCTGCGGAGTCACGTTTAACGGGTGTAGTCCTTGTTGTCCTCGACACCATTCACAGAACCTTCGCCACTTATAGGTGTAAGATTTGTTGGTAGAAGGGGCCCGAGCCGATTGCAGAATTTTTTGGCAACCCTCCGAAACGTCTAAGGTACCAAATTCCGAAAAGTCAGGAGCCAGGCTGTGAGGTTCAGACTGTTCGGGTCGTGATGCCACACCGTGCCTTTGTCCCGGGACAGTAGGTTTGGGACCTTCGGAAACGCTATTGGTTGTTCCAGCGACAAGTGAAGCAGGTCGGAAAACCACGGTTGCCTCGGCCAGTACGGTGCCACTAGAATTACCCGGCAACTGTACCTGCGTATCCACTGCACCGTCCTCCGTATGATGGGGAACAGAGGAAAAGCGCAAAGGAACCTGTCCGTCCATGGGAAGGAGAACGCCTCCCCCAGGGAACCCTCCTGAGGCCATCTGCTTGCGAATTGGTTGCATTTTTTGTTTTCCTTCGTTGCGAAGACGTCCAGTGGGGGGTGACCCCATTTCTCGAAAACTTTCATCAGCTGAACTGTGTCCATTTCCCATTCGTGTATCTGGGCCATCCTTCTGCTGAGGGAATCCGCTTGCGAGTTCCTCACTCCCGGGAGATGGTGAGCCACGATGGATATCTCGTGCTTTAATGCCCAATGCCACACTTTCTGGGCCTCCGTGGAAAGGGTCCTGGATCTTGTCCCCCTTGTTTTCTCAAATAAAACATGCCATCGTATTGTCTGTCAGCACTCGTACTCTCGATCCCTTGATGTGTGGTAGGAACGCCTTCAAGGCCCATCGCACTGCTCTGAGCTCTAACACGATGTGTAGGAGTGACTCCGTTTGAGACCAACGACCTTGCGTTTGAAGAGTGCCCATCTGAGCTCCCCAGCCGGTTAGAGACGCATCCGTGACTATGGTTAGCGGAACTCCGGCTCCTGTAGGGGTACACTGTTGTTCAGGTTGTGGAAACTCTGCCACCACTGAAGAGTCGGAAGCAGTTTGTCGTCGTCGATGATTATCTTGTCTGACCACGATCCTTGGGCCTGTGTCCACCGGTCCGCTAGGAACTCCTGAACTGGCCTCATGAATAGGCGACAGTTGGCCACCAGATGGATGCAGGATGCCATTGCCCCTAGGACCGAAACGTATTTTCTCACTGAAAGCTTGGTGTTTCATCGTAGTCGACCTGCCAGTCGATTGAGTTTTGAGATTGTCGAGGGAAGGCTTCACTAGCCCCGACTGGGTTTCGAACTGTGCCCCCAGGAACACCAACGTTCTCGATGGCATCAGCGAGGATTTTTCGAAGTTTATGGCAAATCCCAGCTGTTGTAGAAGCTGCAAAACTTGTGTTGGTCGACGCTGGGGAGGATCCCCTTACCAGCCAGTCGTCGAGATATGGGTATACATGGTGGCCTTGCCTTCTTAGCCAGGCCGCCACTGGGGCCAGGCATTTCGTGAACGTTCTGGGGGAGATTTTGAGCCCAAAGGGAAGCACCGTGAATTGGTAGTGAGTCCGCCCTATTACAAACCTCAGGAACTTCCTGTGTTTCCGACGCATTGGAATATGGAAGTACGCGTCCTGCAAATCCAGTGACGCCAGAAAATACCCTTCTTGAACTGCTCGGATCACTTCCTGGAGCGTGAGCATTTTGAATTTTAGGCTCTTTAAGGACTTGTTGAGATCGCACAAGTCTAGAATGGGACGCCATTTTCCGTTTGGCTTTTTCACGATGAAGTATCTTGAGTAAACCCCTTGACCTTTCTGTGATGCTGGAACTAATTCTATCACACCTTTTGCTAACATGAGCGTTACCTCCTGTTGCATTACCCTCAGATGGGAATGAGCGACGAACGCAGGTGGAATGTGCAGAGGGCTGCGCTTGAATTGTAGAGAATGTCCGTTCCTTATTGTGTCCAGCACCCATTGATCTGTCGTTATTTGTTCCCATTCGTCGACATAGGCTGATACTCTTCCCCCCAGAACGGTGTGTTGATCGTCATTGCTGATTCTTTGTTTTGCTTCTCTCTCGACGACGGATAGGATGGTCTCTTCCTGGAGGTCTGGAAGTTCCGGCGTCGGTTTGCTGTTTGAGAAGCACGCCTGTATCCCTGGGAGGGGTACACCGACCTACCGAAGGATCTGTCTCCGAACGCAGAGAATCTGGAATTGCCCGAAGCCCCTCTAAAGGGACGAAAAGACTTGTAGCTTCGGCCACTCTGGAGGGCACCTAATGAACGTGCCGCGTCAGAGTCCTCTTTCATTCCCTTCAGGGCCTCATCTACCTTCTCTCCGAATAGAAGGTCTCCCCTCAAAGGGCATATCCAATACTTTGTATTGTACCTCCGGCCTGAAGTAGGTATACTTAAGCCATGACTGTCGTCTTAACACAACCCCATTATTGACTTGCTTGAAGCCCGATTCAGCGAGGTCCACCGCGATGTTTATTGCGTGATTGGAGGATTCCTCACCCTCTCGGACTAGTAACATCGCCGCCTTCCTATGCTCTTCCGGAAGATGATCCAGCAACGGAGCCAGCCTGTGCCACATTTCTCTGTCGTATCTGGCTACAATAGCCAGAGAGTTTGCAGCCTTCACTGTAGTTGCTCCCACAGATAGCACTTTTTTGCCGAAGGCATCCTGACGTCTTGCCTCGTTTTCAGGCGGAGTCGTGCACTTGTGCTGGGCCTTCGCTTTCCTCACCGCTGCCGCCGACACCACCGATTCAGGCATTGGTTGGGAGGATAAGCACTTGGGGGTAGACTCTGGAGCCTTACATTTTTTCTCAAGGCGACCTTTTACTGCCTGTTCCGAAAAGGGGTGACGCATTGTCTGCAAACCCTCCTTCCACACATGATCTAGTATGGGTATTGAAAACACTGACCTTCTCTTACCCATGTGGTCGAAAAGAAAACAGTCCTTTTACTGTTCTTCCTGGGACAAACCGAATTCCTTACACGCCTTCTCCATCATAGAATGGAATGATGCAATATCGTCCGGGGGGGGACGGCTGAGCCGGGCTCCTTGGGATTTCTAACTCCACCTCTGACTCCCAGGCTCGATCCCTGGAGGGGGATGAGGAGATATCCGACATGGCTCCTATGTCAGACTCCGAATCTGGCAGCTCACCTTCTTCGTGGGGTGCCTGTGCTGCTGAGACTGGCGTGCGTAAGTGAGTCGGTGGATGGGACGGGCCCGGCTCGTCGACGGGCGACTGTGGCAGGTTTACCTGAGGTAGTCTCTGGTCCAACGACTGTACTAAAGACTGCAGCGTGGACAGAATCTCCAACGACAAAACAGATTGAGGATTGAGAAGAGGGGCAGACACCGGAATTCCGGATCCCCTCGTCGACGACTTGTCAACCACTTGTAGCCCGAGGTCTGCCGGGCCAGCTATTCCCCCGCTCTCGTCCTCTCCCGAGGACAGCAACGCTGCCTGTTCCTGCAGTAAAGTATCCGGAGGGATTGGATCAAAAACTTCAGGCCTCCAGGCTTCCTGTAGAACCTCAGTCGACGAGGCCATCGTCGCAGTCGTAGTCGGTGTGGCGGTAGATACCACATGCGTCAGTGGTAGGGAGGGAGCCGATGACTGGACCGCCGACGACGACGGTGGCTTAGCAGGTGTTTTTGGTGGTCCCGCCTTTTCTGCACTTGGCCTGCTTTTACCCGACTCTCGACTCGTGGTCGATCTATGGTGATCACCCGAGGAGGATTTTGGCCTTTCCTTGTCATGCTTTTTTGACGAAGATGACGATTTTCTCGTCGAAGATTCTTTAGCTGAATGACTCCGAGATGACTCTTTCTCCGCTGGTCGCGATTTCTTCGTCGGTGGTTCTGACGATACAGCGCGGTGTGATGTTTTTGCCGATTGTGTGGAGCCTACCTCCGAAAGGGGGGTATGCCCCCGCTCCATCATTCAAACATGCCACCAGCCATCGATTTCGGTCTTTGAGGGTCTTTTGAGAAAACCCCTTGCATATGTCACAGTTATCAGCCGAACGATGAGGGTGGAGACAGTATATACAATCCATATGTCCATCCCCTTCGTAAACTTTTTTCAAGCCGCACGTCGCGCACATACGGAACAGCGCCTTTCCCGACATGAAGGAAAAATTCACCTAACTCCAACTTCAAGTACACAACCTTGTACAAAATAGTAAGACGACGCGATGAGATCCCACTACTTTGGAGACGGTTGAAATCTGAAGAGAGCCGCGGGGGTGGGGCTTTTATACCGCAACGTCCTACGGGGCATGCGTATGCGTCCCCCAAAAGGACATAGATAGGACACAAAAGTGTCAGAAGTTTCCTATAGGAAAAGGCTAAATGTGTACTGAGGGGTCCCAGTCTGACGACAGGGAATATTCTAAGCATGTGAATCCATGAAAGATCCAATGCTGGAGAAAGGAGCAATCCACAAGGTGCAAAAGGTGAATGATTTATTCCTGGAATAGTGGCCCAAATATGCAAAACTACTAACACGAGTGGACAACGAAGCATGACCAGTGTATATATTACAATTGAAAGACGCAACAACCTGCTTCAAGAATAATGGCACGGTCTATGTTTGAAAGAAGATTGTGAAGAAATTATTTTAGTGTCCGGAATGAATGGAGGAACTGCAGTACTAATGGATCGATGTTGGGCCTGCAGATCCAGAGCCTACATGGATCGATATTGGGCCTGCAGATCCAGAGCCTACATACAGTTGCCTAAAGATTGGTGAGGAGTGTGCTCCATTGTAAATGTACACGTCCCAGCACTAGTGATTCCCCAAAGAGACTTCCATATTGAGGAGTTTCCAAAAATGAAGACCAAGGAAGAAAGATCATTTCATCTTTGTCAACAAGCAAATTATTTCTCATCAAAATCAATAAAGGCCTATGAAGACACTCCTGATTAACACAAATTATTCAGCAAGACCACCATGATAATGACATCTATATTTATTCCAGGATTTAAGATGCAGAAAATGCCAACTGGTTGCAGATCACTAGGTGGAAATTACTGCAGAGGATGAATACAGCAATACTAGTGTTAGCATTGCTCGGATTTCATTCTACTAAGGATCATCTTGGGACAACCAAGAAAGCTATTGGAATGAAGATGATTGACATTAACAGTGGCACTAAAAAAAATGCAGATGGAAGAAAACACTTGAGAAAACATTAAGCAGCGTTCTCTTGCACCTCCAGCAATAAGGTTTTACTATCCCCAAGATCGGAAAAGATATGTGGTACGATGGAAATTCTGTTCACTAGCAAGGGATTGTCGATACAGGACCTACAAAGAATGCAAGTCACCCAAAGGGTGACAAAGATATGGGTCCCAAAGAAAAGAGAATAGAAAATCAAGCAGGAATTGCGGAAGAAAAAAGGGTATGGTTGAATATTCGACCAGAGGGGGGAATGTAGAGGAGCAGGTGGATACCTCTTCTCTAGTGCCCGTCCCCTCACCACTGTCTTATTGGAGTAACAGACAGAGCTACAATGAGGAAGACATGCACAGGTTTGTGACATGTCCATGCTGCATCGATAATATGAAAGCAGATATAATGCACTCAGCCAGCCATTCAGAAGATACCCTCACGTTGAAAGAGGAAGGATGTCACCAAGAAGGATGCCCACTGCCAAAGTGCTAGAATGCAGCTGTGGGAGCCATGAATAAACTCCAAGTAAAAGTCTGATTGAAGGGTCCCCTAGGGGACCCTCGCGTATGGAAACAAGGCACAATCACTACACACGAACCGATACGACAGACACAAGGTTGTATTCCCAAAAGCTAGGGTTTATTGCAAAGCAAATAGTCTCAGTTGGCCAACTGGGTCCCACACCCCGCGACGTGTGTTTCCAGACCCCGGGTGACGCAAGAGTGAGAATCGTACAACACTTACATATATACAAAGCAAGCACCTTACAATAAGTGGTGACACATTCAATACCACCCATATTGTATTTCCTTTTAATTGGGTTTGATGATTGACAATTGTGACGAGTATGACACCTTCAGACATTTATTTAGCAACAGTTTGCAATTTCATGAGCTTGCAGACAATTCTTTGTTATAAGAACACACTGCTTCTGTTCTCTGCAAGCAAGCTGCGTGCAGGGGAGAGACACATTCCAGGCTTCGCTATCGCCTAGTTTCTGTTCGTGTACTGGGGGTCAACTCGCTCTCCAGGGCTCAGAAAAGGGGGGCCTCAAAGAAGAGCATAATTCAAGCCATTTTTTTTTAAAGTTTTTATTATTTTGAAAACAAATAAACAATACAAACCAAACTTGCAGCATTATTTACAACAGACTCGTGAACATCAATTAATGCACATTACTGCTCCCCAAATCCCTCCCCACCCCTCAAGAGCTTGTTTGCGTTTCTCGTTCTGTATCTGCTGCGTGTGGCCAGGTATCGCTTCCTTCCGAAGCTGCAGAATCCATTATTGTGCCAAACAGTCCTGTTATTAACACTCTCCATGCCATCAGGTTACCCACTTCTTCCCCGCACTTGCTACATGCCTCCTGCCATACTATCGTTTCAGCCTCCGCCCATTTTTGCAAATCCCGCCACCATACCTCAACCCGTGGCCTGTGGCACTGCTTCCAGCCCATGGCAATCCTTCTCTTTGCAAGCACATATGCCAGGTCCCTCAATTTCCCAACATGTTTAGTATTCCGTGGTCTGGGAAACCCTCCCAACAGGCAGGCCCAGGCCGTATCTATGTTGAGCGTGACCCCTTTATCTGCTAGTTTTTGTGCCACCTCCCCCCCCAAAAACCTTCAATCACTGGGCAAGACCAGAACATGTGTGTCATGTCAGCGTCTTCATCGCATTTTGGGCATGCTTGCCTTCCTGCGTTTACAAACTTAGATATTCTCTTCGGGGTCATATAGGCTCTATGCGTTATGTATAACTGTATCTGCTGCAATCTGGCATTTCTGGACACCTTCTTGTGGTATCCCATAGCACGCTCCCACATCCCATCGGTCATCTGTGCCCCCCCCCCCCCCCCCCCTGCTTCCCAGTCCAGCCTCAAATGAGTCAAATCCTTCCCCACCCGGGTCATCACCATCTCATACAATCTAGAGATCTCGTGCCCTCCTTCTGATATGTCATATATTGTTCCCATTATGACGTCTGGCTCCTCCGCCAGTACAGTCTCTGGCCAGGTTTTATGAATAAAATGCACTAGCCTAAGATATGTGACATACTGGCCTCTATGCAAGCCTGCCTCTTCTCCCAGTTCTTCGAAATCCTTAAAGATCCCCTCTTGCCATACATCTCCCAATGTGACCAGCCCGACCGATTCCCAATAGGTCCCGATTATCATTCTGAGTTGGCTGTCTCCCCCAGCCAAGGCGACTAGCGGCACCTGTGGGGAACACGGGTACGGGTTCTCCATCAGTCGGCATACTCTGCGCCACATCTTCCACCCAAGCAACATCATACCCGGGCGTTCTTTCATTTCAAGTTTAGGCACCCAGATAATCTCCTTTAAGTAAAACGGAGTGCAGTCCTGTCCAAACAGCCTAAATTCAGGGGTTACCTCATCAGAAAGCCATTTAGTTACATATTGCAACTGACCAGCTACATAATAGGCCTCAAAATTTGGCAGCTTAATGCCCCCTCTATCACGGAAGTTCTGCAGCTTCCATAGCACCACTCTATTGTGAGTGCCATGCCATAGGAAGTGTCTGCACATGCTATTCAGTTTGACAACAAACTTTTTGGGTATCAAGTATGGTATATTACTGAAGAAATGTAATAGTCTGGGCAGGACCACCATTTTGAGCATCGCCCCCCGTCCCATCATCGCCAGCGGCAACTTCTCCCAAAACTTCATACTTGTTCGGATTTTTCCCACAGCCACCTCGGTATTATGCAAGTGCTCCTCCTCCACCGTATGGTACACAACTATTCCGAGGTAGCGGAAGGAATCAACCGCCCATGGTACAAACAACACCAGCAACCACTCCAGAGGGGCTCCTCTGTAGCTCCCCAATGGGAACATGCTCGATTTTTGGGGGTTCACCGCTACGCCGGATAGTTCTGCATACCTTTCCATAACCTCTAGAATATATTGAAGATTTTCCTCCGGATATTTCAAGTATAGTAGTAAATCGTCAGCATACAAGGATATTAGATGTTTCTCTCCCCCTACCTCAATACCAACCATGTCATATTGTTGTCTGAGGTACACTGCCAGGGGCTCCAGGGCTAGAATGTATAACATCGGGGACCAGTGGCACCCTTGTCTGGTGCCCCTACTGAGTTGCCATCTCTCAGATATCACCGATCCTGTGCGCACCCTGGCTAGTGGTTCACTGTATAGTAATTTTGCCCACCTAACATAGCCCGGCCCCATCCCGTATTCTTCCTGGGCCTCCAGCAACCATGGCCACCTCACTGAGTCAAAAGCTTTGACTGCATCTAGGGACACCACCGCCATTTCCCCCTCGCTCCTGTTTCCCTCTTCAATCACCCGGTGGAGTCGCCTATGGTTGTGGGTTATATTTCTGCTGGGGACATAACCTGTCTGGTCCGGGTGTATCAGTTTGCTAATAACTCTACGCAGCCTATTGGCCAGGACCGCCGTCAATATCTTGCTATCCTGGTTCAACATTGACAAAGGCCTATAGGAGCCGCAGCTATGCCCCGCAGCTATGCCCCGGCTTGTTGGGCTTAGGAAGCGGCACAATTAACGCTTCTCTAAGCGATTCCGGCAGCCGGCCCATCTCAAAACACTCATTGAGCATCTCTAGCATAGGGGGGGAGTACTTCTTCTCTATATGTTTTATAAAACTCGCCAGGGAATCCGTCCGCGCCCGGGGTCTTACAGGTGGGTAGCTGCTTCACCACCTCCTCAAATTCCTCGAAGGTAATCGGTGCGTCCAGCTCCTCCCTTTCTTCAGCACTAATCCTAGGTAATTCCATGTCTTTTAGAGTTTCTCTAATCTCCTCTCGATTGTTCCCTCTTCTGTCCTCATATAATGTCCTATAATAGTCTAAGAAGGTCAACCACCTCCCCGTCTTCTCTAGTTATTGTCCTAATCAGGGGCCTGGGGGTTTCGCTCTTATATAACCACGCCAACAAGCGGCCAGTTTTATCCCCACCTGCATGTTGCCTCTCAACATACTTATAGTTAAGGTTGCAGAGCCTTTCCCAAAGCTCTGCACACCTCTGCTGTAGTTCGAGTACAAGTTCCGCATCCCCTCCCACCCTGTTGCTTTCCCGTTCCAGTTTCTCTTCCACTTCCTCCATCTCCGTTAGGACCCCACCCTGTAGGCCTTTTGATTTAGCAATAGCAGCACCCCGCAATACCACCTTAAAGGCTTCCCAGAGCGTGCACGCTGAGTCCACGCTGCCTGTGTTTACCTCGAAGTACTGTGTGATCGCATCCCTGATATCTTCCCTGAAGACCGGGTCCCGGAGCGCCTCCGCCCGGAGGCGCCATGTCGGTATCCCCGCCCTGGGCTGTCGGTACTGCCAACTCAGAACCAGAGGCGATTGGTCCGACAGGACCCTCGCTCTATAGTCTATTTGGGTGGTCTATCACCATATCTGGCGTGGCAAAAAAGTAATCAAGTCTCGTGTGCAGTTGCTGCTGAGCTGAGTAATGAGTACTGTGTTTCATTAGGGTGTTTCAGCCTCCAAACATCTGCCAACCCGAAGTCGTCTAGTAATGTCTGCAATACCCTGGCTGCTGGGGTGGGCCTATCAATCTTATCATCAGATCTGTCTGCCTTTGGGTTGAGCACGCAGTTGAAATCCCCTCCCCAGATAACCCGCTCCTCCTATACACGCGCCCAGATGAGTACACACGGTTCTAAAATATGCCGCAGTATTTTGGTTGGGGTCATACGTATTTATAATACACACCTCTCTATTCTCCACCAAAGCCTTTAATATGACCAACCTCCCCTCCGTGTCCACCACTTCTTGTGTAAGTTGGAGCGGAACGTGCGGTGCCACCCACACCAGCACTCCCCTAGCGTAGGCAGAATACGGAGAGCCTACTACAGTACCTCTCCACTTCTTCCCCACCAGTTCCAGTTTTTGCCGGGTCAAATGTGTTTCCTGCAACAACGCAATATCAATCTTCTGTCTTTTCAAGTACATCATGATTTTGTTTCTCTTTAAGTAACTGTTGAGTCCCCTGACATTCCATGTTACGATCTTAAGGTCCCCCATGGCTCCTGAGTGTCTTTTTGCCTTCCGTGTAGCGAATCCCCCTTGCCCACGTGATACAGATACAGCTCTCCATCTTTACTTGTAGCTTCTTGTACCAGCTCAAACTATCCATAACTATGTACACAACAAATTCCCAACTTCCCTCCCCTCCCTCCACCCGTCCCTTCCCCAACACCACACACCCCAACTGCTGCCCAGCCCCGTACTCGGAACTCAGGCACCCCCACATCTTGCCCTGCAAGCACCAAACAATGCACAGAGCTCAGTAGGGTGAAGTCGCCCTAATGGCCACTTAACTAAGATTATTGTGGGGTAAAGAGATCCGCTCTGTAAGGCTCCCATGACTTCAATAATAATTACAGTGCTCATAACATCTAGTGCAATAGTATGACCTTCTCTACGGAAGGCTGTGCAAATGACTATATTCAAGTCCCACGGATCCGTGCCGCGCCATCTTGTGGCACCTTCCTCGTGCATTACTTATCTCTTCCGTGCTCTCTCTCCGTCCGAACTTCTGACTCCTGGGGACATCCCTGCGCATCGAGCCATCCCATGGCATCCTCCGGGGTCTCAAAAAACAAAGTTTTGTGTTTATGTATAACTTTCAATTTTGCTGGATACAGTAACATGTATTTGTGGCCCGCCTCTCTCAGTCTCCTCTTTACCGTCCCAAAGTTCATGCAGCTACGCTGCACAGACAGGGTATAGTCCGGGTAAGCTGTGATGTTTGCCGCTCCTCGTATAATCATTCCTCCCTTGCGGAAGTGTTCCAATATCCTCTCCCGGTCATTAAGAATTTTGGCTATCACCGGCCTAGGCGGGTTTTCTGGCGGCGGCCTCTTTGTTAGAGCTCTATGTGCCCTTTCCACCGCAAATCCTTGAGATAGGGCTCCTCCGGGTATCTCTTGCAGTAGCATGGACTCAAACTCCGTGGGATCGTGGCCCTCCAATCCCTCCGGCAGGCCCACGATGCGGATGTTGTTTCGTCGGGCGCGTCCTTCCGCCTCCTCCGCTCTGCTCCCCAAGTTGCCCACTCTCTGTATCAGGGAATGCAATTCGGCCTTATGGGAGGCACAATCCGCGGTATTCGGGCTAACTTCCTTCTCAAGGGACTCCGTGCGCTCCGCCAAGGGCCTGACGTCCTGTCGGAGTAGATTAACATCCTCCTGCACCTCTCCGACCTTAAGGTCCAGTGCCGTTTTCAGTTCAGTGACGGCTAATTAGAGTTTAGATTCCCAGGCAGCCTTTAGGTCTGCAATCGCAGCTAGGACTTCTTGGTTAGCGCCCGTTGTCGCCATGCTGCCTGCAGGCGGCTTATCCTTGCTCTTGGTATTGTCTTGACCAGGGGACGTCTTAGCGAAGTCGTCCAGGGTGGGCTGTTTCGCCTTCAGCCTCACCGTTCTATTCGACATGACCCAGAGGACCTGTGTTCTGCACAAATGACAACTGCGCACCCAGTACGCCTCTTTCGCTCGATCACCGTGCGGCCTGCTCCTTCCTTTGTTCCGGACATTGGTCGGACATTTTGTGTCGTCTTTCGTCTACGGCGCTCCTTATCCTTTCCGCACAGATCTCTGCCGCCGTTCTTCCTACACCTTCCAAAAGTTCACTAAGCGTGGCCCAATCATTCACACACCGACATGTTTATTTTCAGCAGTCTTCGGCCCATCGTTGCGCACTTTTACACCCGGATCATTTCAGTATCTCGGGAGCTCCTCCAGATCACGTCCTCCTACATGGCCCTCGTAGCCACGCCCCCTATAATAATTCAAGCCATTTAATGTTCGCTTCTAACATTTCTACTGCATTAGCGAGACTAGCTGGCACCTGTGTAATGATTAAATGCCTTCTTGCTTACTTTCAAGGATTTGTGAGGGAGAGAACCGGGCATTTCTGTCTGGGTCGCTGCGTTATGTTTCAACAAGTCTCTCGCGGCCTTGCTCTATGCATGAACAATAATGTACTAGTGGAGAAGAATACGTTTTCAGCAAAGCAGTTTTAACAGAAGGCAAGAGGCAAAGGTTAGAAAACAAAATGGCGATTTCAATCACATCAAAATGCCGCACTTTAGTCAAGCTTATGGCTATGTATTTCTAATACTAAACACATGAGGTGGTTGGTCTTCGGCCAACTAAGTACATTGCCTCCATCTTGAAGGGTCTACTTTTTCTAGACTGACATGACAACAGAAAGATATCATGAAGATGTATAACCGTATGTTGAAACAATATGAAAATACTTAAGAGCGACGATGTAACTGAAGCACGAAGAGAAACATGCATCTAAAAATGAAGTAATCGTGAAAATAAGATGAAGTAACTTGCTGACTAATAACTGTTAATACACTAAGGTGTGGTAAATAAAACAAAGAAGTTTGCCAAAAAGAGGTATATACATAACATTTAGGACGGCCGTTGGAAGAAAATGGATGACAGCCCATGTTAAAGAGTCAACCCATCTACCTCAAAATACAAGCCTAGGATTGCAAATTGAAGAATTGATGCAGAAGCTCTTTTCATGTGCAGAATAAGGGAGCACCTTGGCCCCGGATCAAGGAGGCCATTTTCGAGAGATGGGTGCAAGGCACAAAGGAAGAGTTACCAGACCATGTGCATGAGACAAAGTTCTGCTAAAATCCGGACAGACAAGGACATTTGCAGATGCCAAGTATTGGACAACCACAAAGGCAAAAGCCTATGTGAGGTGAAGTGAGCAAGTCTCTAAAGACCAGAAGGGGAAATTACATATTTAATAAAGTCAAATGGCAGTAGTAAGAGTCTGAAATGGACGAAATTGTGATCCAACACATGATGAACTCCAAACCGAGGCTGCTCATTAGAGCTTTGAGTTAAGATAATGGTGTGCTCTCACTCCCTCGAATGTCCCAGTGAGCAGACTATGAGGTCAACTACAAATGAATTGGGTCAAGGACATATGATGGACCAATTGAGAAAACAAAGAAAAGTTGACACAGCCCGAGGGTTACATTTTCACTCGTGTGCTGCTAAATGAGCTGAAAAGTCCAAGGTTGGATAGGGTTGCCAACCAGCTAAAAAGGCCTGCCATGCACTTTCATATACAATGTTGCAGTTATTAGTCTGTTGCCATGTTCTCTGCTTTAATCAGTATGTGACTTATGTAGAAGTAGCTCAAGTCGTGTCCTACAGAGAAGGGGCAGCCAATGAGATTAACCCATATATAAAAACTTTCCAACCTCACCACACATGACAACACACTGCCCTGCAAGAATCAACCACCCTGCCCTCCGAGACCCCTTAGTGCTGCTCTTTCAACCACATCTCCAGCTAGGTGTTCGTCAATTATCAACAGCCGACCTTCCAGCTCCCTCCTGGACCCAGCTCTCTCAAAGAAAGCCTCACCTCCACAAGTGCAGGAGAACTGGCGAGGTCCATCCTCAAAAACGCCCTAAAGAAAGCATTGCTCGACCTTCTCCAACCAATCAATTACAGGTACATCTCCAGCACCAGATTCTTGGCAAAGTGCATCGACCGCACTGCATACTCATAGCCCAACTGTTTTGTGGAATCCAACAACCTCCTAGACTCTGTGCAATCAGGTTTCCATCCATGCCACAGAACAGAACCCACACTGATCTATCTGGGATGACCTCCGTCACTTCAGTCTCAGAAGGATGTGCAGCACTGGCTCTTCTTGGCCTCTCAGCAGCATTTGACACTGTTAACCACACAATCCTCCTCAACAGATTACATTCTAGGAATCCGATTCAGTGCTCAACTGGATCTCGTCATTCTTCACCAACAGACAGCAAATCACCTATCTTCCATTCTTTCCTCTCCACTGCATGCCCAGTGAGCACTGGAGTACCCCAATGTGCAAGCCTCCAACATCTTCTCTTCAACCTTTACATGACCCCTCTGCCCAGGCTCATCCGCTCTCACAATCTCACTTCCTGTAAGTACACCAATGACATGCAAATCATCCTGAGGATTCCCAATGTGGCCTATAATCCTCACCCTGACCGAGCAGCATGTCTCAGACATTGATCTCTGGATGACTAGTAACCATCTCCTTCTGAGATCATGGTGTGTGGCAAAACAGCTCTATTCCCGCAACCATCTCCCGACTACCCCAACACTGTCAAAAACAGAGACACAATAGCCTCTGACCTAACTGTCTCACTACATCAACAATGTACGCAAATCCTGTCACTTCCACCTCAGGCTTCTGAAAAACATTTTCCCTTACACCACCACCACCACCTACCCCAATAGACTGGCAGCAATTCTGTCCATGGTCATGTCCAGACTGGACAATGCAAATTCCCTTTACCTGGGTGCACCAGCCTACCAACGCAACAAACTACAACGTCTCAAAATTTCTTGCACTGGGACAAAGGGAATCACATTTCACATGCTTTCTGCACCTTACACTGGCTCCCAATTGGACAAAGGGCCACTTTCAAAATCCTGTGCATTACTCACCGAGAAGTGCACAAAGTCAGCTCCAAATATCTATAAGAAAAGATCATGCCTTACCTCCCAACACCCACCCTAAGGTCAAGCGCGGCCCACATCTAAGTGCTTCCCACCTTTTACTAAGCCACGATTGAATAGTCCACCTACTTAACCCTGGAGCCAACATTGCGGGACTCGGTGCCTCTCTGCATTCAACACAGCCAAGACTACATGGCTTTCCAGAAAGCACTCAAAACCTGGCTTTTACCCTAAATTCAGGTAACTGGATTTGGCCATTTGACCTACCACCAACAGCCAAGAAACGGCTTTGAACCCACATCAATACAGGCAGGTAAGAACAACATGGACACAGAAGCTGGCTCCAGTTATCAAATTCAATGCTATGAACCTGCTGGCTCCATACATGCTCCGCAATGAACACCTAGTTGTTTCAGGCATCAACACGTTGGGAGTAGTTTACCTGTAACTCCATTCCCCCAGCGTTGGTATCTTTCATGAATTCACATGCTGTAAATATTTCCCGTCAGGCTGGGAAACCTCAGTAACTTCAACCTAGCGTTTTCTGATGGAAAACTTCAGCACCTTAGTGTCCTATAGATGTCTTTTTGGGTGCTTTAAGCTACACCAATAGGACGCCTGGTATAAATAGCCCCAGCCCCGCAGCTTCCCTTCAGATTTTAACCACCACAGTAGAGGAAACCCTAACCAAGGTTTGCCTGCAGGGGCGGCCAGTGGGTGCATGTGAATCCATTAAAGATACCAACGCTGGAGAAATGGAGTTACAAGTAAGAAACTACTCCCTTCTCCAGCATTGGATCTTTCATGGATTCACATGCTGTGAATAGATTACATAGCAGTATGACCAACCACTGGTGGTGCATGACAGGCAAGCCAACCCCATGCCCTCAGGCCATAAGCACAAACACAAAGAATAACATCCAACAACATGCATGATAACAGAACCAGCAAGTGATAGAGTAAAACACAAACCCCGGAAGCTGCGGGGCTTACCTTACTGAAACAAGCAGGGAGCTCATGGAGTAAGGACGTGCCAGGCCTGAGCTCCCGTCCTGATCCTGCAGATTGCTTCTGGTGAACCATTGTAACACCGAAAAAGGTGTTTCTATGTGGCAAAAGTGATTTCCTATATACTCATTGAAAATCTGACGAAAATCTGAGTTGTTCTCCCTGAGAGCGAAGCTTGAGAAGAGGAGCCCGCGGGAGGCAAAGATGCCATACGGCGCGGCGGCATAGCAGCAGAGCAGAGGAGGACCCAGCCCAGAGCTGAGGTGCATCACGGGACAGCACAGCTGGGCGCCGGTGTGTGGCAAAAGTGAACTATTTTGCCCTTATTGAACACCCGTTGAAAAATCGGGATCGTTTTCCTCGGGAACACCACCCGAGAATAGAAGCCCCAGGGAAGCAAAGATGGCAGACAGCGTCGCAGCATAGAAACAGTCGAGGAGGGGCTGGCCCAGTGCCGAGGTGGGTGTCATGACCCTTGCCCCTGGCCCTCACTGGCAAGTCTGCCTTCCAGTTAGGGCCAGGTCAAAGGCCTCAAAACCTCATCCAAGATTCTCTTGAAGTCATTTCTGGCACCTTTGGCGCCAGGCTCATAACCATCATGAAGACCAACATTAGAATGGGACTATTTACTTGGGACTATTTAACTTGGGGGTGGGGGGTTTCAGCAAACATGGAGGCACACACAGCTCAGTTACAAGGAACTGAGCTATACAGTCTAATCTTTTAGGTGTGGCAGGCCTGGGACTATTTTACCTGGACTACTTTACCGGAGACTATTTAAACCGCACCCAAACAGCAGAACATGCTTTGCGTTATTCTGCTGAGGGCAGAGTAACACTCACTGTGTCCAGTTCTTTGATGGCAGTTTACCTGAAACCAAGGACCTGCACAGAGAGAAAGAACACTACGAAACTAACCTGGAACAGTATCCTGTCTTCGATCCATCGCTGACTTCAGTTCCACTCACCTGAAAGTACGAACTCCATCATCCGGCACCGCATGCATCCTGGAATACCATAACCTGAAAAGAGGAGAAAGACAGACAGCATTAGTAAGCGTTTACTCACGTTTCCTCCCGAATGAAGAAAGCCACCCAATTCTTACCTGGGTAGTCATCTCCTGGTCAGTATCATTGCTGGAACATTACGGCCCTCAGCGAGGAACATCGCAACCTGCAAGGAGAGAAAAGACGCAGGTTAACAATATAAAAGGCGAAACAGTGCCGCGCATCGTGCATTACGCACCGGACGGCATCGCGCACACCGCGCTTTCGCCTACCAGCCCATGCTCATCTTCAAACTGCATGACACCACCAAAATACCTTTCCATACCTAAAAGGAAAGAAGCAAGACATTATTCGAACTAAAAGGAACATAAGAACTGCATATAAAGACTGTAAAGCAACAAACCTACGGGTCACAGCAGGCCTGGATTCCCACAGGGGGGCTTGCACCAGTGAAGTAACTTGGTCGCTGCTCGCCCCCCACATCTACACACCCCTGCCACAAGGAGCAGGATGGAGAATCCACCTTTTACAATATTAAGGTGAGGAGAAGGCCCAAGGGGGAGGAAGGCGTTGAGGCCAAGGAAGGTGGGAAAACAAAGACAATCTGGTATTGAATCCAGCTCTCCTATATTGCAGACCCATCTTTAACCAGAGGCCTTACCAAGGGACCGGGAGAAGGTTTGAGAGTGAAAATGAACCAACCAGGGCTGGGTGGCGTCCCCGTGGATACCCGGTGAGCGTAAGAGTGGGTTTCACTTGGTGTGGGCCAGTTAACTTTATCCCACACAAGACTGACGGCCCTCTACCAGCTTAAACTGCGGCAAGAGTGACTGACGAGCGGAGGATCCCATGTTGGCACTTAGAGGGAAGCGGTCCGAAGATGTGCCCGAACCCGCATTATACGGAGAAGTACTCGGGGAGCCTAGACACTGGAAACGGGAATGCACGGCTGAAGTGCGAGCCAGATGAAGCTGTCTAGCCCAACACGGCCAGAAGTCCGCCAGTGCAAACAGACCCAGAGGGACTGAAGCGAGGCAAGCTCAACTGTGCCTGAGCCCAGCAGTGTGAGCCAGGGGCTGGGAACCTCGTAGGGAGCCCGGACCTGGAGCAGGTACTGAGTGGACGGCGCCACGATAGAGTGGGAAGTGCGAGGGTTGAGGGCTGTGGGTTGGGCCCCACGCATCATTCAGCCTACACTGCGGAGCGGACGACACACTAGTGGGAGCACACAAACACGGCCAGAGGACCGGACCCCATAACTGAACTTGAGGGGACACGCATTGTGGCCAATGCACCCCTGGTGATGCCAAGTGCCGCAAGGGAAAGGCAGCCATAAAATAGGCGGTGAAATCGACGGCTGAAGCCAACAGCCACGGACCTGGAGGACGACGACAAGGAACACAGCAAAGGTCCACGCACCTGATCCCGTCAAACCCCCCCCCCCCCCCCCCCGCACCTCTGCGGCAGAATCATCTGTCTGGCGAGACTGATATAACACCATGACACACGGTCGGAGATGCAGACAAACCAGTAGGTACATTTAACTAAATAAACAGAGGCTGCCGATCGCCCCGGTGGCGCATGTGGGGGCACCCAGGACTGTGGGTGGATGTGCCCAGCCATAAGGTGGTTCTACATATCCTTGGCTCGGTCATGCATCTAACTCGGATTTAAAGGGTAACTCAACTAGTACACCAGATTGAAGCCCAGTATCTTGCCCATATGTATGCACCGTTACTGAGATCCAACTGAAAGTTGTGAACACGCTCCTGCACCACTTGCTCCTATACTGTCCAATTCGGGGGCGAGGCACCTCTCATCCCAACCCGCAATCACGTGGACGGATCCTTAACCCATCCCAACCAGCTCAGAGGCAGCAGATTACCCTGGGTGGCATCACTCAAGTATAAACACTACAGGGGCTGTACCCTGAACCAGAGTATACGGGGCAGGCAACAGCCCGTCTGTTGCATCCCGAGGTCCTTATCCCGGGTTTGACACAGTCCACTGAAAAGGACGGAATTGCTGTCTGGTGGGCCTCTGCTCCGGAGCCGGGGCTGAAATTTGGAAGCAACGGGCGGCAAGAAGGAGAAGCCAGGGGACCCCAGGCAATAAACCGCGCCCCAGTCCAACCGGACTATTGCTACCACACGGGCACACCCCACCCAGGGGACGCCAAGCCAATTTAACCACGAGGTGCCCCCAGGACTCCCCGCCAACTGCATCCGCTGCTTGGAACCGTCTTTTTGACCCGGTACCATCTGCGGCCAAAGACTACCGCCCCACAAGAACTCAAACAGCCTGCTCACACTCTCACTAAACACCCGAGCAAGTCGCAAACATACCTGGCATGAAGCTACGACATCAAACACCCTCTGCCTCTTTCCACCAGACAGCCGCTGGCACCAGGGGAGCTAAACGCGAGGACGCGCCTGCCAGGACCCCTTCAGCCCAACCACTGATCCTAAGATAACCAGACTACCAACAACACGCTGGTGTGCCCTTGCCTGCCAATAAGAGAACTATCCTTGATCTCCCGGGGCCGCCCTCGACATTTACACCAAACTACCTTCTCAAACTGCCCACCCGAATTAATCGCTTCCCCGGACGCCAACCACCACGCCAACAGAGCCCCGTCGCCCCACTTCGGACCCGAGACTCTGACCACCGAGGCCACGACCAACTAAGAACTCAAAGACCGCATCACCTTGCAGGTGAAAAGGCCAGCCCCGCGGCCTAGCTCACACGGCAACACAACAATACCACACAAAGCAGAAGCCACAGGAGCGACCCGAGTGCCACACAGTGGGATGTCCTCCACAAGGAATAAATCCAAGTCGACGACAATAATGGACTCCTTCACAGCGGCCAAGTCCAAACAGCAACCACCCCAAGAGTCCAATACACAGACAGAATCACCCCCACCCAAAGACCATCCTAAGGATGCGCAGGTACTGCAGGCCATCGCTGCGCTCAGGGCGTTCATTGACAAAGTCAAATCTGACATACAGTTAATGCGTCAGGATGCCCACAATGTCGCCGAAAGAGTGACCACGGTGGAAGTGAGCTTAGAGGACACCACAGAGGCCACCTCAGATCTAAAAGCTAAGGTCCACGAACTCGAAAAACAGGTCGCAAGACTGGAAGCAAGATCAGAGGATGCGGAAGGGAGGGCCCACCGCAATAATATACGCATATTAGGAATTCGGGAAGACATGGAAGGAACAAACCCAACCGAATACGTGGAATCCATGATACTACAGGAAATCGGAGCCAGCAACTCTCCCCAGGATTCTCAGTGGAGAGAGCCCACAGATCTCTGCAGAAGAGGCCCCCAGCAGGATCGCACCCATGCCCAATGATTGCGAAAAACCTAAACTTTTGTGACAGACAATACAGTTCTCAAGAGAAGGAGGCGAGATCACACGGAACGGCTCCAAGATGGTCATATATCCTGACTATAACCCCAATGTGCAACGCGCAAGGAACTCGTTTGTGCCAGTGAAAGCCAGATTGCGGAAACTCGATCTTAAATATATGCTGCTATACCCCTCATGCCTCAAGGTGCTCTATAAGGGAAAAACGGTCTTCTTGGATACCCCAGCCGCAGCCAGGCCCGAAGGCGACATACGCACCCCAAGAACTTGAAGGGTTAAGCACAACCATCGATCCCACAGCACAGAACAAGCAAATGCGAACCTCGAAATCTCAACACCAAATTCGAAAGACAGCCCACCACCGCAACAACAGATTTCTCTACCAAGACGGGCGCTCAGGTGACCACACATGAGATCTGCTACAGCCCACCCCACTGGAATTTGTGCCGGCCCGTTGCCAGCATTACACCTGCACCAAACGGCCTGGATAGGCCCACGAGATGCGGGAGCCCCAGAGCGCTGCCCCCTCAATGCAACTGCTGGGGGCAGTTCACAGTGGTTACATTTTGTTAATCCATTCACTGAAATGAAAGTTCAAAAAGTTGAAATGTCCCCGGGATATGACGCAGCATCTATAGCGACGACACAAAGGCGGAGAATGGGTAATCAGGAACCAGGCTACCCAGGGGCGAAGCGCCCACACCCTGTGATCACCACGCAGGGAGAGATGGGAAACAGGAAAGGAACACTGGAACTCTTCCCAATACCATTATGGCCACACACATCAAAGTTCTAACCTGGAATGTGAGAGGGCTGGGCACCTACCTTCGTAGAAACAGGATTAAATCCTACCTACATAGGAAGAAGATTGGACTGGCCCTATTGCAGGAAACCCACCATACAAGGGAAGCTACTGCAATGCTACAAACGCACTGGGGCAGGCAGGGGTTCGGGGCTGCTTACTCCAAATATGCCAGAGGGGTGTTCGCATGGATCAGCCCCCAAATCCCCTTCCAGCTAACCAAGACCGATTCGGATCCAGAAGGAAGGTACGTGATACTATGGGGACATATCGAACAAACTGAAGTATGTATTGTGAACTCATACCTCCCCAAAAACAGCATACCAGCCCACCTAAACCTAATGTACACCAAGGTCACACAATATAGGAATGGATTCTTCATCTGGGGGGGGGGGGGCGACTTCAACTGCGTGAGCAACCCGGAGCTTGACAGGTCCACACCCCTCTTCAGTGGCCCGTCGGCACCCACCACGGCGCTGAACACCATGCTAAACTGCCTAGACCTAGTGGACGTCTGGCGAGAATTACACCCAGACGAACGAGGCTACTCTTTTTGCTCATCCCCGCATAGCCTCCACACCAGGATCGATTACGTTTTCACTGGTAGGGAACATCTACCCCAGATTGATGTGGCACAATACCTGGGTCGGACCATCTCCGACCACTCACCCCTAATGGTAGAATGGAGCATTGCGGGGCCCAGATCCCCAATACCGACATGGAAAATGCCTACGGAAGCACTAAAAGACCCGGCGTTCAGAGATGACCTCAGGGACTCCCTAGAGAATATATATATAAGAAAATATGGGTAGTGTTGACCACCCAAGTACAATATGGGATGCACTGAAAGTAGTAATACGGGGAGAAATCATAGCAAAGGCTGGAGGCATCAGGAGACAACTACGAACTGACCTAGAACAATGAAAAAAAAAAAAACAAACAAAAAATATCGAGAAGCTACAATCTGACACCCAGGACACCCGGTAGGATGAAGATGCACTCAGACAGATCAGAACTGAATGCAAGGAAGCCTGGGGCAGGCTTGCCAAGTTTGACTACACTACCAGAACCAATAGGGCGCACACCGAGGCAGACAAGCCCAGCAGACTTCTAGCCTGGCTATGCGAAAGAGAACGCCCCAGGCATCTAACCACAGCCCTAAAAAGCGAAGACGGCGCGCTCCACCAGACCCAGCAGAGCATAAATAACACCTTCAAACAATGCTATGCCCAACTGTACTCACAACGCCCAGTTGCCCCCTGATAAGATCTCAAACACACTAGAGGAGATAATGCTACCCAAGATTTCACCCGCACACAGTGAAGCCCTAGATGCAGACATCTCCATGGAAGACATATCTGATGCAATTAAATCCTTGGCCACGTGCAGAGCCCCGGGCAGTGACGGGCTACCCACCGAATTTTACAAGAACTACGAACCAACTCTAACCCCGTTGTTGCACAAGGTCTTCCAGGAGGTATATGATCTGGGGATCCTACCCGAGAGTATGCGTGAAACACTGGTGGTCCTGATGCTTAAAGCTAACAAACCAGCGGACGACTACGACTCCTATCGTCCACTCGCAATGCTTAAATATGATGTCAAAATATTGACCACGATCCTAGCCAGAAGGCTCTCCAGGTCGATAGGAGAAATAATGCACACTGACCAAAACGGCTTTGTGCCAGGCCGCAACACCACTGCCAAACTTCGCAGGCTTCAGCACGTTATGTCCCAGGCCGACCGAAACAGGGGCTCCTATGCCCTGCTATCCTTAGACAACATCAAGGCATTCGATTCCATCTACTGGGAATGGCTGATAGCGGTTTTCCAAGGCTTCGGCGAGAAGTTTATCAGATGGGTCAAAGTGCTGTACACCAAACCAAAAGCGCGAGTAAAATCTGGAACGCTCGTTTTTACGGCGTGGGACATACAGAGGGCCACCAGGAAGGGATGCCCACTTTCCCCCATGCTCTATATACTTGGACTGGAACCTATCGCCATCTACTTCAGAAAACAATTCTTCGATGCAGGCATATGGTTGGATGGGGCAGACCACATAATCTCCCTATATGCAGAGGATGTCCTATATGTGAAGAACCCTCACCTGAACGTACCGACCATGCTAGAGGTTCTAGACAATTTCACCAAGGTCTCTGGAATACGATTCAGCAGACGTAAATCTTGCCTCTTCCCACTGGCAGACCTCAGAAACAAACACATCGAAGACCTACCTCCACTGGGTGTACAATGGCAACTGACCACATTCCGCTACCTTGGAGTCAACATAATGTACACGCCCAAATTAATGAACGAGACCAACACCTTGGCGGCGCTGCCCCCTCTACGCAAATCGATTGGTTTTTGGACTAAGCTCCCCCCGTCTGTGATGGGAAGGGCGTCCATCATAAAAATGATTGTTCTCCCCAGGTTCCTCTACGGATCCCAAAACGTACATTACTATATTGAAGCCGCCTTCTTTAGCTTACTGGAGACGATATTTAGAGACTTCCTATGGGGTAAAGGCAGACACAAGAAGGCGCTGACCACACCAACTCTCCCGTATAGGCATGGTGGCATTCAACTCCCCGACCTGGGGAAATATCTGGCAGCCCAGCTCAGCTTTGTAGCCAAATGGTTGGCTGACGACGCCACCTCTGAAACAGCATTACTACAGCACCCAGTCGCCCCAACCCGACTGAAGGAACTCATTTGGGCACCCCAACACCTTCTGAGCGAAGCACCCCCACTGGTCACCCTGGGAAGGCAAATATGGCACAGGGCAAAGTCACTTCTCCACCTGGAACACATATGCCCTGGATATACCGTTGCTTTCAGACCTATGTAAGACCAGCGTCGACTTGGCGACCATCAGGCACTGGGAAAGGGGTATGTACGTGGGGAGACTTATACAGTGAGGGCTCCTTCCGTGACTCCTCTTCCCTGCAATGCGAAGATGGTATACCCAGCGGCCAATTCCTGTAGTATGAGGATTCGGAAACTGGCACAAGCCAAATGGGATGCATGGGCTGAGGAACCCAAGGCCAACCCCTTCGTAACACTATTGTACAACTTGGGAGAGGGCCGGAGACCAGTGTCCCAAATATACAGCCATTTAATGGACAGGCCTAATCCCTGCAGCCCTGACCTAAAACTTATATGGGACAAGGATCTGGGGCACAAAATGACAGACAAGGAATGGGAAAGATCTCTGGCGTTCCCCAAAGAGGTATCCAGGAACAGATTTAGATTAATCCAACTGATGTGCTATACTGCACCTACCTAACGCCATATAGACTGACCAAGTTCTGTAAACAATCGCACCATAACTGCCCCTGGTGCAGCAGAGACAAAGCAGATCTCCTACACATGTTCTGGGAATGCACCAGGGTCTAGCAGCTTTGGGCTGAGGTGGTGCAAACTGTAGGAAGGCAGGCATGTCCAGATATTGACGGACTCCCAGGGAATGCCTCTTGGGAACTTACCCCAGACTCGCCAAAATCAAACACTGAAACCTATAGACATGGCGTGCATCCTAACTAAGAGGACCATAAAAATGGCATGGAAACGACCAGGTAGCCCACAATTCCAAACATGGTATGGAGAGTTGGAGCGCTGGGTGGGGGCAGACACTTTGGCTTGGGAGGACAGCATCGCTAAATCCCCTGAAGATGCGAGTCAGACACTGGATGCTTGGAAAGCCCTGACGTGGGCAATGTTCCACCCTTCCGATGATGAGAAGCCTCCCTGAATGACTCACCATTGAACTTGCCAATCCAAGGGCACTTAAACAAGCTACTGTCTGAATCAGAACTGAACCCCCATTCCCATACTCCTTTCCCCTCCCTTACCCTTTCCGCTCCACCCCCCGATAACTCTCCCACTCTGAACTGTTCGTCAAATCTCACGGAGACAGTCACCATTATTGTTAATGGTTTGTGTTAATGTTGGTTTATCATTTCTCACTCAAGCTATACTATGCCAATAAAGAAATTTAAAAATAAAAACTGAAACAGGCATTGGAGGACCACCCATCCCACCTGCATATGTTGCTGTCCCAGACATTGTCTGGTGACGGTATACAGCACTGCCCAAGAAGCCGCCTGGCAAATGTCACTGAGCGGTATTCCACCCCAGAGCACCACCGACGACGTCATGGTCTTGTAGAATGGGCCTTAGGAGTGCCCAACAAGGGCTTGCCAGCCTTCCCGTGACAAAATGAAATTGTGGATGAAACCCAAAAGGAAAGTCCTTGCTTGGAAATAGATCATCCCTTGCTGGAGGGACCAAAAGCCACAAAAAGCTGTTCTGACGTCCTGAAGTCCCGAGTACAGGCCAGATAAAACTTCAGCACCCTCTTGACGCCCTGGGAATCCAGGGCTCTTTTCACCAGCGTGGTTGCCGTAGCGAAGAATGAGGGCAAGGCAAATGTACAGTGTTTGAGAGCAGAATGAACCACATTGAGGCTCTATACTGCAGCAAACTTTCTCTGGGGGAAATGTCCCAAAAAGTCCTTTCAGAAAGAACTTAACCAGAGTAGCATGGCACAGTCTGCTGAATCTGGACCAGGCACAGAATCTCGGCCATTTTCTACTGTAAGAGATATTAGTGGACTGCACCCTTGCCACCTCCAGGATCCGACAACACCTGTGAGATACCTAGATAAAAGAACTCAGAGGTCAGGAGCCATGCAGCTAGGCCGAGAGATGCTTGATTGTGATGCCACACTGTCATCCTGCAAAAGCAGATCCCTCTTGCACCCAGACGAAGCAGCTCTTCCACTGTGAGAAGGAGATCTGAGAACCACGTCTGTCTGGGCCAGAATGGGGCAACCAACATCACTTTGCACCTCAACTGGATTGTCCTCTGATTCAGCGGAAACTGAGGGAACGCATATCCAAAGAGGCCCGTTCATGGAAACGAGTCTCCTTTTGACACTGGAAGCGCCCCTCTTCTGGCAAACAATGGGCACTGCTTGTTCTCTGGCATACCAAACAAGTCGAGATGGGGGAACCCCCCCATTTCTGGAAGACCCTCGTCACCTGCTCCTCCTTCAGCTTCCACTCGTGCAACTGCTCCCTGTCTCTGCTGAGAGCGCCTGCCTGCACATTCTGGACCCCCAGCAGATGGTAAGCTGTAATGTGAATTCCCTTAGCAATGGCCCAATGCCACACCTCCTGACCCCCTCTGGACAGGAGCAGAGAATGTGTGCCTCCCTGCTTCCTCAAATACAACATTGTGGTAGTATTGTCTGTCAACACTTGACACATTGCGCCTTGGATGCAAGGTAGAAGTGATTTCAGGGCCCAGTGCACGGCTCTCAACTCCAGTACATTGATGTGCAATAATGCCTCCTCCCGAGACCACAGGGCCTGAAACTGTGACTGGTTGAGGTCGGCCCCCCCCCAACCCACCTGGTAAGCGTCCATCACTATTGTGAACTGAAAGCCCGGCTCCAGCAGGAGCATGCCCCGTACAAGATGGTCTGTGCATGCCCACCATTTCACGGCTTCAACCAGCACTCGGGAGATGGCCACCTTGTCCGACAATTACCCCCAACTCTGCGACAACCTGTCTGCGAGAAATTCCTGCACCGGCCGTATGAACAGGCGACAACTTGGGATAAGCGGAATGCAGGACGCCATGGAACCCAGCAGCAACATCCAACTGCGGCCCGAAATGACAGTACCTTGGCCCGATTTGGCCACCCTCTGCAACTTCACCACTCTTTCATCGGAAGGCTTCACCAGATTGTCCTCTGTGAGAAACTGAGTACCGAGAAAAACCGACTCCCTGGATGGCATCAGATAGGATTTTGCGAAGTTGACGGCGAACCCCAGCCGTTTTAACAGGCTCATGGACGCCTGGAGAGACTCCAATGCACTTTCCGGCGACACCCCCCCGTACCAACCAGCCGTCCAGATATAGGTACACATGGTGGCCACTGGAGCGAGGCATTTTGTGAATGTCCTGGAAGCAGACTTCAGCCCAAACGGGAGGACACATGGTAATGATCGTCCCCAACCAGAAAGAGCAGGAACTTGCAATAGTTTGGCTGCATGGGGATGTGGAAGTAAATATCCTCCAAATCCAACGACGCCAGGAACTCTCCCGGCTGCACCGCACGGATTACATTCTGCAGCGTAAGCATTTTGAATTTAAGGCGTTGCTGATTCTTGTTCAACGGCCGAAGATCTAGAATAGGCCTCCACTTTCCATTGGGATTTTTGATAAAATACTGGAGTACACCCCCTGACCCCGTTCCGACACCAGGACTGGTTCTATCGCGCCTTTTGCCAACATGAGTTCTACCTCCTGCCGCAAACTGGCAGGTGCGGCTGCACCACCTGCACAGGCGGAATTGGGAGTTGACGCCGCCAAAACTCCAACTAGTGGCCGAGACGTACTGTATCCAGTGGTCCGTAGTAATAAGATTCCACTCGTTGACGTGTCGTGACACTGTGCCCAAGTTGACTGCCGGCATGGCAGTCATTGCTGAGACTTAGACTGCCGTCCCTTAGCTGAGGTCGCAGGACCCTTCATACGTTGTGCCCGATGGTCCCTGCTTTTCTGCGCTGACTGGAACGAGCGCCTGAAGCCTTGGGAAGAGTAACTGGAGCTACTGTAACCTCTGTCGTGGGAAGCAGCATATCTGGCATTACCAGGGGCCCCTCAAAACGCCGAAAAGAACAGCCCATTTGCAGAGCGCCCAGGGACTTTGCTGTCTCAGAGTCTTCCTTCATTCCCTTTTGCGCCTCGATTTGTTTGCCAAAGAGCTGCTCCCCCCTAACAAGGCATTTCCACTACTTTATGCTGGATCTCTGGACAAAAGTCAGTGCAACGCAGCCACGCCTGCCTCCGGAGAAGGAACAAGTTACTTACCTGTAACTGTTGTTCTCCAGCATGTGTCTGGCATGGATTCACATGCTCATGAATATTCCTCGTCAGGCTGGGAATCCTCGGTAACCCAAAAAAAAAAAATGTCAGTTTTGTTTCTGAACGGTCTTTCTTCTAATAACCAATCACTGGTCTCTGGGTCATACTGCCCCCAGCCAATGACTGCCCTCTACTTAAGCCACTCCTCTGGCAGCCATCTTCAGATTTGGTAGCACGTAAAGTGGCAGTAGGACCAAGAGAAGAGCCGCAGAGGGGTAGGCAGGAGGGTTCGCAAGTGAATCCATGGCAGACCCATGCTGGAGAACAACAGTTACAGGTAAGTAACTTGTTCCTTCTCCAGCATGGGGTCTGGCATGGACTCACATGCTCATGAACACCAGAATACATAGCAGTACACACATGCACAACCACGGGAGGTGGCAAGGCTCAACATTAAGCATTTCAACAACTCAACATTAAACATCTCTTACCTCCTTAGCAGACTCACCTTCAAGTGAACAGGTTGCGCAGCACTGGCTGGCCAACTCTCGACTCCTCCCTGGAATCCCGGTCGACGCAGTAGAATCTCGTGAAGGTGCGCGTCGACCTCCCCGTAGCAGCCCTGCAGATGTCCAGCAGGGGAACACCAGGATGGAACGCTGTAGTAGCAGCTATCGCTCTGGTCGAATGGGCTCTCGGACGGCCGGGCAACGGTCGGTTTGCCAACCAGTGACAGTGCATGATGCAGCTGGAGAGCCATATGGAAATGGAAGCCTTGGAGAGGGCCTTCCCTTGGTTCACAGCGCCAAAGTTCACGAACAGCTGTGATGTCTTCCAGAAACTCTAGTGCGGTCCACGTAGAACTTCAGCGCTCTAGCTACATCCATCGAGTGCAAAGTCCTCTCAGCGGAAACGAAGGCGACAGGAAGAAAACAGGTAACACCAAGGGCTCGTTGAGATGGAAGTCCGAAGGCACCTTGGGCATGAAGGAGGGGTGTGTCCTTAGCACCACTCGTCTCGTGGAACGCCAGGTATGGAGGTTTACAGGATAGGACCTGGATCTCTCACACTCATCGTGCGGCAGTGATGGCCACAAGAAACGCTGTCTTCCACAATCTGAACTTCAGCGGCGCCAAATGCTCGAATGGAGGGCCCATGAGCCTGGCCAACACCACGTTGAGCTCCCACGCCGGGGCCGGAGCCTTCACTGGCAGGTATGAGATGAACAGTCCTTTCATGAACTCCTTCACCAGGCGGTGGGACCACAACGATGACTGCCCTGGAGTCCTGGTGTAGCGGGAGATAGCCGCCAGATGGACTTTGATGGAGGCATGTGCTAGCCCTGCCTTGGCCAGCGACAGCAAGTACGGCAGCACTTGAGGGGCCGTAATCCGTAGAGGGTTGCTTCTATGTGCGGCACCAGACAGAGAACCTCTTCCACTTATGTCCGTAGCACTTAAGAGTCAACAATGCTCTGGCCTTGGCAAATACATCATTGCAGTCCGCCGGGATATCATAGCCTCCGAACTCTAGTGCTGCAGGAGCCAGGCCTGCAGGTTCAGCGACCCTGGGTCGTGGTGCAGGATCGCACCTCCTTCCCTGGCGAGAATATATGCGTCCGTCGGAAGCCTAACTGGAGGGGACGCCGATATGTCCAGAAGGTCCAGGTACCGTATCTGTCTCAGCCACGCTGGTGCGACGAGGATCATCCTGCACCGGGACTGTCTGAATTGACTGGTGATTCACAGAAGTAACGGCGGGAACGCAGAGGAACAGGCCGTCGCGGGGGGTATAAGGGGAGGAGAATGCATCACTTGATCCTGCTGGAGCTCCCACTTGTGTCACGAGTGCAGCTCCCTGCCGAGTGAGTCGGCAACTGTGTTCTTTACTCCTGCCAGGAGTAAGGGTACCAGGAACATCCCCTGGGCTATGGCCCAGTGCCACAGGTCCTGCGCTTCCTTGGACAGAGCGGAGGATCTGGTGCCCCCTTGCTTCTGGATGTAGAACATCGTGGTGGTGTTGTCGGTGAAAATCTGTACCACTTTGCCCTTGAGGGATGGGAGGAAGAACCAGAGGGCCCAGAACACGGGCCGGAGCTCCAAGACATTGATGTTTAGAGACCTCTCCTCCAGGTGCCAAAGGCCTCTCCACCGGATCGCCTGCCGGGAAGTCTCGAAGGCGATCTTGTCTTCGAAGTTTCCAGTCCCTTGTACCAAACGGGGTCGAGGAACTCCTGCAGCGGCAGCATTCGCAGCCTGCACAGTCGCACGAGGTAGATGCAGGACTTGATGGACCTCACCCTGGCAACCTCCGTGGTCAACAGCCGTTGTACCTTGCCCATGATGGCCTTTATCCTTTCCTCCGACGGTGACGCCAGCCGTGCCACAGTGTCGAGTCTGGCTCCCAGGAATAGGGCGTCCTGTGACGGCACCAAGCAGGACTTCGCAAAGTTTATGGAGAAACCCAGTTCCGTGAGCAGGACGACGGACGGTCCTCGCTGTGTGGTCGACGGCGAGTTCTCTGGATTTCACTTGGATGAGCCAATCGTCCAGATAGGGGTAGACGTGGATCCCCTGCAGGCACAGCCGCCGGCACCAGGCACTTGGTGAAGACACTTGGCGCCAACTTCAAACCGAAGGGCAATGCCTTGAACTGATAGTGCCGCCCTTGGACCACAAAGCGCAGAAACATTCGATGCCCTTTGGGTATGGGGATGTGGAAGTAGGCATCCTCCAAGTCCAGCGACGACAGGAAGTCGCCTTCCTCCAGTTGTTTAGCACATGCTGAAGGGATTTTATAAATTTGTTGAGGCGGCGGAGGTTTAGAATGGGTTGCAAGCCGCCGGTCTTCTTTCATACGAGGAAGTTCCGCAAGTATACTCCGGAGCCCCAGAGCCTCTTTGGGACGAGTTCTATCGCGTCCTTCTTCAGCATTGCTCGTACCTCCAGAAGCAGCTGTGGAATGTGGGTTTCCTTCCTGGCCATGGGTGGAAAATGGGCACACCTCTTTTAGAACTCCAGAGTGTGCCTGTGGGCCAGGGCATCCAGCACCCAACGGTCGGTGGAGATGGATTTCCACGTGCCGAAGTTCAACAGCCGGCCTCCCACCGGGGTGCTCGGGTGGGTGCCCGATGTCACGACCGGTTCAGTGTTGCTTCGCCGAGGCCTTGCCCCCTTGGTGACGACTGTGTCCACCAGTCTTGTTGCAGCCTCTGTAGGCTTCCTGCAACGAAGAGCAGGCTGCCTGGCGGTACAAGGAGCTGCTGCCGAATCCTTTGGAGGCACCTTGGGACTTGCCTCTGGAGGTCCGAAAGGATGGCCATCACGGATGGAGCCCAAGGCCCAGGCCGTCTCGGTGTCCCCCTTGATGGCCTGCAATGACTCGTCCACTGCCTTGCTGAACAGGTTGTTCCCGTCGAAGGGCATGTCCAGTACCCTGGTCTGCACATCCTGACGGAAATCGGTGTCCCTGAGCCAACCGTGCTGAAGGCAAATGCCGTTGCCCATCTGGCGAAAACCAGTGTCGGCGAGGTCTGTGGCCACCGTGATGGCGTGGTCCGACGATACCGTGCCTTCCTGCAGGATTTCTTGTTGTCTGGGAGGAAGACCAGGAGGGGAGCGATCTTGAACCATAGCTCCCTGTCATAGCGTACCACGATTGCGAGGGTGTTGGCCGCGTTGATGGTCGTCGCTGCCGACGAGATGACCCATCGTCCCATGGCATCCAGCTTCTTCCCTTCGTCGTCCGGTGGGGAAGTGGCGGTGGAAGCCGCCACCCCTGCCGATTTCTTCTTGGCCGCTGCGGAGACCGCCGAATCCGGGGACAGCTGTGCCCTGAGGCACATAGGCGTGGAGTCTGGGACCCGGTGCTACTTCTCTTACTGATCCCTCTTAGCAGGGGCGTGGACGGGTTCTTCAGAAGGGACAGTCCTTCATCCCAGATGTCGTACAGTAACGGTAGTGAGAAGACAGTCTTCCTCGTGGCCTCCCGTCAGTGGTAGAGAAACCCCTCCTTCTGCTCTTCAGGGCATAGCTGGAAGAGCTCCGATGCCCTGGCAATTATGGCGTGAAAGGGGCCAATTTCGTCAGGAGGGGGTGACGGGAGATCCGTTCCATCGTCACCGCTGTCTCCGCCTCATCCCTCGGTGGAGGTGAAGGTGAAGACTGGAAGGGTGGGGGAGGATGGACTCTCCTCCGCTTGGATGGAGGACTCAGACTGTCCAGGTGCCGCTGGATCGTCCACCGGAGGCAAAGGTAGCCTTGTCCTCATCTCGGTGCACAAGATTTGCAGTGCCAGCAGAAGGTCATCCTGCCTGTCCGTCGGTGGCTGCACCGGGAGAGCCAGCATGGTGTCTGGTTCCTAGTCGACCTGCCATTCTTCGCCGGCTCCCTCGCTCTCCACTTCCACCTCGTCGGTATCCTTCCCGCAGGCCCTCTACTTGAACTGGTCGAGGGTTGCTTTGACGACAGACCGCTCGTCCTCAGAGGAGGTATCCGAGGCAGTTTCGCCCCCCCCTCCTTCTCATCCCGGGGGTCCTTTCGATAGGCTGGAAAGACTATTCCCTCCGGGACTGCACGGAAACTCTAGGCCTGGAAGTAGTCTCCACTGGGTCGACCCCATAGGCTTCGCCACGGCCTCCACGACCCCCTCAAGCGAGGCCTTAGCCGGGTGAATCAGGGCCTTCACGACCTTGGGTGCGTCTGAGGCCTTCACCGTGGTGGTAGGGTCACCGCCTCGCTGCCCCTTGGCTTTCTCCGTCAGGGCCTGCCGGGGCTTCTCCCGAAGCTTACCCGGGTTGTCAGACTTCCTCTTCACTGAGCCAGAGTGATGGCTCGTGGTTGATGGCGTTGGTGACATTGCGCCCTGCCTGGCAGCCGAGGAGCCTGAACCAACGGCGCTCCCGGTGCCTGCGGACTCGTGGTGCTTTGACTTCTGTTGGGACCCCGTCGCCGGAGCGCCATCAAAGGTCTTAGAAGACCACTCTGACTTCTTCTCACCTGCTGCTGGGCTCTTCACCTCTAGCCAGTTAACGAGTCGAGTAAGACGGTCCTTCATAGTCCGGACAGACATGTTCTTGCAGAATGCACAGTCCACCTCCACGTGCCACTTGTTGGCGTGAAGGCAGTAGAGGCACCGGAGTGCTCATCTTCCTTGCAGATGTTCTGTAGTCCACTTCCTGGGCAGATTCTAAACAGCTTTTATCCAGTTGGCGTAGAGTCTGCTTTGTCCTGGGCCATGTCCACATGGGGTAGACCTCAAAGATCTTCGGGAATCCTCCAAGAAGTGAAATTTGATGAAAAATCACCCTTGAGGGGCTTAGAAATTTCCGAAACGCGTCCCCGTTGATCAAAAGATGAAACTGTGGAGCTTGAGGTTCGATTTGACAGAAAAATAAAGAGTAAACTCTTTGGAAAAACGCAACATGCAGTAAAAGCTTGAGAGCTAAAGCACAAGGGCTCCCAACACTTGAACGTGCAGTAAAAATCTGAAGATGACTGCCAGAGGAGGGGCTTAGGTAGGGGGCAGTCATTGGCTGGAGGCAGTATGACCCAGAGACCAGTGATCGGTTATTAGTAGAAAGACGGTAACAAAAAAATCAGTTTTGTTTCTGAACAGAGGATTCCCAGCCTGACAACGGGGAATATTCATGAGCATGCAAATCCATGCCAGACCCCATGCTGGAGAACACCACCATTATATTGTTTGAAGCCTGACTCTGCCAAGCCTCCTCCCCCTCTCAAACCAGCAGCATAGCCTCTTTGCCTTGTTGCTCTGGTTGATCTAAGAGTGGGGCCAACTGGTGCCACATCTTCCCGTCATACCTGGCCATAATGGCCAAGAAATTAGCCGCTTTCACCGTTGTAGCGCCCACCACCAGGACTTTCTGCCTGAAAGCATGCCGTTTCCTGGCCTCACTGTCTGGTGGCGTAACACTTGTGCTGGCTCCTCGCCTCCCGACTAGCCGTCGCCGAAACCACAGACTCTGGCGTGGGCCGAGACATGAGGCATTTGGGGGTCCATTCTGGTGCCTTAAACTTCCCCAGACACCCCTTCACGGCTGGTTCCAAAAAAGGGTGGTACATCGTACAACGGCCCTCCTGCCACACATGGTCCAAAATGGGGACCGAGCACACAGCCTTCCATTGTTTCCCCATGTGAACGAAGAGAAAACAGTATTTTCGTTCCTCCTCAGGAGCCAGGCCAAATTCTTTGCACGCCTTCGCCATCATCGCGTGAAATGCCCCAACATCAGCCGGCGGAGAAAGCTGTGCGGGGCTACTAGGCGTTACCCCCCCCCCCCCCGGTCTGTATCCCAGGTATAGTCTCTCCTGTGCGACGAGGACACCCCAAAGACAGCGGGTCACAAGGCCTGCTCTCCGCATCCAATTCAACTAGTTCCCCTTCCTCTGTATGACTTTCGGGCAGGCCAGACCCCACCGGCGACAGCAATAGCAGCCGCACCGGAGGTGAATTCCTGGGGAGGCTCGGTCAAGGGGCCTCTACAGGCACACTACGCACCACTGGAGCCACCGGACTCGGAGCCACTGGAAGTCTTGCATCCATGTGTCCCAACAATGACTGTACTTAAAACCTGCATGCACAGCAGAGAGTGGGTTCACCAACAGGTACAAGGGCGCCCCAGCCCCAAACCCACTAGATGTAGACGGACCAGCCTTCCCGCAGACCCAGCGCTGATGGATCGAAAACTGCTATATGCTCCTCCTCCAGACTCGAAGACACAGAATATGGAGCCGGAGTCCTGTTGAAGAATGTCCACTGGGATCAACGGTCCAAAGCCGGCCCCAGACTGCCATGGATCGCCTGTCTGCAACAAACCATCTGTCTCCAGCTGAGCCGTCGACAGCAATTGTGGCCCCACTGACCGTCACGGCCGTAGACTAAGTCGATGACACCCCTGTCGACAGAAGTGCAGACTGTACCACAACCGTTGGCAACGGAACCTCTGTCCTTCCCCAGCGAAGCAGACCACTTGGATGAAGCGCCAGATCAGTGCGTCCATGAGTCCCTGGCTTGAAGATGATCCTACGGTCCTTAGACGATGCTTGCTTCAAGGACTCCCCCTCCCCGACCCCGCGCCCTCGCCTTCTCTCTCTCCACCGACAGACTTCTGCCCCTACTTCTCAGGCTCATCACTCGACATCTTGGACTTGTCTCTCGCCGACTTGGACAGTGAAAAGCCACTCTCCGCCTTTAGACCGATGCAAAGGAACCGCCACCTTTCCCCACCATGGACGCTGGCACCTCTGTGCGCCGCTTCTTGGCGCGATGTTCCGAGGACACCACAGTTCGCTGCGTAGACGCCTTCTCCGCCAGAGCCGAAGACTTGCTTCCCCAGGACGAAACCTCAGAACACAGGTAAGTGCCCTCATTGAGCCAACAAATCAGCTGGCGGTTGAGGTCTTTCAGCATTTTCTGACAAAATCCACAACAGATCTCACAGGCGTCCGCAGAATGATAGGGGTATAGACAATACAGGCAATCTACATGGATGCCTCCCCCGAAGACCTTCAGGCCGCAGGTAGCACAAAGCCTAAACAGCGATTTCTTCTGGGCCACAGAAGACATTATGGCCGAAGTACGAAAAGCACATGTAGAACACGAAGAGTAAACACAAGGTGAATTTAACAGTTTGGAGATTGTTGAAATCTGAATGGAAGCCACGGGCCTATTGGAGTAGCCTAAAGCACCCAAAAAAGTAGATATGACACTAAGGTGTCAAAGTAGGTTAAAGTTACCAAGGTTTCCCAGCCTAACTACGGGAAATATTCACAGCATGTGAATCCATGAAAGATGGAATGCTCGAGAAGATTGTGTCACTGTAACCAGTCTGGAAATTAATGCCCGCAGCTCCAAACCCGAGGCATAGTAGCACTTATGTTCTTACGCTATGACTGGACCTGTCCATTGTATTCCACCAGGTATGCACCACGTTCTCAAACCAAGAGGTTTATCTCCATTTATCTGGAAATGAATGCCCAGGACTCCAAACCAGAGTCCTAGTAGCACTTATGTTCTTACGCCATTACTGGGCCCGATTATGGTCTTCCTCCAGGTATGCACTATGTTATCAGTCCAGTAGAGGTCTATCTTTGTTAATCTTATCTGGAAATGAATGCGCAGAACTACAAACCCAGGGCCTAGTAGCACTCCTGTTCAAACCAAGATTGTCATCCACTAGGTATGCAATGTGCTCTCTGATCAGGTATCACCTATGTTCTGAAGTTTTGATTGGGCTGGCTCTTTGTCTCTTGTGGATGTGCAGTAGACTCTAGCAGCTGAGAGCTCTAGCACACTCAGCCCTCGTAAGGGACAATGTCGCAGTGTAATTTCACGATGCAAACCATGAAGTAGGCCAGGAACACCCAACCACTCATTGAAAAAATACCCAGGACCCGGAAAATGAGCCCATCAGCACTTATGCTTTAGCATTAGAACTAGACCTTCATCTTGAAGGAAATACGCTCTTAAATCCTGTGAGAAATCTTCCTGTGAAGGCAGGAAGCGAGGGAGGAGTCCAATACACCCCTTTGTCTTCCTGCCTGCGATAATCCAGTTCAAAACGGGGAGGCTGGCTGTCCTGAAAAGACTTCCCCCGCCCCCAAGTTTGAATGGTGCATGTCTGTCCGATTGGCTGGGTTCCTGCATAAAAGTCTGATCCTGAAGGCTGAGGAGGTAGTCGACCACTGAACCTGAATCCGAAGAGGCAGATGAAGAAAATACGGCTGAGACCATTTCCAGTGACCGGAGAGCCTGTGTGTAACCGGAGCCTGCTATTAACACTTCTTCCTAACTACCTGGGGACTCCAAAAACGACGATCCCGACTCAAAGAAAGCCTGGTGAGATCCACTAGTCTCCATAGATTTATTTACAACACGGCCGACTAGGCCTAGGGTGGAAGATTGCCAGAGGAGCAGCATTTTATTGCAGTTTATTTTCCATGTACTGCTTGTTATTTTTTTTAAATATGAAGGCAATTTTGTTTCTCAGAGTCTGGCTGATCCACTGTAAGTAAAGTTGAGCTGTAAGCAGTCATTTCACTCCAACAGCTAACATCTTTGATGGCCAAACTTGTATACTTGCCCAAAACCTCATTGGTGCCACTTCATTATCTTTGGAATTCATTCTAATCCATACATACTAAACTGTGTTAAGCAATCATTTTTTTATTCAAATACACAACATGCATCTTTTAAACCGCTGCTAAAGTGAGGGTTTTCTCTTCAGAATAGTAAAGGTTAAAAATGAAGCATTTTACAATATTAAACATAATCCTACACTTATGTCAAGCACAAGCACTAAAATGATGTTCAGAATCAAGCATTTCCTTCCCCAGCCCCACACTTCAGAATGCCAGCCCATAAGGTGCAAGCATGAAATAGATCATAGAGAAGTTAAAATGGCAAAGAGTAAGTCTGAATGAGCAAGTGCATCAAGAAACCTGTGAAAGGATACGTAAAGCCATAGAAGGGTGAGAACAAAAAAAAACTGTACCCAAAGGTACACATGGTTTCAGTAAAGAGATCCATCCAGCCATCTTGACAGAAGCTGCTCGGTGCTAAGCAAGCAAATGGCATCCCTGCTGGGGTTATGTGCTTTGATGACATTCTTCTGCATGCTCAGTACTACCATGAGAAAGAACCAACCTCAATGTATATCACACAGTGCAAAACTGATATTTATAAGTAATCTTAACATTAATTATATTTTAAATGCAAGGGAGGACTTTTACTCTGGAATAGTACTTCAAACAACAGCAGGACATCTCTATCTATACCCACACATCTCAAAATGTATTGTATAGTCCAACCAACTCTACCGAGTTAAACATTTTAAATTACCTCAAATGCAAGCTGGCAAGACCCATAGCCCAAACCACAGCCAAAGATAATATTGTGCCGTAACACCCGATACATTGCTCAATTTTACTATTGGAGTGTTGGGTATTTTGAACTATTGCACAGACAACAATGATGTAAACAGTATGTACTTACCACTTCACTGGTCATAAAAGGTGCCTGTATTGTGCAGCTACGAGGAATGCTGTTGCTTCCAAACATGAATGTTCAGGGTCGCCCTTCTCCATTACTCCACCGTGAGAATGCACAGCCAAAGATTCATAGAACCTTCTCCAACTGTCTTTACTCTACTGAGGTGTTTATGCCCAGGCAAAGTTTACATATTTCACTTGTGATTTTGCCATATTGCAATGGCGTTCCATCATAAGGCATTGGAGGTACATCAGTTTCAGCACGTAACTGGTCTTATTTCCATTTTGCCCCCTACTAACACCAGAGCTGGAACCACGAGAAGGGGCTCGAGTTCTTTTTTTTTTTATAAGATAACATCTGATGTGACTGTACCATTTGCATACATTTCATATGTAAACTTCAACATTTGACACAACTGGATGTAGAAATGTAGTTAATTGCATTAATATTAGACCAGTCTAGGTGCTCATCAGAGAATGACAGCATGCACGTTGTGAGAGAAACCAGATATTAGCATTAAAACCAATCTCTCACTTGTGTCCAGTTGGCAGACAGCTGATGTTCATATCCCTTCCTCTAAAAGATTGTTTTTGGACTTAACCAAAGTAGACAATTAGCTGTAACAATTACCTCTAGTGCACTCAACTGTAGAACACACTGTCTTCTCGAAATCTTGGGCAGCAGAGATCTGAAAACTCTTTCAACTAACATAACATAGAAGATGATGGGCCTGAATAAATAGATGAAGCAATATCGGTCTAATCCCTGCAACCTAAATAGAGCGCTACAATGTTCTGGAGCAAAAATGTGAGACACAATGGGAATGATGGGGCATATTTTGGTCAAAGCATACAGTTTGTTGAAGGGGCACAATATGGTGATTGTGCAGTCTGGCAGAGGTGGAGTAAAGTTAGGGGTGGCTGCATGCACTAGCAGAAAGCCTAAATACACCACTGTTTAAGACCTGCATTTTGAGCCATCCCACAACGTGCTGTGACCTTACAGGGCTACAAAACCTCAAATACCCTGGGACCTCGAGCCATTGTGTGATGCGTGCTCTTCTGAAATTGACTCAAACTGAAACTTTGGTGGCATCCTGCTGGACCCCCAGAGACGCGAGTCCAGTCCTTGAAGTCCACTCACCAGTGTGCTGGACCAGATTAGCGACGCAAATCCAATCAGCGATATTCAGTCTTCTGGCTCCTGAGAAGGGCACCAAAACCACAGAGCTGCATCCTGCCACAAAAACTCTTGCCTGGATCCTTCCCAGTTGCTTCTTGCTGCAAAATCCCTTTCCAAGTCCTGTCTTATTATCTAAATGACAAAGTAATCCATCGAATGGGTTTTTGGCTGCATATCCTCAAGACTCCCCTGCTGTACCTCCTTTTCCATGCAGAGGTACTGTGTTCGCTGGGGACGTTACCTACCTTAAGCCTTTGTGAATCCTGTGTAGCTTTGGGGTGTTTCTTGCGATTGGGAGTCCTCTCATCCAGTTCACCCAGGCCCACTGCTGCAATCCTACAAAGGCGCCTTCTCAGAAGTCCCTGGACCCTTTCAACCTGCCCAAGGGTAACCCTTGCCCGTTTGAACAGCCTTCCTTGGGAACTCTGACTTTTGCTACTTCTGTGCCTTCCTCAACTGTCTGTTGGATGCTAGAGACTTAGTGACCCCGCCCTCTGCCACTGAGAACACTCATGCTCCAAGAATAAGGGAAAGACTAAGGATTGGGCCTGTTGCCCAGAAAAGTAGTAAAGTGTACCTTCTTGTAAATGAGCTGGTTGGTAACTAAAGTGAGCAAACATATTTACTTTGTTACAAAAGTTATTACTTAGCTTGAATGTGCGCTGTGCCATTCTGAAAAGTATATGTAAGGTGCTCTGTGCCATTCTGAAAAGTATATGTAAGGTGATTTTTATCACCTGTGAATTGGTTGTGCCTCTTCCCAAAAGTGATGCTGTTGGCTTTACTTAACTATTTCTTCCAGAATAGAAGTGTGTACCATCACCAACTGGGTCTTGCTTACCCCTATCTGCTGTATAGCCCGTCTAAACAAAGTCTGTCTTGGGTTTTACCTACCTGGAATAACACGGTCATTTTTGAAGTGTAGCATTGGGTTTTTGTTTCCCCTGGTCGGTTTTAAAACAGTCTTCTGTTATACCTACCTTTAAGTTGCTGATGTTCCTTTAAAATGTATATCTACTGAACTTGTTCTGCCTTGGCCCATCCTGAATTAAGTTAGAAAGTTATTGCTTCCCTTAGACTGTGTCCCACTGACCTACAAAAGCAACTGTAATAGTATATTACCACATTAGGTTTTACCTGCCTAGAATAGCTGTGTGCCATTCTCAAAAGTGTTGTGTAGGTGTAGCTGACCTTGGTCTGTCTGGTGCTATCCTGAGTTTTTGCTTACCTTAGTGTTCCACAGATCTGAAAATCAACTAATTGTATATTATACCAAATGGTCTTACTTACCTCGTATAAGTGCGTTATCCTGAAAATGGTTCAGAGGGATCATTGGATATACTATTGCAGGGGCACTGGCTGATGAGTGAGCTGTATATTGACGGGTACCAGATGTTCCAAGTATTGACTAGTAAAAAGGCCCTGGGGACGACCTTTTGGAGGACTTCTAATTGGGGGTAAAATGCTACAAAGGCCTCCAGAATTCCTTGCAGTGAGAATTTGCCTACATGATGGTTCTGGAAATCACATCTTTATAAACATTTACAACCCTCCTGACTATTACTCAGACTGCATTATTCAAAGTGTCACTAAAATAATTTGTTCAAAACCTGAAAGTGCCCCCAAAAACAACAATAATGGGGGAAATTATAATGCACACTGTTGCTTCAAAAAAAACATTTAAACCAAATATGTAAGCAGCCTTTGTATTATGGAGAGGCCATCAACTACTGGGAAGGGGAATGTATGGTGGTTCGATGTGATGAAAATAACTGGCAAAATAAACTGAAAAGAAAAAATGAAAAAGGATTTGGGGGCCCGCCCGTTTCCCTAAATGTTTAACCCTGCCCTGAACCCCACACTATTTAGCTTTTGGTAAAAGTTGATTCTGTATTTTATTTTCATTAACATCACTGGATACCATGTATGGATACACTCGCGGATTGCGACTGCATTATGCTCAATGTGCGAGTTACCAGGGATTTGCCAGGAACATCTACTTTGAAAAACACCCCCTCCACCCCCCCACCCCCCGCCCCCTCCCGCTATCCACGAATGACTTTCTTTTGTAACAAGGCGGCTATTCTGCAAGTTAGGAAGTTAGCAGTTGAAGTGAACATTTACAGCGACCATGTTAGGATAACAATTTCCTCTGCTGGCTATGGCTCTTCTGCAGACGCCATAGTCCGCGATAGATGTAATTTCTAATGGAAACCAAATTAGATGGTCAGAGAAAAACCTTGAAAAAGAGAATACATTTGTCACCTTACACCCAGGTGACTTGACCCAAAAATTCCTTGGTCTGACAGCGGATGCCATTGAAGCCTGGATCAAGGAAACTGGGTTGACTGCATAAGGGTAGTTATGCAATGCTTAACCCAGGAAGAGAGCCCATTTCGATAAAGCAATTCAGGATTCTTAAAGGCTCATGAGACGAGAGCTTAGAAGTATTATCAAGTCTGATCTCGACCCTCTAGGTATTCATCAGGCATCTCGACTAGTTAAAAAAAAAAAAAGATAGGCAATAGGTCAAGGGTTGGAAACTTTGCCATAGGAACGCACAATGGCAGGATTTGCTTAAAGCAGTGTCCTCAAAAGATACGCAACTGCTCCTCCTCAGAGGCATTCTTCCTTTACTCTCCTTCCCCAGAAGCTTGCTGTCTCCAGAGCTCTGGTTCTCTCTAGGCTGGACTATTGCAACAGCCTCTTTCTAAATCTACCTGGTTCCACTGTCCACCCTCTGCAACTCATCCAGAACAGGACTGCGAGACTTGTCCTTGGCCGCAAACCCTGAAATCGTATCCCTCCAACCCTGAAATCTCTTCATTAGCTCCCAGTGGCTGCAAGGAACAAGTTACTTACCTGTAACTGTTCTCCAGCATGGGTCTGGCATGGATTCACATGCTCATGAATATTCCCCGTCGTCAGGCTGGGAATCCTCGGTAAAGAAAAATCAGTATCAGTTTCGTTTCTGATCTGTCTTTCGTAGTAGTAACCAATCACTGATCTCCGCGTCATACTGACCACAGCCAATGACTGCCATCTCCCTAAGCCCCGCCTCTGGCAGCCATCTTCAGATTTGGTAGCACGTGAAGTGGCAGTATGACCAAGTGAAGAGCCGCAGAGGGGTAGGCGGGATGGTTCACATGTGAATCCATGCCAGACCCATGCTGGAGAACAACAGTTACATGTAAGTAACTTGTTCCTTCTCCAGCATGGGGTCTGGCATGGATTCACAAGCTCATGAATAAAAGAATACATAGCAGTACACACATGCACAACCACGGGAGGTGGCAAAGGCTCAACATTAAGCAATACAACAACTCAACATTAAGCATCTCTTACCTTCTCACCAGGCTCACCTTAGGCGAACAGGTTGCGCAGCACTGCTTGGCCGACCCTTGACTCCTCCCTGGAATCCGGTCGACGCAGTAGAATTTCGTGAAGTTGTGCGTCGACCTCCACGTAGCAGCCCTGCAGATGTCCAGCAGGGGCACACCAGATAGGAACGCCGTGGTAGCTGCAATCGCTCTGGTGGAATGGGCTCTCGGACGGCCGGGCAGAGGTCGGTTTGCCAACCGATGACAGTACATGATACAGCCGGAGAGCCATCTGGAAATGGAAGCCTTTGAGAGAGCCTTCCCCTGATTGACAGGTCCAAAGTTCACAAAAAGTTGTGACGTCTTCCGAAAACTCTTTGTGCGGTCCACGTAGAACTTCAGCGCTCTAGCCACATCCAGCGAGTGCAAAGTCCTTTCAGCCGGCGACGGGAAGAAAACAGGCAACACGAAGGGTTCGTTGAGGTGGCAGTCCGACGGCACCTTGGGCATGAAGGAGGGGTGCGTCCTGAGCACTACCCTTGCGTCGTGAAAAGTCAAGTACGGGGGCTTGCAGGAAAGGGCCTGGATCTCTCCTACCCATCGTGCGGAGGTGATGGCCACAAGAAACGCCGTTTTCCACGAGAAGAACTTCAACGGACCTGAGTGCAGAGGCTCGAACGGAGGTCCCATGAGCTTGGTCAGCACCACGTTGAGCTCCCACGCCGGGGCCGGAGCCTTCACCGGCGGGAACGATCTGAACAGTCCCTTCATGACTCATGAATTCTTTCAGACGATGAGACCACAAAGACGTCCGTCCCGTGGTTCTGGTGTATCGGGAGATCGCAGCAAGATGAATCTTGATGGAAGCGTGCGCCAGTCCACCCTTGGCCAGCGTCAGTAGGTACGGCAGTACTTGAGGAGCCGTAATCCGTAGAGGGTTAATCTTCTGTACGTGGCACCAGACAGAGAACCCCTTCCATTTGTGTCCATAGCATTTAAGAGTTGAGGACGCCCTGGCCTTTGCAAGAACCTCTCTGCAGTCGGCCGGTATGTCGTAACCTCCAAACTCTAACGCTGCAGGAGCCAGGCCTGCAAGTTCAGCGACTTCGGGTCGTGATGGAGGATGGCGCGAAGAACCGCGTCCACTGGCAGCTTGATTGACGGGGACGTTGACAAGTCCAGAAGGTCCGGGAACCATATCTGCCTCGGCCACGCAGGCTCGACGAGGATCATCCTGCACCGTGACCTCTTGAGCTGGTTGATGAGCCGGATCAGCAACGGCAATGGAGGGAACGCGTATAGAAACAGGCCCTCCCAGGGGAACGAGAAGCATCACCCATGCTCCTCGGCTGGGGAAACCTGCTGGCGAACCTCCGGCACTTGGAGTTCGTTGCCGTCGCGAACAGATCAATCTGGGTTGTGCCCCACCGTCGGAAGAGGCGGTCCACTAGATCCTGTCGTAGTTCCCACTCGTGGCACGAGCGCAGCTCTCTGCTGAGCGAGTCGGCGATGGTGTTTTTTATTCCTGCCAGATGAAACGGCACCAGAAACATCCCTTGGGCGACGGCCCAATGCCACAGATCCTGCGCCTCCTTGGACAGGGCTTGGGATCTGGTACCGCCCTGCTTCCTGATGTAAAACATGGTGGTGGTGGTGTTGTCGGTGAAGATCCTCACCACCTTGCCCTTGAGGGATGGAGGAAAGGACCCGAGGGCCCAAAACACTGCACGGAGCTCCAGGACGTTGATCTGGAGGAACTTCTCAGTCGGAAGCCAAAGGCCTCTCGCGTGCAGATTTTCGGTGTGCGCTCCCCACCCTTCCAGGGAGGCAACCCGTGGTCACTGTCTTCTGGTGGCCCGGGGTCTGGAAGTCCATGCCCGCCGTCAGATGCGCGCGGGTGCCCCACCACCGGATCGCTCGTCGGAAGCTCTCGTCGAGTGTGATCCTGTCTTTGAAGCTGTCCGTCGTCTGAATCCAGCGAGCGTCCAGGAACTCCTGTAACGGGCGCATCCGAAGCCTGCACAGGCGGATGAGATAAATGCAAGAAGACATCATTCCGAGGAGGGATTTGATGGACCTCACCCTGGCCACGTCCGCAACCAGCATTCGCTGCACCTTGCCCAAGATGGCCCTCTTCCTTTCCTCCGACGGAGAGGCCAGAAGCGCCACTGTGTCGAGTTTCGCTCCCAGAAACAGTGCGTCTTGCGCGGGCACCAGGTGGAACTTGGCGTAGTTTATGGAGAATCCCAGGTCCGTGAGTAGTGGACGGTCCTTGCCGTGTGCTCCGCGGCGAGCTCCCTTGTCTTTGCTCGGATGAGCTAGTCGTCCAGGTAGGAGTAGAAGTGGATCCCCTCCAGGCGCAGCCGCGCCGCCACCAGTGCGAGGCACTTGGTGAACACCCTGGGTGCCGACCTCAATCCGAAGGAAAGGGCTCTGAACTGGTAGGGACGCCCTTGGACCACAAATCTGAGAAACTTTCGGTGTCCCTTTAGGATGGGGATATGGAAGTAAGCATCCTCCAAATCCAACGACGACAGGAAATCGCCCTCCTCCAGCTGACCCAGGACGTGCTGGAGGGTGACCATCCGGAACTTCTGTGCCTTGATGAATTTGTTCAGTCGTCGTAGGTCCAGGATGGGACACCATCCTCCTGTCTTCTTCACGAGGAAGTATCTTGAGTAAACTCCGGAGCCCCGAAGCCTCTTTGGGACGAGCTCGATGGCGCCTTTCTTGAGCATCGCCTTTACCTCCAAGAGAAGTTGAGGGACGTGATGTTCCTTCCTGGCCACGGGGGGGACGGGGACGCGCGGGCACTTCTTTAGAAACTCGAGCGCGTGACCCTGGGCCAGGGTGTCCAGCACCCAACGGTCGGTGGAGATGGATTCCCACACGCTGATGAAGTTCGCCAGCCGGCCTCCCACCAGGATGCTTCGGTGGGGGCCCGACCCCACGGCCGGTTCAGTCCTGCTTCGACGAGGCTTTGCCGCCTTGTCCTCCCTGGCGACGACGGCGGGGTCCGCCCGACTTGCCTCGTCCCCTGTAGGCTTCCTGTGACGACGAACGGGCCGCTTGCCGGTAGGTGGAATATCCGCTGCCGGAACCTTTGGAGGCACCCTGCTTGCCTCCGGTGCTCCGAAAGGGCAGCCGTCGTTGCTGGAGAACACCAAGGGCCCGGGCCGTCTCCGTCTTGATGGCTTGTAGGGAATCGTCCACTGTTTTCCCAAACAGGTTGCTCCCGTCAAACGGCATGTCCAAGACTCTGGTCTGCACGTCCTGCCGGAAGTCAGTTGCCTTGAGCCATCCACGCCGTCTGAGGCACACGCCGTTGCCCAACTGGCGAAATCCGGTGTCAGCGATGTCCGTCGCTATCGTAATGGCGTGGTCCGACGCCACTTCTCCTTCCTGCAAGATCTCTAGGGCCTCCGCCCTCTTGTCGTCCGGTAGGAAGTCCAGCAGGGGGGCGATCTTGTACCACAACTCCCTGTCGTAGCGGGCTACGATAGCCAAGGCGTTGGCAGCCTTAATCGTCGTCGCTGCCGATGAGATGACTCTGCGTCCCATCGTGTCCAGTTTCTTTCCCTCGCCGTCCGGGGGAGGTTGACGTAGAGGCCAAAGCCCCCCCCCGCTTTCTTCCTGGCTGCCGCGGAGACGACCGAGTCCGGGGTCGGCTGTGCCCGAAGGCACAAGGGGGCCACGTCCGGGACCCGGTAATTCTTTTCGTACCGATCCCTTCTCGCAGGCGTTGTGGATGGGTTCTTGAGGAGGGCGAGACCCTCATCCCAGATATCATCCAGTAGAGGTACAGCGAGGACCGTCTTCCTCTTGGTCTTGTGCCGTTGATAAAGGAAACCTTCCTTCTTCTCTTCCGGGCAGAGCTGGAAAAGCTCGGATGCCCTGGCGATCATGGCATGAAACGATCTAATCTCGTCGGGCGGGGAAGCCCGGGGAGGTGGCGATGACGGAAGATCCTCGTCGTCTGTACCAGTCGCGGCCGTGTCCGTCCCCGTATCATCCCCACGGGTCGTGGACGGGGAGGAGGGCTGAGCAGGGCGCGATGGTTGAAAAGGAGATGGAGGATGAATCCTTCTCTTAGGAGGAGGGCTCCCAGAAGGGCCTGGCTCCGGGTCCCCGTCGGGAGCGGTTCCTCCGTTGGTGGTAAAACCAATCTCGTCCTTATCTCCGAACATAAGGACTGTATAGCCAACAAAATGGCCACCGAGTTGTCTTGCGGCACTGGTTGAGGGGATTCCGACGGGCGGTCAGGAGCCTCGTCGGCACCCTCGACGTTCTCGTCGTCTCCCACGTCGGGGTCCCTCCCGACGGGTTGGTCTTCCACGCCAATGCCGTGGCTTAAGACTTCGATCAGCTCCTCTTCAGAGGTTGAGGCCGAATCCACAACGACCTCCTGCCCCCCCCCTTTTCTTCTCCGTCGGAGGTTTCACGGGGGTCCTGTCGATGGGCTTGAAAGAGGAATCCCTCCGTGGTGGCAGGGAGACTCTGGGCCCCGAGGTCGACTCCACTGGTGTAGCCTCCACGGGCTGAGCCAGGGCCACCGCGACTGTCTCAATAGAGGCCTTGGCAGGGTGGATCAAGGCTTTCACCATCTTAGGTGCGCTCACCGCCTTCTCCTTGGGGGGGTGGGGGGGGTCACCGCCTCGCTCCCCCTCCGATGGGGCCTTCGAGCTCGACCGGGGTCTCTCCAGGAGCTTCCCCGGGTGCTCGGCCTTCCTCTTACCCGAGCCAGAGCGTTGGCTCGTGGTTGATGGCGCCGGGGAGGATGCGCCCTGCCTGGCAACCGTAGAGCCCGACCATTCGGCGCTCCCGGTGCCAGTGGACTTGCAGTGCTTGGCATTCTGTTGGGCCCCCGTCGCCGGGGCACCCTCAAAGGTCTTAGAAGACCACTCGGACTTCTTCTCGCCTGACGGGCTCTTCCCTTCCAGCCAGTTGGCGAGACGCAGATGGCGGTCCTTCATGGTCCGCTCCGACATATTGCCGCAAAACGCACAGTCCTTCTCCACGTGCGTCTTGTCCTCATGCAGGCAGTAGAGGCAAAGGGAGTGTTCATCCTCCTTAAAGACATTCTGAAGCCGGCATCCAGGGTAGACCCTGAACAGCTTTCCGGGCGTTGAGCTTCCCTTCTCCTGGGCCATGTCCGAGATGGGCCTGAGAAACTTCTGGAGTCCTCCAAAAGCGTGGCTCGACGAAATCTTCACCCTTGAAGGGTGTAGAAGAATCCGACACGGGTCCCCGTTGATCGCATTAAGAAACGGTGGAGCTTGAGGCTCTTTTGACCGAAAAAAGAGAATTTTCCTATGAAAAAGCGCGAAAACGCACTAAAGCTCGAGAGCAATAGCACGAGGATCCCAACACTTGAATGTGCGGTAAAAATCTGAAGATGGCTGCCAGAGGCGGGGCTTAGGGAGATGGCAGTCATTGGCTGTGGTCAGTATGACGCAGAGATCAGTGATTGGTTACTACTATGAAAGACAGATCAGAAACGAAACTGATACTGATTTTTCTTTACCGAGGATTCCCAGCCTGACGACGGGGAATATTCATGAGCATGTGAATCCATGCCAGACCCCATGCTGGAGAAGTATTACATTCAACACCCTTTGGACCCTGGTCCTTGTGGACAATGCAAAATACCTCCAACTCTCCCTCTGTAAATACCATCCCTCTTAAGCTCTTCTCTCTTCCAACTCCCTCAGGGTCAGTTGCTTCTCCAAGCAGGGGAGTGGTGGTAGATATCTTTCCTCAGCTGGGCCGCCTCCCTCTGGAATAGCCTTGCAGCCACTCTGAAAAGAGGAGGAACCATCTCCGGAAGCAGCTGAAGACCTGCTTCTTTGCTTCTGCCTTCGCCCTTACTCTCCCCTGATGATCTATCAACTCCGGCACCGTGCACCAGGTTACCCTTTGATTTCGGGCCCAGGTCCCTGCCCTCCCAGCCACACACCTGCACTGCCTTCCAGCTACCCTTTCACTTGGGTCTGTATCTGTATCCCTGCAGTCCCCTACCCGCAGTCAGGCACACCTCGTCTGCGCTTTAAACCTTGCACTTGCCACCCTGCTGGCTGCACTACCAGTTAATTTATCCTTTGCTCAGCACTTTCCACTTCTCCCCTCTCCCCTGCACTTGTGCGTTCTCGATGTCACTGGGCTTAGTATGATCGCGGTTTTTTTATCCTTGTTCCCTACAATTGCATCATCACGCTCTGAAACTCTTGTGTATGAGTGCGATACAAATAAAATATATCATATGCACAACTATGAATATATTTTATGACGTCTAACATGACGGCAGGGGGGTGCTAACTTTCATCCAAATGCTAAGAATGATAGATATGAAAACACCGGATAGATTTGGTTTGAGGGTACAATGAGTTACGATTGCAAACCTTTTATAAAACAAGGAGTGAAGCAAGAGCAGCCTACACCGTTGTCTCAAGTGCATTATCAATACCCTCGGAAGCCTTCTTTACAATTATACCTAACTGGGAGGTGTAGGTACGTACCTGCTGCTCACCAGATCAATCACAGATCAGGCCCTGGAGTGGCTGACCTCTTTCCTCCTGGACCGAACCTCCCATGTCCAACTTGGGTCCTTTCACTCCACCACCTCTCTCCACATGTATTGCCCAGGGCTCTAAACTCTCACCCCGGCTTTTCAATATCTATGTGGCCCCTCTGGCCCAGCTTATCTCCACCTTCTGCTCTAACTTTCAGAGTTATGCGGATAACAGGTAGCTCTTTTTCTCGCTCCCTACAGCCTCCTCACCTCTATCACACATTCCTGACTGTCTATCCACGATTTGGGATTTGTGCGCCTTCTCCGATCTCGGTCTTGATGCCAGTGAACGAGATCCTTCTCACTGGGACCCCATGCTCCCGCTTTCCCTCACTCTGGCCACCCTTCATGGGCCCTCTCTTCCTTCGCCTTCTTGTGAGGCAAAAAACCTTAGTGTCATCTTCGACTCAACTCTCTCCTCACATCGCGGACCTTTCAAGGCCCACTGCCAGCTTCCTTTTCTCACTTTCCCCCAGAAGCTCATTGTCTCCAGAGCCCTGGTTCTCTCTAGGTTGACTACTGTAACAGCTGCTTTCTCAATCCGCCTTCCTCTACTCTATGCCCTCTGCAACTAATCCAGAACAGGACCGCAAGACTTATCCTTGGCCACAAGCCCAGGGAGCGTATCTCTCCAGCCCTGAACTATCTCCCCTGGCTGCAAGGATCAAATTCAACAGCCTCTGCATCGTCCACAAGGCTTTCTGTGGCCGGGGCCTGCACTACATTAAAAACACTCTTCCCAATTGCCTTCCTACTCATGTCCTTCGCTCTGCTGCCTCCAACTCCGAGGGTCAGACGCTTCTCCAGGCTGAATGTAGATCACTTTCCTCTGCCGGTGCATCCCTGCCCCTCTCAAACTTGAGCCAGCCCACCTGAAATTCTGGAAGCATCTCAAAACCTTTGCTTGCTCTCCCTCCTTCCCCTGCTGACCTACATGTCTGCTGTGCCAACTGGTTGCTTGGTTACCCTCAGTCTCACTGGGTACCTGGCTCCTCTTGATCCATCTTCCCCGCACGTCGCACATTAAGCGCTATAGCAGTAACCTCTAGTCCCCCACCTCCTTGCACTTACCTGGAGAAATGTTGCCCCGATTGCACTTTCCCCTTTGCCCCCCTTGCACCCCTAGTCCCCTTCAACTGCACTTTGCGATAGTGCACGTGCACAATCTGAATGACAAGGCCTAGTAAGATCGTTTGGCTAATCCTCCCTCCGAACCCCCCCACACCAACCCGTCTTGTCGCACCTACAAACGTGTACAGCACATTCTAAATTACTTGTCATATCATTGCAGATTTCAAACTTTGTCGCACACCCAATCCGCAGCGGTAGCAACAAGCAAATCTTCTTGGGCTTCTTCCCAGGCAAATACAATGTGAAGTCAGCCATCAATCCCAGTCATCCTAGCTCCGAGCTCTAACCTACAGTCTCAAGAAGGCCATAACCATAATATGCCCACATACTTGTTTCCAGAGAGTAAATTAAGTCTATAGGATATCCTTGGGACCAGTCCTGGGGAAACCTAATCCTTGCCAGAGAATACAGAACACTAAATGACAGCGTGTCACAGATTAGGACGTTAGACTTACAAATGCCTGTGCACATCTAAATGGTTTTTGCTTCGACGTTACCTCACTGACCTTTTGATGAATGCAGGGATTTATTCAACGTCCCTTTGCAGTTCTCTTTGGTAATGCATTTCTCATGGCCTTGGCAAAGCTGGTATTCTTCCCCTTTACACAATAAATGCAGTCAGTGGCTATTAATATGGTTATGCCAGGAATAGCTAAAGGGACACACCATCAAATGCATTCATCTTTAGCTAATGTGAACATAAAATTCCATAGAAATCACAAATAGTCTCCCACAGAAGGCGCACTCTTGAAATCCATTCCCTCACTAGGCAGTACTAATAGTGCCTTGCCATTGATGGAAATACTATAGATTAATGGGCAGTCTATTGTTCCCCGGAACCGTAAAGGACACACTGGAAACAAAGTTCTGTGCCGGTCTCATACAATACCAGATAACCATAGTTACATGGTTTTGCCTTCAAGTTGTGACTAACACTGCTCTGTAAATTGAAGGATAACACTTTGATTAAATGGCCCTTCATGAATGTGAATAAAATAAATTGTACAAAAATCGAGCACATTTTAAGCTGCTTCGGCAGCATGCTAAGATACCACACGGAACAATACAAATACCAAAAGCTGACTTTTTAATACTTGAGTTCTAAACTAACCTTGGTGCTACATACCTTCTACAGTTTGCGTCTCAAAACATGTGTCTGTCCAGCTTTCATTAAGAAAAGATCCATGCACAGCTAACTACACCCACATCTAGTTGCGGCTTACAGGATTTTGGCATCGTACAAAATACAGTTTACACTGTCGAAAGGTGGGTAAGAAGGAAGAGGACATTTAAATATCAAACAACAAAACTCACATACTGCAAGACTGGCATGGCCACAAGAAATTCCAAACGACTCAGTTTCTAAATATCTTTATTCCCACAGATTAAAAAAAAAAAAATAATAAATACCAGCCTGTGTCCATTTTATCATTTTCAATGTGGATTTTTAAAAAAATATATTTTAGGTAGAGAAACTAATCTCCTATCCTATGGTGGAATCGATCAGCAACCCAATAACGCATTATTTTATGGGAAAAACATGAACTCTGAGGCTATGAGGAAAGAACATAGCTTGAGCTGGACCGGAAAACCAAAGTAAGGCAAATCAGAAATTGCAGTGATTGCACACAGGTAAACTAGAAATGATGGTTTGATTCAAAAACAGACCTGTGCAGAGGCTCGTGTAAAAGGAAGGCTCTTTATCCCAACCCACTACAAGAACAGGCCATTCCGTGGTAAAACAAATCCATGTCACTTCATACATTTACATTCCTTGAAAATCTTGATCGCCAGAATACAATAAATAACGTAGAATATTGCATGCTCCTGTACACAGGTACAAGACCGCAGCGCTGGCGGGACAGTCCAGCACAAGGGAATCAATGAAATGCATGAGTAGGTGCAATCAAAGTATGACATTATTTCCACAACGCTCTTAAAACGGTCCATTGTTACTTAGCACGCCCCATTAACTATTGATAAGAAAGATGCACTCATTTGCTGCACCCTCAAGAAAGAGCACAGTAATGAAAACATCAACCATTTAAAATCAGAACACCAACTGGTGTCAGCGGGAAGACATTTAATAGTTCATTTCGCCCACATTTTTCCGTATTCATTTGGTTTTCTGACAAGTCACAATGTAGAAGCAAATTGGAGGACTTTTTTTTTGCAAGTAATTCCTAATGCAGAGCGGGGCCTTTTAATTAGCAGGTATAAAGGAAGTGATTGCCACATGCTTAACAATCCTTCGAGAATGCCCCCAACACTTAATTGAAGATTTATTTATAATTCCGTTTCTGCTCCATAAGGTGCATCAAGGGAATCGTTTGACCCCCCACAACAATGCATGGGAGTGTCTCTGTAAAATGAAAAGAAAAACATTAACCTTGAAACATTCCAAGTCATTTCTTGCACCAGAGACCTCAACTATATTTGGAGGTTAATTACCAAGTTATGCTGCCTTCGTTTTAGAGTCGCACTAGTTACTAAACGGTTGCTACTCTCTGCAATAATGGTAGACTTGATTCCATTGTGTATGTTGGGAGTAGATATTAACCCCATCAGTGGCCCAAAAATCAACATGGTCCCAATTGGTTTTGTACATGGATTTCTTGTCTTGCTTGGAAGTACTACACATGCTCTTTTTGGTTGCCCACATGAGAAATATTAGGGCCAAAACTGGCAGAGCTGGTCTCAAATTATTGCGGTTGGCCACTGGCATATTTCGTATGAACCGCATACGAAACATGCCAGTGGGCAACCACACTAATTTGGGAGACCAGCTCCTCCAGTTGTGTTAGCCTTCTGACCGAAATATTCATTAAGCCGTAGAAGACAGCCAAGTTATATCCAGATTTCAAATACGAGTACTTTAAGGTAAAATGTGCACTGTAAATGAAGACATCATGCCAATGTAACTTACTAATTGTAAATACTGAAAAATGAGCCCATACAATAGTACAGTTCAGATAAAACCTTAGAATTGGGTGAGGCTATACCATTAAATGAAAAATAATTGTTATAATATGTACATGTCAACCAGACACGATGTCTCAAAAAAGCCACACACGTCCAGTCCTTTTCTTCTTTTTTTGAGATATTGAGGCAAGATTTGGTTTGGAACTGCACCGACACTATTAGGAATTCCAAATAGCCCTTTTATAGCCGAAAATGAATCCTTGCATCAAATTATCAAATCCATGCAGGACATTCTAAAGCAAAAACCCGGAACAGCCCAGTAACAGAACTGTTGCCATTCCCAGGGCTATACATGTTTTTGTCCTCAGAATTTGAAATAGTGATTACTCAAGTTTTGTTACCGAATATGCATGAATTACTGTATTCCGGGAGAACACTACTTGTTAGAATGGGAAGTGCAAATACCCCCTTTCCATTGATAGCATCATTTTCATAACTGTGCTAAAATGTCGGTAGGCTGAGGCACAGATGAGAAAACAGGAGCAAGTTCCTTGGGTACTAGTTAGTAGATCGTACTGAAAAAGCAGACTGAAAAGGCAGATGGGCTCGAGGTTAACGACGGAACGGGCAGACATGTAACTTCATAATGGACCATCAAATGAGCCCAGCGTGCCAGTTTAGTGTTTTGCTTGTGGGGAGGATTGTGTGTGCACAATACGTCTCTGGTAAGAGGCACTGGAAGGAATCCCCACCAGCACATGTGATACAAACGAGAGTCATGCAGACAGACACAAAGGTTGTAGTGGGATGAGAACCATAGAGCAGGATCCATCAAACACCACCAAAAACAGTTGCAAGAGAAGCTAAAAACACACGCTCTTGTAGGCAAGACAGGAAACAATAGCTAATTTGTAAAAGAAAGTGTAAGTAGCAGAATTAAAACATAGGGAAAGATGCAGAACAACTTTTTGGTACAGCAGCAAAGTCAACCAAAGCCGTTTTTGGGGTCAATTGGTTGCAATTGAAATCCTCCTTTTTTCAAGTATGTTTCCAAATCGATTAAAAACAGTCCATCCTTCCTAAAAAAAAACATCTGAAGTGTCCGGCTGCCCTTTTAAGTCCATTGTCACCCACCGCCTCCATGATTAGAGGCCTGGAATTGTCCCATCAGGGACCGAGGTTTTTAAAAAGATGTATAAAAAGACATTCCGAGGTTAGAGGGTGCACCTCCAAAGAAGAGCGGTGTAGCCAGACATTACGTTTTCAGATATTATGTCAGATGTGAGATGACATCCTCCTGCTGTAGTGGCGTCATCTCTTCTTGGTAACAGTGGTTGGCAATTGAAGTCAGAATTTGAGTCTTGCCAGCAATAAGGTGGCCTTGATTGGAGGTTGGGAGTCTAGGCTTAGCCTGGTCACATTATATCAGCACGCTTGTCTCGGACTTTGCTCCTAGCTTTTGTTCGTGCTTTGAAGGCTGCAGAGTTGTACATGTGCTGCAGAGGAGCGAGGCCCAGGAAGGAGGATTTGTAATAAAAACAAGGGGGGAAACAGTTAAAGAAAAATCATCAATGCAGGCAGATATCAACCTCCAAGATGAATTAACAAAACAAAAGTTTGAAAGCAAACAAATAAGCCCAAAGCAAGCATAACAGATGTACTCAGTGTAATCTTTGTTGCACAGACAAGAGAAAGCCTAAAGGCCAGATAGAATTTCACCATACGCCCCAACTGCAGCAGCCTTAGGTCACTACTTACCACACAGGATAGATGCATGGACATTGCAGAGATACTCAAAACCACCTGAAGTGGTATCAAGTCTATCGCTTCAAAAATAAAATACGCTAGTGAGAGCATGAATTGAGACTAAGCCTGCAGGACGCGCAAACCATGTTCAAGAGGGGATTAAAATGCATGCCCAACTGTGCACGCACGACAATAGACAACAAGAGAATGAGTGGAATCTCCTTTCTTGCCATTCCCATTCTCGAATCACCTACTAAATCTTAATGTTGTTGCAGTCTCCCAAACTGCTGTATGACTTAGTTTAAAATGATACCACATATTCATGGAAACTCCATGAAATCATTGTGCATTTGTGGCATTCCGAACAAAATAGATGTAACTTTCTGTTATCAAAGACTGCAATGTCAATAGTTAAAGCACTCGTCTAATGGCATACCTTTTCCACACGCGTGATTTTGTTGGCTTTGATTGCAGCTGCATCCAGCACCAGTGGGGGACCTAGTTCCAAAATATCTCGAAGAAGCTCATTGTTCTAGTTGGAGAAAAAACACATTCTAAACGAGAAGGGTAGCAATCTCTTGCAGCAGCTTTCAGTTGGACAACAATGCTGCCCCTTGCAATCCAACTAGTACAATGACTGCAAAAGGAGTAACAAACATTATCAAAGGCAACAACTTTGACTTTTCTGTAGGCAAAGGCTAGGCATTTCCCAGACACTGCCTTATTGGTAGTAGCTGGACATTAATAGGGCAAGATGCTTGTTTTTAACAGGACTTCAATGAAGGACATGCATACTGCTTAGAAATCAAGTGATTGAAAAAACACTTGGTTAAAACATTTGTATTGTACCGGTAGACCATCTACAGCTCCAATTAGGTCATTAACTCACAAGACTTTGTTGAAGTAACACTGGACTACTAAATTTGATGTTACGGAGCATGGACAGAGCAGGCAAGGCTTATCTTAGTACAAATAAATGGTGGCATACATATGGTCCAAAGAAACACTTAAACACATGTATTGCAAAAATAAAAAAGGGTTTATTTAAATACAAGTAGGCCAAGAGAAATCTAGGGGAAGCACTATAACATCTCATATAAACACAATTATAAAAAACCAACTCAATCAGTATGGGTTACAACCCAAATTATAACCTTATTTGGATTACAATAAACACTCCAGGAGAGTCAAACCTATAACACATTCAGAATGGTGGTCAGCTATTCCTGGGGAGTAAAACCAGATTATAATTTAAGGGTAGTAGGCCCGGTCAATCGTGCAGCAACACTCACAGAAATCACTTAATAAACCAACCCAGTTACAAGTATACACCTGGTAACAATTACTTTGTAGAAAACAGTTCAGCGCTAGTAAAGTAACTTGTATACTTTCTGGAGGCGCCTTAAGCTACTCAATGAGAAGTATGAACACCGACTATTTTAGAAGTGCTCTGAAAGTAGTTTCAGGGAAAGGACAACCCAGAGACAAGTTTAGAAGAGCAGCAGCTATTCAAGGTAAATAAAGACTAATACTTTTAAGAGGGGCTACAAGCAACTCAACGACAATTATTAACTTCAAGACTGTTTTAGATCTTGTCCCAAATTTGAGTAGTTATATTGCAGCAAAGGGCCTATTAGACAAATCTTTTAAATTTATATTGATTACTTCCAATATAGCCTCAAAGTAGTAAAGAATACAAAATCTTTCGTCTTTGAAGATTTTGAAACTAATTCATTATTTTTGAATCAATGTCTTATGAAAAAGTAAACATTAATGTATTATGGTATCGGACTTCTCCAAATTTCTACAATCAATGTTTATCAGACTCTCCCAAAATTCTTCCTAAACCAAAGTATTTTTTACTCTCGACAATTTCAATATCCAGTTTCTTACATTGCCCTAATGTCCTATCCATTTATTAGTTCACTTTTGATATGCTTTAACTTTTAAATAGATTGACCTCATGTTGACCTCTACACGCGTTTCCCCACCCTTTGCTGAATAATCAGGAGGTTTTATATTTTAATTAGCTTCTTGCATGCAGCCTTATCCACATCTTTTTCTATTTCCACAAATTATTAGTGTCCTTCCATTTTTGTGGCAATTTGGGAAGGTTTCTTAATTTTCAGGAGATGGCTATGATGGTTCATTGGATTTGTAGCTCGCTGTCACTTTTTTGCAGGCTTCCCAGGCGAACACAGGCAAACACGGACTGTGGCTGCTTCATCTGGAGCTGCCTTGTGCCTGGATGCCCCAAGCTGGTGGGGCTGCCTAGGATATTGATCACAGGCCCAATCAGCACTGGGGAGGGGGAAACGCTAAATCCTCAACCACTTCATAACATCCTGAACCTTCCTCGAAGCCTTAAAAACCTAAATCAAACCCTTCCTCAAAAAGCCTATACTTGACACTCCCCCAGAACTACTGGCCCAGCGCCAACACCTGCAACATTGCCAAACTCATGGACCGCACAACAAAATAAAACCTTAAGAGCAGCACTTGGATTTTAAAAAAGGGACCACATATCACAGACTAGGAGAGAAGTACATTGGTTACCCATACAAGCCAGAATATTACATAAAATACTTACCACCACACATAAATGCCCCTATCTAAATCAATGCATCTCTCGTAAAACGGTAACTAGATCATGCAGATCCAACTCTAGCACTCACCTACTCATCCCCCTGCTTCAATAACTCAACAGGAGGCTCCAGCTTCCCTGGAGCAGCTCCTAGAATCTGGAACTCGCTCCCCTTGAAAATAAGAAAAGGAGCCCTCTCACACCCGCTTAAAGAAAGTACGAAAAACCTGGCTTTTCAACAAATTCTAACCTACCCACTGCTTAAGTCCTGCTTATAACCACGTGTCATACTGTATATCTGCAAGTTTGACTACTTCAGCCTATACTTGCACTGTACCCACTAGGCTACAGTCTAGAACGGTTCAACTTTAAGCCTTTATAACCAGAAAGCTGTACTGTACTCTTGTATTTGTTTATACGCAGTGACACCCCTGGGTTTGGGCGTATAAATAAATATAAGCAGCTTGGCCATTTCACTGAAGCAAACAACCTCCTGGACCCTGTCCTCTGTCCTCCCTAGTGTCTGGGACGACAGCAGATGCAGAAAGTTTGCGCTGTACTCATTCTCCTTGACCTCTCTGCCGCCTTCAATACCATCGACCACACCATTCTCCTGGAGAGGCTACACTCTTTAGGAATCAAAGACACTGCCCTCACTTGGATCTCCCCTTTCATCTCTAATCACTCACAAATCGTGCTCCTCCACCCTTTCACCTCTACTTCACGACCAGTACCAAAAGGTCCCACAAGGAGCATCTCTCGCCCCTCTTCAACATCCATCTGAACCCACTCCCTGCACTCATCTGCTACCACAATCACACATGCTACAATTCTGCAGGAGACACTCAGATCATCCTTAAAATCCCCAAATCACCAGGCTCCAAACATTCAGACCCGTCATCTTGCCTCTCGGATAGGGACTACTAGATGACCAACCACCTCATCCTCAATCCTGGGAAAACGCAAAGAAGTTGGTGGGAAAACAGCACTCCTTCCCAAACCTATTCCCTTGCCTCAATCCCCAAGCAACACCCACCCTCCCGGCAACCTCTGCCTCAGTGAAAAACCTTGCATTTACACTGGACACTGATGTATCCCTCTCCCAACAGATCAACTCTGTATCCAGAACCAGTTGCTTCCAACTACGCATCCTCAGGTGCATCTTCCCATACCTCATGGTTTCTCTGCCATCATTCTTTCCCATTTAGACTATGCAAGCTGCCTTTACCAAGACGCACCTGCATTTCAGCTAAGAAAACTGCAAAGAACCCAAAACGCTGCTGCCTACATGCTCATTAGCCTCCCTCCCAGAAAACACTACACTAAGTCCTCCATTGGCTCTCTATTGGTCGACGCACTACCTTTACAGCCATGTGCATCACTCGAGTGCCATCCACAACACCAGCCCGGAGATCCTCCAAGACAATGTCACTCGCTACCACCCCTCAAAGACACTCGCCTCTGGCACAGCATCTCTCCTAGTAGTCCCACATTACAACTCCCGCAGACCGGGAAGAACCTCCTTCTCTCTTTAAGTGCCAATCTGGAAATCTCTACACCAGCACATCGGCAACATTGACAATCACTTGGCATTCAGAAAGGCCCTCAAAACCGGCCTTTCGCCTTTCTCCAATTGAAACCCTCGCACACTCTATGGTCGATAGGCACACAAACACTGGCGAAACCTAACACTGATCCATCCAAACTTTTACCGAATGAAGACAGCCTTTGCAGCGGCACACCATGACAAATTACACCCGCCCCCTCACCCACAGACTATCGTAGATCAACCCTGTCTCTCCGGGCCCCTCTCCCATGGTTGAGACATTCATTCTAGGGAGACCACAACTGGCGAAATCAATTGCGCTGGACCTAGAAAAACGACATTGAAGATGAACGCCGCCATTTATGGTACATATACCTTGCACCACATCTATGGACACAGGCCGCATGCACAACCACCCATCCATGCACACTAGAATGCTGCTATAACTAGGCAATACCGGTCTAGCAGTCCACACTGAAACCCGACGTACCTCCTCAACACCTCTGCCATTAGTATACAGCGACAACCTATGAACAATGTTGGTCTAGCTGTGAAAACATTGAATCTCCGTTACTAGCACTCCATCCTAAACCACCAAAGGCACTGCCCACGTGCTGGACCTCTGGGCTGCTAAATCCAAACCTGTCAAAATGCACACACATATCTTTAAATGAACTGTTACAAACTCCCACAGATGGGCTACGGTCAACAAGGGCGTTTCAACCACAAAGCACATCAAAGCCATACAAAGGGAGAAAGGGCGCCATATAAATGACAAATACAATACAAAGTGTCGGAGGAGAGGCAGGCAAGGCAACGGCCTGGAAAACAAGAAAAAGAGGCAGGAAAAAACTAAATTATATTTAAAAAGCACACTAAATGCACAGGGCTGCACAGGCAAGCACCTTACCTCACAGCTGGATGGGGCACCTCTGTTGCACATCTGCAAGTGAGTCCATCCACACACATGCGCTGAGCATGGACATGTGCATGATTTCTGACTGTCATGTTGGTGCATGGACCTCTCTGGGACAGGGATGTGATGTGCCATCCCACTAAATGTGAAGCCAGAGTTGACATGTGATCAAGCCATATGTATGTTTTTGGGCAAACAGCATAAGTGCTTGTTCCTCAGAAACGTGTAAGCTTACAGGTCAAGCTATCAAGGATGCATGTTGCCAACTGTAATTGGATGGAAAAGTGCCCACTTCCCATGGCCCTAGCTGCATGTCAAACTTGTCACTTTGGCATTGCTATTGTTTGTGTGCTTGTACACCCCAGACCATTTTGCTTTGACTAGTTATTTTACCTTGTCCTTCGGTGAAAGGGAATCTTTTTCCCCCCTCTCACCTAGTCTTTTACTCTTTTTATGTCTCTCCATAGTGTATGGTTAATGTTATAGTTTCCTACAACTTTCGGTCTTGGGCTGGGTTGCCCCTAACGGCTCCCCTGTTAATTTCTCTTTCATGTACTTGGGTGAACTACAGTTCCCAAGTAGTAAAGATGTATTTTCGTCCCCCTTTACATTTTATAAAGTGAGCCAGCACACCCCTGCCTTATGGGGCGAGCTGGTGGTGTGGGGTGAAGGGGGGTGAATACCATGTATCCCCTTTCTTACCAGGAAGCGAGGGAGGAGTACAAAACTCAACAGTCCTTGGTCTTCCACCTTGCCTGAAACGGAACAACTCCCAGTGGGGGGCTGGCTGTCCTGATTGGACAGCCAGGCTGCCCATTTCTGGAGGGGGGGGGGGCTCTGAAAGCAGAGTTTGTGCTGTAGTTCCTGATAAAAACTCTGAACCTGGAAGCTGCTGACAAGTCGACCACTGGAACCAAACCCAAAGAGAATGATTAAGGAAACGTGGATGAGACTATTTCCAGCTACCAGAGAGCCTGCTGTGGAACCAGAGACTGCGGTAGCCCTTCCTTCAATCAACATGGGGACCAACGACCCCGACCCACAGCCTGGTGAGACCCAACGGACTCAAGACTACCTGCATTTTGAGCGATCCCACGTCGTGCTGAGACCTTGCAGGGTTGCAATACCCAGATACCCTGGGACCTCGAGCCATTGTTCAGTGCACCGTTTTTCAAATTCCAAATCTTGCTAAAACTTTGTGGGCATCATGCTAGACCATCCAGAGAATCCAAAAAGTCCCCTCGCCAGAGTGCTGGACCTGGCAAACAACAAGAATTCGGCCGGCGATATTCCTTCTGTGCTCCTGAAAAAATGTGCCAAATCCACAGAGCAGCATCCAGCCACAAAAACCCTTGCCTGAAGCCTTCTGTGTCGATCCCTGGTAAAAAGCCCATGCAGGGTCCCGTTTTCTGTCGTCCTGACAAGGAATGCAATGCCTGGGTTTTTGGCTACAGATCCTGAAGTCCTGCTGCAAAATCTTCTGTTCTGAGGTACTGTGCTGGCTTGGGTATTTACTTACCTTAAGTCTCTTGTGATTCCTGGTAGTTTTGGGGTGTTTTCTGTGATTCAGTGGTTTCTCGTCCTGTTCACCGAGGCCATTCTGAAGTCCCTGGACACTCAACTAACAAGAACGTAAAATACTTACGTGTTTGAACAGTCTTTCTCTGGAACTCTGAACTTCGCCTACAACTGAGCCCCATCTCACGCTGTCTACAGCTGGCTCCACTAGGGTCCCTCTTCTGCTTCAGAGAACTCATGTACTAAAATTGGGAAGGGCTGGATACGTTAAAGGGTCTGCCTTGAAAAGTAGAAAGTTTGTTGAAAAGTGTACTTAATTGTAAAAGAGTTAGTTGGTAACATTAAACTCTTAAAGTGAATAGTTAAAGTTATTACTTACCTTAGATATGTTCTGCCATTCTGAAAAGTATATAAAATATTTACTTACCTTGAATAAGCTGGGTGCCTTAAGTATTCTCAAAGTCTTACTTTCCTTAGAAACTGTCTCAGCACTCGAACAGGAAGTGGATAGAATGTTAACCTATTCACCTGTGAATTGGGTTCCCCTCTTACCAAAAGTAATGCTGTGGGTTTCACTTTATTATTCCTGTTAGGATAATTGCATGAGTGTGCCCAATTGGGTCGTGCTTTTCCTGTTAGCCTGTCCAGAATAAGTCTGCCTAGGTTATACTTATCTTTTAGGTTGCTGGCAGCGCCTTACAAAAAGATTATAGAGGTTTTACTTACCTTGAAAGTTGTGTGCCATCCAAATATAAGTCGTCAAGTTATTGCTTCCCTTAGTCTGTTAACTGAAAAGCAACTGTAACTGAATATTACATCCCAGTATCCAACTCCCCTAGAATAACTTATCCTGAATAAGAGTTATAGGTTTATACTGTTCGTGGAATAAGTTGCACCATTTTGAAAAGTATATTGTTCAATTGACTTACTAGGATTGCTTGCTAAGCGTCACGGTACAACAGTTAGGCTCTACTACCCTTGTAAAGTAATCCAAAAGTAATCATTGGTTTGGACTTTCCTAGAACTACTGTTAGGTGTACCAAATTCGGTTATATGCTTTGGTCTATGTACCTGCAAGCATAGTGTGTTTTTATAATTTTGGTTATATATAATGTGATAGTACTTCTTTCCCCCAATATTAATCTGGACCTACTTGCACTTATACAATTTATTTTTACAATACATAGTGTATGGATCATATGTATGACATGCATTACTTAACGGAATAGCATTTCTGATCATTGTATCTGCTTAGATTCACATACTGTGCATATAGTCCGACACCTAGTGGTAACAGCAGAGTATTGCATCTTGACTTTCGAGGATCGAAAGGGGACATCGACATGGGCGTGCCTGCAACATTATCCCTAACGTGATGTGTAGTGTACCCAAAATCCCTCACACGTCGAGGTCCCGCTGATTGTATTTTTTCTGCTGTGAGGGAGCCTTAGGACTATCGCAAGTACAGAAAGAGAGAAGTAGTAGTAAGACGTCTATGTTCCTTCCATCCGAGTGGGGAGGAAGGGTGGGCGCATGTGAATCTAAGGAGATACAATCATCAGAAATGCTATTACGGTAAGTAATGCATGTAGTCTGATGCTTGTGAATCGGCTTAGAATCATCATATGCTGTGCATAGACTAGCGAGCATTGCCCGTAGTTGGTGTTAATGTTAAAGGACATTTGTACAGCGCACTATCACCACCGTAGTGGTCCCTTGGCGCTCTGGCGGCTCTGAAAAGGGAGAGGGGGGTGGAGTTAGTGGGAGGAAGCAGGAAAAATGCAAGAGAGCAGTGATGTGCTGTTGGCGGCCTCAGCACGGTGGGTCCGTTGGCTGGGCCTGGGGTGTTTGCGGCCGGTAGTCGTTGTGTACTGTTGTGCAAGGCTACGTGTGTTTTTGTTTTGTCGTTGCAATGTAGTGAAGTTTGTGCGGTTTGTTGTGCTGTAGGTTTTGTTTGTGTTTGGTTTGGAGTTTGAGAGGTGTATGCAGAAAGGGAAGTTGTTAGTAGGGTTGGTTAGTTTGCATCTCTATCCTGAATTGAAGCGCTCGGCTTGCGTAATCTCCCCTGTTGCGGCTCTGTCCTGATCTGGGTCTGACTGGCCTACAGGTTCCTTACTCCTCTTGCCCCCACCTCTAACATGCTCTCTCATGGCTCCCCTTATCCTCAATTTAGACTCTAGTGGCCAGTGCATCTGCTAATGACAACCTCTCAGGTAGTGGGGGGATTGTCAATGTCTCGATAATTCCACACCAACGTGGTACCTGGCGGTAATTAAATTACAGGGCGGGCGAAAGCGTTGGTGGGATTGTCTAGGTTAGTTGACTCAGTCTCCGTGTGTGCCGCCTGTGTTCCTGTCCATCCGCCGTGGGTTTTACTCTCCCCGGTCAGGGATGTCTGGGTCTTTTCGGTTTAGTTATCCTTTTTACCAGTTTCGTTTTTCAGGTTTAGTCTGTGGTGTTGTAGAGCCAGGTTTTTAGTGATTTCCTGAATTTTAGGTGATCTTCAGTGTTTCTCATTTCCTTTGGGATGTTGTTTCAGGTTTTTGCTGCTAAGTGGTAGAAGGAGGTGGCTCCAAGTTTTTTCTTGAGGTTTGGTTTCAGTTCCAGGCAGATTTCATTGCTCGATCAGAGGGGTCTCGCTGGTTTGTAGACTTATTTTCTTTTGTAGGAATTCTGCTCCTTGTCCACTGATTGCCCTGTGCGTTATGCACATTGTTTTGAAGGTGATGCAATGTTTAACTGGGAGCCAGTGTAGGGTTTTTAGGGCTGGAGTGATGCAATCTCTTCTGGATAGTATGAGGAGTAGTCTTGCTGCTGTATTTTGTATCCGTTGCATTTTTTTCAGGAGGTATTCAGGTATTCTGAGGTAGAGGCTGTTTGCATAGTCTATTTTAGACATGATTAAGGCGACGATAGTGAGTGTTTTGTGCGCGGAGAGGAAAGGTAGAATTCTTCTTGCCGTCCAGAGGAGGAAAAAGCATTTCTTCACTGTTGCATGTATTTGTGGCTCCAGGGTTAGGTTGTTGTCCATTAGGACTCCCAGATTTTTTACTACCTTCGATGGTGTTGGTGCGTTTCCCATTTCCGTAGGCCATGGGATGGTGGTTTTGTTCTCTTGGTCTTTGGATACGATCATGATTTCAGTCTTTCCTGGGTTAATTTTCAGGTTGTTGGCATCCATCCAGTCGAGTACTTCTTTTAGACAGTCGGTAAGGGTTGAATGGTCGGCATCAGTGTCTTTGATTTTGTATATGATCTGAGTGTCATCTGCGTAGTTGTAACATGTAATGTTGTATTTTTTGAAGATTCTGATGACCGAAGTCTGGTAGATGTTGAAATATAGTGGAGATAGTGAGGATCCTTGCGTTACTCCACAGTCGTTAACTCGTCGAGTGGATTTAGAAGGTCTCATCCATACGGTTTCTGTTCTGTCTGTTAGGAATGATTTGGTCCAGCGTAATGCTGTGTCTGTTGTGCCTATATTTCCTAGTCTTTTGGTCAGGGTGTCGCGGCTAACTGGGTCAAAGGCTGCAGAGGTGTCGAGCAGAATAAGGGCTGAAGTAGTGCGAGTCTGCGTTAGTTTTGAGGTCGTCCCAGATGGATAAGTAGTTCCTCTTGCTGGTCTGAAACCGATTTGAGCTTGGTCCAGCAGGTGGTGTTTGTCTACGTGTTCTTGGGTTAGTTTATATGACAATGCATTACGTACCGTAAAAGCATTTGATGGTTGTATCTGCTTAGATTCACATGCTGTGCATAGGTCCGACATCCAGTGGTCACTGCGGAGTATTGCATTTTGTTTTTCGTAGTCGAAAAAGGGGACGTCGACAAGGCGTGTCTGTAACACTATCCCTATATTGACGTGCGTTGTACCCACAATCCCTCACGCGTCGAGGTCCCTCTGTTTGTATTTTTCTGCCCTGAGGGAGCCTTCTAGACGTGAGTGAGTACAGAAAAGAGAGCAATATAGAAAAGGATGTCTATGTTCCTTCCATCCGAGCGGGGAGGAAGGGTGGGCGCATGTGAATCTAAGCAGATACAACCATCAGAAATGCTTTTACGGTAAGTAATGCATTGTCTTCTGATGTTTGTTTATCTGCTTAGAATCACATGCTGTGCATAGACTAGCGAGCAGTACCCGGAGTTGGCGGTGGGTTCTGAGAAGGAACAGTAGAGAAAAGGTGTCTTAATACTGCCTGTCCCACCTGGGAGTCAGATCTAGAGTGTGCATCTAGACAGTAGTGTTTTGTAAAGGTGTGCACAGAACTCCAGGTAGCCGCTTTGCAGATGGACTCAAGGGGAACATTTGCAATGAACGCTATGGAAGCCCCAGTGCCTCGAGTGGAATGTGCTCTTGGCTTGAAGGGTAGTTCTCTCTTAGCAAGAGTTTAACAGAGTGATGCATTGAACAATCCATCTAGATATAGTGGACTTTGAAACTGCATCTCCTTCTCTTCCTGCTGCCACAGAGACAAAGAACTGATTAGTCTTTCTCAGTGGTCTGGTTCTTTCCATGTAGAACATGACAGCTCTGCGTACATCTAGTGTATGCAGACTTTTTTCTCCCAAGCTGGAAGGGTTTTGAAAGAACGTTGGTAGTTCTATTGACTGGTTTACATGAAATTTCGAGATTAATTTTGGTGCAAACCTTGGGTGTGTGCGTAGAACCACCTTATCCTTGTGAACTGTTACGAAGGGGTCTAGTACAGAAAGAGCCTGTAGTTCACTTACTCTCCTAATGGAGGTGATAGCTATTAGGAAAGCAGTCTTAAGAGTGAGGTCTTTAAGAGTTGCCTTGTGCATGGGTTCGAAAGGAGGGCCCATGAGTCTAGAAAGTACCACATTTAAGTCCCATCCGGGAGCTGGGTTAGCTATCGGAGGGTGTATTCTCTTTACCTCCTCCAGGAAGGCCTTGATAACTGGTATCTTCCACCACGACACTAAGTTGGGAAGTGGTGTATGCAGAAAGTGCCGCTAGGTGGACTTTAATGGAATTGAACACTAGACCTGAATCCAGTAAATGGGTCAAGTACAGAACAATGTTAGTGGGAGAGCAGTCAACCGGGTTGATGCTCTTACCTCTACACCAGATGACAAATCTTTTCCACTTGCTAGAATAGCAGTGGCGAGTATTAGGTTTTCTGGCTTCCCTGAGGATGTCCATACATCTCTGCGGGAGTTGTAAATGTCCAAATTCTATGATCTCAGGAGCCAGGCTGCTAAGTTCATGGTCTGAGGGCATGGATGCAGTGTCCTGCCCTTGTCCTGTGACAGCATGTTGTACGGGCAGGGAAGTTTCACTGGGGGAGATAGGGACATCTCCATCAAGTGAGCGAACCATGGCTGCCGGGCCCACATTGGGGCCACTAGTATCATGGTAACCTGCTCCTGGTGCATCTTGTGCACCACTTTGTTGAGAAGGGGAGTCGGGGGAAAGGCGTAAACAAATTTCCCTGACCATTGAATCGACAGACCGTTCCCCTTGGACTGGTTCTGGGGGTACCTGGAGGCGTAACTTTGGCATTGTGAGTTCTCCAGAGTTGCGAACAGGTCTATTTCCGGGAATCCCCATTGCGTGAAGACGTCCAAGACGATGTCTTCGTGCAATTGCCATTCGTACTCTTCGGGCAGGGGGAAGTCTCTGCTGAGTTTGTCTGCTAGCAGATTGAGTTCCCCCTGGTACATGTTGTGATAGTAGGAACATGTTGTGTTTGAGAGCCTACTTCCATATATTCTGGGACAGTCCTGGAGAGTGAGTGCCCCCTTGCTTGTTGAGGTAGTACATGGCTGTGGTGCTGTCTGTGAGGACCATCACTGTCTTTCCTTGTAAGTGTTCCTGAAAGGCTTTCAGGGCTTTGAACACCGCTAGTAGTTCCAGCAGGTTTATATGCTTGGATGCTAAGCTCGGAGTCCACACTCCGTGAGCAGTCTGATGGGATAGGTGAGCCCCCCATCCTGTAAGGGATGAGTCTGTGGTTAGAGTGGCTTCCACTGCGGGTGTGGCAAAAGTTTTCCCTAATAACAGGTTTTCTTTTGTCCACCACCGTAGCGAGAGATCCAAGGTCTGCGAGACCACCACTAGATCGTCCCATTGTCCGCTGGCCTGACACCACTGGCTGTAGAGCCACTCTTGCATTGGGCGCATGCGCAGGCGCGCGTGAGGTACCAAATAAATACATGACGCCATCATCCCTAGCAAGCGCATTGCTTTGCGTACCGTCACCTCTCGACCTGCCACATAATGGGGGATCTGAAACAGCATGTTTTGGACCCTCTCGTTGGAGGGGAAGACAAGGCCGTCCTTTGTTCGAATTAGAGCCTCTAGGAATTGTTTGATTTGGCTGGGGTCTAAGCTGGACTTCTTTTCATTGATGGAGAAGCCCAGTTGGGACAAAAGGTCTACGGTCTTTTGGGTATTGGAGAAGCATGTTTCGTAAGAATCCCATGCTACGAGCCAGTCGTCGAGGTAAGGGTATACCGGGATGGATAACCTGCGCAGGTAGGCCGCTGCCACTGCCAGTACTTTCGTGAATACCCTTGGTGCAGATGCTATCCCGAAGGGTAGTACTCTGAACTGGTAGTGTTTGTTCTCTATCTTGAATCTGAGGTATTTTCTGTGCGCTGGCAACATTAAAATATGAAAGTATGCATCTTTCATGTCTAGTGTTGTCATGTAATCCCCCTGTGATAACAGTGGGATTACTTACTTTTGGGGTTTGACAAACTTGTTCGCTGGGCGCAGATCTAATACAGGGCGCATGGTTAAGTCCTTTTTGGGTACAAGGAAGTACACTGAATAAATACCTTCTGTTACCTGAGATAGGGGGACAGCCTCTATAGCTTCTTTTTTCAGTAGCTCTTCTACTTCTTGAAGAAGAATAGTGAGGTGTTCCGGTGTCATGCGTGGGTTCCGTGGGGGTCTGTACTCCGGGGAACCGTTGAATTCGATGCAGTATCCGTGGGCTATGGTGGATAATACCCAGCGGTCTGACGATATTCCCTCCCATGCTGAAAGGAACGATGTTAGCCGGCCCCCGACCGGTGATGCATGGGAGGGGACCCGAATCTTCGGGTCATTTGTTGGTATTGGGCGTGGAACCTTTGGGGCTGGAGCCGCGACCTCTTCCTTTGCCACGGCGTTGGCCTCTTTGACTGAACTGGGTGTTACCCTGGTTAGAGGGCCAGTTGGTAGCAGAGTAAAATTGCTGTTGGTTTTGCTGCTGGCGTTGGCCACGAAAGGAGCGTCTATTGCCATAGCTGCGTCTGTTATGGGGCCTAGAAATTTGGTCAAGAGTCTTGATGGTAACAAACTCTTTCTTCGCATGTTCTAGGGCCTCATCAACTGCTTTCCCAAACAGATGTGTTTGTTCTATGGGCTTATTTATCAGGGAAGCCTGGGTTTCCGGCTTAAATCCCGAATTGCGCAGCCAGACATGGCGTTTGAGAAGTATTCCCTGAACCAGGGAACGGCCAGCCGTCTCTGCGGCATCTAAGGAGTTCTTTACGATGCCCTGGTTTACAAGAGTTCCCTCTGAGATTATAGCTAACAGGCGTGAACGCAGGAGTTCTGGTGCGTCCTCTGCTTCGCTGCGCAGCTTGCTCCACTGTGCATCTGCGTAGCTAGCTAGTAGGGAATTGTTATTTGCAATCCTAGTTGAGAAGGCGGCGGAGGTCGTGATTCTCTTCCCAAGTGCATAGAGCTTCTTGCCCTCTTTGTCAGGTGGTGCCTCACTAGTGGATAGCGGTACCCCCGCTCTTTTTCTTGTATTAGTAACTACGAGGGAGTCCGGAATAGAATGTCCTCTGATGTACAAAGGGTCAGAGGACGAAGGGCTGAAGAGCTTTTCTATCCGAGGGTTGACCCCTCTGACTAAGGCCGGATTGGAAAGGGAAGGAGTTACTCTTCTCTTTATAGAAGCCAGGAGCGGAATAGACTAACTAACAGGGGCTTTTTCTTTAATAACTTTCTCTACAAAGTCTATGTCAGGAAGAGTCTCCCCTGTGTCTATTTCAAAATGCGCTGCTGCCTTGCGCAATAGTGCATTAAGTGAAGGTTGGTCATCTATGGGAGAGGTGTTTCCAATAGGTGAATCCTTGGGAGGAGAAGGGTGAAAGACATCAGGGTCTGAGTGCACTGATGGGGATTGCCAGGGCTGCGAGCTAGCTGTATCTTCTTCAAAAGCTCCTGCACTAGTGTAAGGATCTTCTTCAAACCCCTCTTCCTCATGTTCTTCCTCTCCACCCAAACACTCATCTTCCTGGAGGTATTGCTCCTCTTCAGTGAGGTCATATGCGTCTGTAGAAGGGGTAAACAGCCTAGGAATCTTGACCCTAGGGTCATCTTGGGGCCATTCTCTTGGTCTTTTGGGTGTGGGTGGGTTTTGGCTTCCCAAAAACCTTTCCATTTTCTCCATACAAGAATGGAGTCTTTCAAGGGTCTCCTGGGGGACCCCTGAATAGTCTAGAGGGGGGAAATCAGTGTCTTCACCTTCAAAACACTTAGAACGCTCCCACGTCGAAGAAAGGTTTCCGTCGCCCTCTGGTAGTTCAGCAGTGCCCTTAGATGAAGGGGGCAGTTCCTGGCTACTCTTGCGCTTTTTCGGCGTTTCCATAGCTTTTTGTGCGGTATTCGACGTTTGTTTCGTCGTCCGCTTACGTTTGTCTTCGGAAACAATTCTCGGCAGGCTCTCGACAACGAGTTTGTCAGTAGAGGAATCTGGTGTCGACGTTGCCTGCGTTACGCGTTGTTCCTCGACAGCCGCCCTATGGAGCGTTACGTCGGATGATTTTGAGGTAGCGCCCGTGTTTGATGAAAGCCCAATCGCTGGTCGCGGCTGCGTTTGCGGGTGGGGCTTGAGACCCTTACGGTCTGAGGTAGACGCCGGAGTGCCCTGCGTCCCCTTCGGCGCGGATGGATCCTTCGTCTTCGACGAAGAAGAGCCGTGGGTTGTGTGCTTAGGCCTATGGGGTCTATGTGCGTCCTTGTCGCCGGGGTGTTCATCCCCATAAGCAGGGCGTGAGCCGAGCCCGTCGGGGCCGGGGACGGACGTCTAGGAGCGCGAGCGCTCCTTCTGGCGGTTAATGACTTCCGTAACGGACATCGAGTTATCACCCTCCTCGTCACTTTCTGTAACAGCGGCGGCGGGTGAGGAAACTGACTTCGACATAGCGTAGTGCGCCCACCTCTTAACTTTTCGTTCTTTAAGAGTTCTTGGTTTCAAGAGCTTACAGGCCGCGCAGCTGTCCTTATGATCGAGGGGCAAGCAACGATTACAGAGCTTGTGTTTGTCCTTCCAAGTGTATTTGCCCCTACAGCGTGGGCAAAACTTAAAAGGTGTCCTCTCCATAGCTGAGGCAATAATAACTGGTGATAACAACCCCAAGGGAAAGATAGGGGAGAAAGAAAGACATTCTCAAAGAGAAGATAAAAGTTCGAACCCCCACTCTCCCTACTGTATGTTGGCCGGCGAGGCCAGGCCACGTGTTCGGCAGCGCCGAAGGATCTCCGCAGTCTCTTCCCCTCCGTCGAAAACTTGCTCGGCGGAGAAACAGCTTCACAGCTAACGTCGAGGGGAGGGATCTTTAACAATATAATAAGTATAATTAAGGACCAAGGTCCGTAGTAAGTATTTGCAATGTCTCTCTAGGAGCTCCGCGTAAGGCGACCAGAAGCTGGGCGGAAAAAAACAATCTGAGGGACCTCGACGCGTTAGGGATTGTGGGTACAACGCACGTCACTATAGGGATACTGTTACAGATACGTCTTGTCGACGTCCCCTTTTTCGACTACGAAAAACAAAATGCAATACTCCGCAGTGACCACTGGATGTCGGACCTATGCACAGCATGTGATTCTAAGCAGATTAACAATCAGAAACGTAGGTTTCTAGAAGTTTTGCTGGGTAGGGGATGTTAGAGATCGGCCTGTAGTTGGCAAGGTCATCTACGTCACCACTTGTGTTTAAGAGTGGCTTGAAATATGCCGATTTGAAGATCTTCGGTACAGTTCCTGTTGATAGTGATAGATTTAGAAGTTTTCTGTAGTGTTCTGCTGGCGATCCTTGCGCGAGGATTGATTTGTAGATGTCTGGGGGACATGGGTCCATTGGTGATCCCGCTTTCTTGCTTCGTTTAACCAGCCTTGCGAATGCCTCTGCTGATATTTCAGGAAAGCTTCAGAGTTTGTGTTGTGGTTCAGAGTTGGGTTCGCTGGGTTGTATGTTGTGGTTGGTTGGTCGCTTTTGTATGGTTTGGCGGATGTTGTTGATTTGTTTTTTTTTTTAAGTGATCTGCCAGGTCGTTGCATAGTTTTTCTGAGGAGGTTGGGGTGTTATCACAGCCTGGTGGGTTTCTCATTTCTTTAATGATGCTAAACATTTCTTTTTGTGTGTTGGTGGCATTGTCGATTCTGTCATCGTAATGTCTTTTCTTTGCCTTTTGAATTTCATTCTTGTATGCACGGATTTGTTTCTGGTACAGTGTTTTTTTCCCTAGGTTGTATTCTTTCCTCCATTCCAATTCCATCTTTGTTTTCCTTTTTCATGTCGTTTAATAGTGGGGTGAAACATTTTGCCATTGCTCTTTTTTTTGATGGGGTGAACGTTTTTTCCGGGGCGATCTTGTCTATCGTATCTGCGATCCATTTGTGCAGTATTTTTGCTTTGCCGTCTAGGTCAGCTAGTTCCAGTTCTGTAGTTGAGGGTTTCATTAATTCCAGTTGTTCGAATAGGTTGCTTTCTTTGACGCGTTTCCAGTTTCTTTCGGTGGTGGTTGTGAGTTTCGGATGTTGGATGTAGGCTTCGGTAGGCAGAGTGATCACGAATGGGATGATGAGATGGTCGCTCCACAGTATTTGTATCGGAGGTGCCGTGGTGATGAGTTTTTCTTTGGCGAAAATTGCGTCTAGGGTGTGACCTGCCGAGTGCGTTGCTCCTTTGACTAGTTGTCGTAGTTTCATGGTGCTGAGTTGTTCAATTAGTGAGTTTTGGGAGTTGGCGTGGCCGTCTTCAAACCAGATGTTGAAGTCCCCCAGGATAATTAGGTGTTTGTGGTTGATGGCTAAGTTGGTGATGGCTTCTATGAAGTTATCGACAAATGTTGCATCATATGTTGGTGGTCTGTATACCAGGATGAATGTGATGTTAGTTTTGGGGTCGCTTTTAGGTGAATTACCATGGTTTTACAGTTGAGGATGTTGAGTGGTTCGTCAGTTTTTATTTTCAGATGTTCTTTGAATGCTATAGCGATGCCTCCTCCTTTTTTTGTTTTTTCTGTTTATTTGTAGGCATTTGAAGTCTGTCGGAAGGCAGCTTTGGAGTGTGATTTTGTAGTTGTTGTCCAGCCATGTTTCTGTGATGGACAGGATGTCAATGCCGTTGTCGTCGAGTAGGTCGAAGATCTCTGAGTGTTTTGACATGGATCTTGCATTTATTAGATTGCAGTGAAGTTTGGAGGTGTTTGATTTGGGTTTTGTCGAAGTCGTCTTCTGCTCGGTGTTGAGGTTTCCTTCTTGGTCGGTCACTTGTTGGGCTGTGGGGTTTGGGGTGTCAGCGTCTTCGAAGAGTTCTTCTAGGTTTTGTCTTGGTTTTTTTTATGTTTTCATCGGGTTCGTCTTCCGGGGGTTGTGGTTGTTGATGGGAAGTTCCTCTTGCTTTGGTGATGTAGGGGGTTATTGGGTCTGTCTGTATGTTTGTTTTGGTCATCCTTCTTCTACTTGCTTGTGTTAGGTTGATTGATGGTGCTGCTTCTAATGTTGGGTTGGATTAGCGTGGTGGCCAGTTGTCTGCGAGGTATGGAGTTAGGTAGATGGATTTTTCTCTTCTCTCAGAGTTCCTTCGGTTTGTGTTCCTGCCTGTGGGGGTCCAGTCTATAGTTGTTCTAGGTTGCTGTTCTGGCGTGTTTGTTCTTTCCTCTCTTCGTCTTTTTCTCGGAATTGGTCGTTTGCGCGGCATTGTAGGGTTGAGAGTAGTTTAGTCTTTTCCTTCTCTGGATACGCTGGGGTGTTCTCTGGCTCAGTGTTGTTTCCTAAGGGTGCACTCTCGGTGGGGGGGTGGGTGGGGGCTTAGGGTGTTAACAGTCTACTGGTATGGGATTTAGTTGGGTTGGGTAGTGGGGGTGGTGGGTTTCAGGGGTTGGTAGAGTATTGGAATAAGCGCAGTTAGATTATTTGAGAGATCTGTATATTGGGTGAGAGTCCCATCAGTGCAATCTAAACATCACACAGTGCCGTTCGGAGACAAGGCCCCTGCTAAGTTTGAGAGACCTGCACAGTGGGATAGACGTCCACCAGCGCAGTCTAAACGCCACACAGTGCAGTTTGGAGACAGAGTCCCTGTTAAACTTCAGAGACCCACGCCGTGGGAGAGAGGCCTGTCAGTGCAATCTAAACATCCTACACGGCAATTTGGGGAGAGGGCCCCTGCTAAATTTGAGAGACCTGTATAGTGGGATAGAGGCCTATCAATGCAACCTAAACATCATACAATGCACTTAGGAGACAGAACCCCTGCTAAATTTGAGAGACCTGTACAGTGGGAGAGAGGTCCATCAGTGCAACCCAGACATCATACAATGCAATTAGGAGACAGAACCACTGCTAAATTTGAGAGACCTGTATAGTGGGAGAGAGGCCTATCAGTGCAGCCTAGACATCATACAATGCAGTTTGGGGACAGAGTCCCTGCAAAATTTGAGGGACCTCTGTATAGTGGGAGAGAGGCCTATCAGTGCAACCTAAACATCATACAGTGCAATCATTTTTTACTTTTGGGTTTGGTAAGTGGCTCTAGTCCTGACCCAGGCCACTCCTACCTTACTGGTCCTTGTGGATGATTGTTGACGGCTGGCCACTGCTTCCCCTGCAGACACTGGCTGACACTTCTTTAATCTGCTTCTGTTGGTGCCGCCCTTGGCCTTAGGGCCCTTAGCCGCAGGGGGCTGCCGGGCAGAGGGAGGAGAGGAGCCGGGAGGGAGAGAAGGAGCTGGGGAAATGGAGCGGCGCGGGTCGCGAGCCTCCGACGGATGGTCTGGGCTAGCAGACCAGGCCCAGAGGGGTCACTGGCCTGGGGGCACTCACCTGCAACGCTCCAGGTCTCAAAGATGTAATGGAGGCTCACCTGTGGAGGGCCAGGCGTTGCTGTGCTCCTCTGCAGATGGGCTGCCGAGACGCTAGCAGTGGGGCTAGGTTCCCCTCACACGGCCCTAAGGACCAATGGGAGCGGGGATGGGTGGGGCAGGAGGCCGGGGAAGCAGGAACTGGGCCCGGGGTGAGAGTGGGCTGCTGGGGGCTCACAGAGGGCCTTGGGCCTTGCGGATGTAATGGAGGCTCACCTGTGGGGGGCCAGGCGTTGCTGCACTCCTCTGCAGATGGGCTGCCGAGACGCTAGCAGTGGGGCTAGGTTCCCCTCACACGGCCCTAAGGACCAATGGGAGCGGGGGATGGTGGTGGGATGCGAGAAGGAACAGTAGAGAAAAGGTGTCTTAGTATTGCTTGTTCCACCCGAGACTCAGACCTAGAATGAGTTTGCAATGAATGCTATGGAAGCCCCAGTGCCCAGAGTAATGTGCTCTAGGCTTGAAGGGCAGATCTCTCTTGGCAAGAGTGTGATGCAATTGACAATCCATCTTGAGATGGCAGATTTAGAGACAGGGTCCCCTTCTCTACCAGCTGCCACTGAAAAAAAAATGTGGTTCCTTTTCCTTAGTGGCTTCGCTCTTCCCAGATAGTACATGACTGCCCTGCGCACATCAGTGGGTGTAGGCTTTTTACCACCACGTTCGTGGGGTTCTGGAAGAAAATGGGTAGTTCTATTGATTGGTTCACAGGGAAATTAGAAATTAACTTGGGTGCAAACCGTGGGTGAGTGCGCAGAACCACTTATCCCTGAATCGTGACAAAGGGGTCTAGGATTGAAAGGACCTGAAGTTCACGGACTCCTAGAAGTGACTGCTACTAGGGAGGCGGTCTCGTATGCGAGTGCTTTGAGGCTTGCTTTGTGCATAGGTTCAAAAGGAGACCCCATAATACCACATTTAGGTCCCATCCGGGAGCCGGGTTAGAAATAGGGGGATTAATTCTCTTAACCCCTTCCATGAAAGCTTTAATTACTGGAATCTTCCACCACGACACCTGCTGGGACGTGGCATAGGCTGAAAGTGCAGCTAGGTGGACCTTCAGGGAGTTAAAAAATAGACTAGAGTCTAATCGGTGAGTCAGGTAAAGTACAATATGAGTTGGCAAGCAGTCAATTGGATTGATGCTTTTGGAATTGCACCAGATGACGAAGCGTTTCCATTTATTGGAGTAGCAATGTGTGGTGTTAGGCTTTCTTGCTTCTCCAAGTATTTCCATACATCTCTGAGAAATTTGGAGATGCCCAAACTATGACCTCAGGAGCCAGGCCGGTAAATTGAGTGTCTGCGTGCATGGATGAAGTGTTTTCCCCCTTGTCCCGAGATAGCATGTTGTATGAGCAAGGCAGTTCAGCAGAAGAGAGACATCCCCATCAGATGGGAGAACTAGGGTTGGCGGGCCCACATCAGGGGGGAGGGGTGGGCGAAAGCTTAAACAAATTTCCCTGACCATGTTATCCAGAGACTGTTCCCCTTGGATCGGTTCGGAGGGGACCTAGAGGCGTAAAGCTGGGCATTGCGAGTTCTACAGAGTTGCGAACAAGTCCATCTATGGGAAGACCCATTATGCGAAAACATTGGCGACAATGTCTGTGTAGTTGCCATTCGTACTCCAAGGGTAGTGGTAAGTCTCTGCTTAGCACGTCTGCTAGAAGATGGAGTTCCTCTGGAACATGTTGGGACAGTAGGAACATCTTGTGCTTGAGAGCCCCCTTCCAAATGTTCTGAGACAGTTTGGACAGCCCCGGAGAGAGTGCCCCAGTTTGTTCAGGTAGAACATGGCCGTGGTGCTGTCCGTGAGGACCAATACCGTCTTCCCTTCCAACTGTGCCTGAAAAGCCTTCAGTGCTTTGAAAACTGCCAACAGCTCCAACAGGTGGTTGGATGCTACTACTGAGGACCAAACGTTGTGCGCCGTCTGATGATGGAGGTGAACCCCCCACCCTGTGATAGATGAGTGTTGTGAGTGTGGCTTCTCCTGTGGGGGTGGTAAAGGTTTTCCTTTTCAAGAGATTTACCCTCTACCACCACTGCAGAGAGAACGTGGGCTGCCAGGACAACCACTAGACCGTCCGATTGTCCGCTGGCCTGACACCACTGGACGTTGAGCGACTTTTGCATGGGGCATCTACGCAAACGTGCGTAAGGGACTAAATAAATGCAGAATGCCATCATCCCCAACAGTCGCATGGCCTTGCGTACCGTCACCTCTCGACTGGTTACATACTGAGGGATCTGAAACAGCATTTTTTGAACCCTCTCGGAGGGGAAGACAAGGTCGTCTTGTGTCCAAATTAGGGCACCCAGAAACTGATTTGGCT